>NC_056737.1:1410412955-1410717955 GCF_019279795.1 Protopterus annectens | reverse complement strand
ACCAGTCACTGGTCTCAATGAGGCCTTTCTGTATTATGTCTACATAGGTTCATAGGTTGGTACTAGGCTATCGGCCCTGGGGCCTATACATGCCTAGCCATAACCAATTCCCTGGATATTTCTTCCCACAATATTTACTCCTCTGGACCCCTGTCTAGCAGGGCGACTAACATGATCCCCAGGGTGAATTTCCTATCTTCCATCCAATCATTAAGGTTCCTTTTGAAGTGGGCCAAGGAGGAGCTCTGTTGACATGTATGGGCAGTCTATTCCAGAGTATGGGGAGTCTCTGGGTCAGGAACCTATCTCTCCAGCATGTTTTGTTCATTGTGATGACAAGGTTAAGATCCCTGGAGCGTGTGGCTCTGAGGGATTTGGATTTCTTTAAGTGCAGCATGTCCAGCAGCTCAGGGTTTGACATGACTTTGTATGTTAAGCAGAGATCGCCTCTGAGTAGACGATATGCCACAGAGTATAGCTGGAGATTTTTTAGACGGTCAGCATATGGCATCTGCTTTAGGCCTATGATTTTTTTAGTGAGGTATTTTTGTGGCCTTTCCAGCTGTTGCAGATGTCTTGTGAGGTACATACCAAACGGGGCATTATACTCTACAATGGGTCTAATGAGGGATGAGTACAGTGGGACAATGACCTCCTTTTTTCTGGATGAAAAGCCCTTAGTGATGAGGTGTTCCAAATAGAAGGATTTCCTGACTGTTGTGGCAATGTGGTTATCGAAAGTGAGAACACTGTCCACCTATGTCCTTAAGTCTCTCATCACACTTACGATGTTTAGTGTACTGCCACCTATGTGGTAAATTCATGGGTACATGTTTTTTTTCCAAAGGGGATAACTATACATTTCTTGGCATTAAACTTGAGCCCATGGCTCTGGCACCAGGCATCTGATACTGTAAGGCCCTTTTGTAGAATATCCACATAATTTGGGGATTCAATAATGGCTCCCAGTTTGCAGCCATCTGCAAACTTTGTTAGCCAGAGTCCCTTAGTGTTGGCCTGTACTTCAGAGAAGTAGATGCCAAACAAGAGTGGTCCCAGGACTGAACCATGAGGTACTCCACTTGTCACTTGTCTGGAGCTGGATTTGGAGTCGGCTACTTTTACAGTCTGGGTTCTGTCAGTAAGCCAGTTGGCAACCCATTGAGTGACGTAGGGATTTATGTCCAGCTTAGTAAGTTTATCTATGATTCCAGAGTGGAGGATGGTGTCGAAGGCCTTAGCAAGGTCTAGATAGGCTGTGTGGACCGCCTTACCCTTGTCCATAGCTCTGGAGACATCAATTAGATTCAGGAGACAAGATCGGCCCTTCACAAACCCAAAATGGGTGGGGTCCAGTGTTTGAAGGTTGCCAATGTCTTTGTTTATAAGTTCCATGATAATGCATTCCATGCCCTTGCAGATCAGGCTTGTCAGACTGATGGGACAGTAGTTCCCAGGATCCAAGGCTCCCCCCTTGTGGAGTGGGATAACTGCAGCTGTGCGCCACTCAGTGGGCATGAAGCCTGAGGTGAGGCTATGATTAAACATGACACTTAGGTGAGGTGCCAGTTCATTTTGTAGTTCATGTAATACACAGCCTGGGATGTCATCTGGCCCCATGGACGCTGTATTCTTAGCTTTGGAGAGTGCGGTTTCTACCTGTGTGGCCGTGATTACTGGAATTTGGCAATTTTTTGGTATTGAGATGGGCCCTTTAGGGGGTGAGGGGGGGGGGTGAAGTTGGCACTAAATCGATCTGCCAGGATACTGGCAATATCCTTGGGATCAGTAGATTTAATGCCATTAATGACATCACTTGGGGAGTTAATAATGGCTCCCAGCTTGCAGTCGTCTGCGAATCTGGTCAGCCAGAGTCCTTCCGTGTTGGCCTGGACTTCTGAGAAGTAGATGCCAAATAGGAGAGGACCCAGGACCGATGCCTGTGCAACTCCACTCGTGACTGGCCGGCAGTCTGACTTGGAATCCGCTACTTTCACACTGTGGGTTCTGTGAGCCAGTTTGCAACCCACCTAGTAATATAAGATTTGAAGCCTAGTTTGGTGAGTTTATCAATAACTCCTCATGTTGCCTGTAATTGTCCGAAAAGGAGTGCCTACATAACATTACATTTTTTTCTCTATCACTGATATAACCTGTTAGATTCTACCTATGAGAGCTAAAACATTTGAATAGCAGGACTGTCTTCAAAGTATCTTAGTTTTAAAGCTATTTGTCCTGTTCACCTCTAAAAGGAGAAGAGTTTCAATCTAAGTCTTGAATGTTTCTATACTACCCTTTTGCTAGTTAAAAACTTTTAATACACCAACATTAAATGTGCTTGATTATTTGTTCAATTTCTTTCATAAAACAGGAATCCCAGGTACGATTCTTCAAAAAGGATCTAAGCTGTGCCAGTAACTACCAGTGATTATTTTAATGATATTCACCCACCAAGTCTGAAACAGAGGTCCTTCATTATGTTTTATTAAGGGGTCCTTATAAAAAATAACAGCCTCCTATCCTAAGTTTAATTTTCATAATACATGATCAGATAAAATTATAGGATATGTTTCTAAAGAATTCTGCAGGTAAAAATGTTCTTTGGTAATAAAAAAGTCTTGCAGGTATCAACCATTTTTGAGAAATGATAAAAGTAACAAATCTGCCTATGTGAGAGGAGTCTATTTACTTATAAAATACCGGGGCAGTGCACTGATCAATAGTGACCAATTTCCAGTGCAGCCTGGGTGAAATACAAAACGTTTCACCAAAAAAAAAAAAAAAAAAAAAAAAAAAAAAAAATACAGAAATGTTAGTAATAACAGAATAGTTTGGACTAATTACATAGAAACACACTGTGTAAATATATTCCAGTAAACAAGCACAGTGCTATGTACACTCAAGCAGAGTGTAATGTACAAATATATACATTAGTTTCCAAAGTCAGCTGCGGTGGTGCAGCAGTTAGTGTTGTCACCTCACAGCAACAGGATCTCTGGTTCGATTCTTGGCTGGAGCTCCTTTTGTGCAGAGTCTGCATGTCCCCCCCTGCAGTCAAATGAGTTTTAAAGACATGCAGTAGGTACGTGTGGTGTGTGTGTGTGTGTGTGTGTGTGTGTGTGTGTGTGTGTGTGTGTGTGTGTGTGTGTGTGTGTAGGTTGGGTGCCGGGTTAGCAGCTTGACATCGTAAAAACTCCACTGCTAATCAATCTGCAGATCAGTGATCCGGTGTGGCGACTCCTAATGGGAGAAGCTGAAAGAGTTTCCAAAGTGGGTTAATCTTCAGTGAATCTTGAGAGTCTGAAACATCTGCGCAGATCCACCACACCTAATGATTCCTGTGTCTTTGCCACAAACTCACTCTGATGTTTCTAGATGCAACTTTCTGGGTCCAAAGAATACCTCATCTGAAGCTTAAATTCTTAGCCCAAACTTTAACATCTTGATCAACTTCCCAGCCTCTTGTCAGTTTAGCTATTTCAGAGAATAACATTTCTGAAGACAGAAACATTTATGAATGGGCTGATCTGATTGGAAACCATTAATACAAACCATCTCTCCACCTCTATTCCTTTGCTCTTTTAACTCAAAAGTGGTCCCATTCTCATCACTCTTCTTTTGTCACCGTATCTGAGGTTAAGTGAATACACGACAATTTCTTTCCCCTTAACTGCCCATATAGATTCCATGAAACTACAGTATACATCATTACATTGTTTAAATTAAACAGAAAAAGTAGCTTCAACCTTTCCTATCATTCAAGGAACAGGAAGTCCAACTACTCACTTCTTCTTTCGACTTTTCCAGGTTCGCCACAGTGGAACTCCGGATCGCTAATGATTGGCAGTAGATTTTTACGGTGCCGAGGTGCTAGTTCGGCACCCAACCTTCAACGAAGGCATGCCCATTCGCGCATGTCTTTCGAACGCCACTCGACCACGGGGAGGACATGGAGACTCCACACAGAAGGTGCTCCAGCCGAGAATCGAACAGGAGAACCTCTAGCTGTGAGGCGACAACGTTACCACTGCACCACCACGGCTTTTTTTACTACTCACTAACCCCTTAAATTTAGGTGCTACCAACATTAAGGTCAATGCATATCAGCATAATTTACATCAGTTCTAAAAAAAAACTGCAAACTTGTGTAATTAATCAGCAAAAAAACATACCTGTAACCTTTTTCAGGGACATTAGGGAGAATTACTGAGTAATAACGCAAGAATAATAGGATAACACAGATATAAAAAATAATAGTTTAAAAAGGGCATCATCAGTAAACTTAACAAGTTTCTGTTCTAAACTGGGCAACCATGCCAACTATTTATACAAAAAAATACTCCAAGTGAAGGGGAAAAGCCTTTTAGCTTGTTATGACATACATCAGAATGGTGTGGTACCTCAACCTCAGAAGTTCTGAAGAGTACTATGAAAGCTTCCTCCCTTGTACTGCTGCCTCTCTTTTCATTCAGTTAAACTCACTGTTTATAAAGTTGAGTAAAAACACTGAATCTTAACCAAGTGTGTGGACAGTACTGATAAAAATGTTAACATAGCAAGCTCACACAAAATTTCTTACTATGTTAAGACTATACTCTGCCTTGGTAACATTGTGATACTTGCAACCTCTGCCCACCACCAGAACAGATTACAATTAACTCTTCCTGGGCAACTGGAGTATAAACACACAAAATGCAGTAGAAAAAAACTCTACATTGTATTACAATTAACTCAACCTGTCTTGTTTAAAAAAAAAAAAAAAAAAAAAAGGCATTCAAGTTACTACACAGCTAAAACTAACCCTGTCAGAAGACCATCAACCTACCTCCAAGCTATAAATACTGTCCTTTGTCTAACCATCATCCCCCTCTTAAAAAGATGACATGGGTCAAGAGTCTCTCTTTGCAGGGATTATGTTCTGTTTATTTCTCTGCTGCTATGGGTGCTGCTGACAGGCTGTTCTTTTAGCTTATCCCATTAGATGCCTGCTGTAAGATTAGGTTTTATATAAAGGCCTAGAAATGCAGCCACATAAAACAGACGTATGCATTTTACATGCAGGTACAACAGAAAGGACTGTTTCAGTAACCTTCAGTCAAGAATACTGATAAGAATAAAATGTGCTAACAGAATGTGCAGTATATTAAGTACAGAAAGGTGTGAGAACTAAGGTTAAAAAAGCAGTGGAGAAATTTACAGGGTTTTGGTATTATTAGGAGACATATTTCAGACACAGAAGTTAAGTTTTTTTGGTCTGATAAGAAGAAAGTCAATGCAGTGCAGTCCATAGAAGTCTGGTACAGATACTTGAGAGTGAGCGCTGAAGTCAGGTCACACATCCAGCATTCCAGAACATTAATTATATTATTCAGGAGAACAGAAACAATTCTGGGCATGATAAGTGCTGAAGCTGCGGACACTATAATTCAGTCTATTTCAGTTTATCAGCACTGTTACTGAAAACAGTAAGATTTTAAATCAGATATTGTTGACATCCACTTCCACTTGTACATAATAAAACATTCTTAACCTAACTACAGTGTATGCAGACTTTTATTCTGAAAGGTACAAGAGGATTTGGCATATAAAGGAGACTGGCACCTGCTCAGCACAGTTCTGGATAAGTAAAAGTAAAGACATTCATTTCAGTCTCATTCCAGTTATTTCCAGTTTAGTTCACTATTTTGCAGTCCTATCGATTCTTAAAACTGCTGAAGCTTCTAAGTGTGAGAACTGAGGGCCAGAAGGTAGTAGTACCACTAGCAGAAATATCTTTAACTGCATAGGATATAGCAGTCTAAATTTACATCTGTTCTGTAGATAGCTTGGTGAAATGTGGCCTTTGTCATTCTAGTTTCAGCAGAATAGTTTTGATCAGCAAAAACCCTGTTGTTTCCAATGACAAGTTTCACTGCCGATTATCAAAAATGAGATAAGAGCCTACACCTTTAACATGAAATACATAAAAATGTACTAAAAATGAGGCATTTTCTGACAGAGTGCTTGTTGGAGAAACAGTCTGTGTGCCCATTCAATGAGGAGTTAGTTGATCCTAGGGGATATCAGCCAATTACTCTAACTTGGCTATCCTATAGCTTTTGCAATCTCATGTCTCCTCCGTCTCCTTTATGCAACTAAATGTTATATTTTTACCTGCCTGCTCTTCCTGATCTACAATTTCACTTCAACATAGTTCAGTTTGTTCTCAGCATTAGTAAGTTTCTGCTGAAGTTCCTTTATTTTAACATCCATCTCTGGCAGCTGTGGTCAGAGTTGACTGATTAGTGAAGCGACTCTACCAGCTGCATCAAGAGACTTTCCATAGTCTGAATGCAGGAGTGTAGCTGTCAGCACACCTTGGAGTTGACCAGTTGCTGCACCTGACACTAGGTGAGCAGGGGAGACCCATTTGGGTCCACCCTAAAAGAAGCAGGCTCTGTCATCTCTGAGTGGTGGCTACAGTAACCACCAGCAAAAGCCCACCTGGTGACCTTCATCCTCCTGCTGAGTGGCAAACCTTGTGACTGCTTGTGACCCAGCAACAGGCAAAGTATGTCAGCTGGAGCAGACCCAAGGGGTCCCTGCTGCTCCGCATCCTGCACAACAGCTGGATCTGTAGAAGGAAGACACAAAAACTGAAACAAAACAAATGGCAACACATTAGGACATGTCTACTCCAAATACCTTTTTAACTGCACATTGCAGACACAAATATAGTATAGGTATGCAACAGCCTACACTTAGGCCACTCTGTTACGTCCTTCTCTTTATAGCCATTTCAAAAGAAAGTATGGACTACTCAGTAACTGTGACCCTGCTAACAGAAGGCCAAATAAATAAATATATAAAATAAAAATAACAGATAACAGAGATATAGAAAAAGGAAAAAAAAACAGCTTTTACTGTAAAATGCTGGTGCACAATTCCTAACCTCAAAACAGGTTGGACGGCACCTCCACAGGTCACCATACTGAAGCTTACACTGCTTGCCAAAGTGTGTGATGCCAGTGCAATGAGACATCATAATGGACCACTAATCATTCCCGATAGCTGCTGTGTAGCAGATGTAAAAAGTTTTTAAGTTTCCTCACTGCTCCAGCAACTGAAGAGGCCAATATCTACACTAAAAGTCTTCATGAAGAGTAAAAATTGTAGCTCTGTGTGCATGATTGCACATTATGGACATCATCTGATGTGCATCATCTGGCAGCAATGGTGAAACAGCAAATGTTTCACTAATGCAGAGTTACAACACTCCACTTTTCACAGTCTCCATGCACCAGCACAGTGTGCACATGTCCTGCCATCCCACGTATTGGTAGGGACACACATGGTACCACTGCCTGGGTGATGACAGCTCAATGTTCTATGGCAGAGATGATGCCACTAATTTATCTCATTTGCACAATCAACACACTAGGATGCCACATGAGCAAGTTAGGAACAGGAATTCAGTGTCGAAGACTTTGTATTGAGACAGAGCCATAATGAAAGAAGACAAAACACACAGTAATGTGCACCTCTGTACTGCAGTTGCAGCAACAAGAACAGACAGGAAACAGTACAATTGGAGAGGTAACATAACATATAGAGGGCTCACCATAACAGTGAAAACAGAACAAGGGAATATCAGGTTAACATTCAGCTGGTGGCTCACTATGTCAGAAAACACAACACAAGTATTTGTCTTGTCATGGTTCCAAGAGAAAGGAAAAATATAAAAAAGTTCACCACCCAGAAGGTGGACATGTTACTGCAGGCCTTACACAAACACAGCATGTGCATGTTTCCAGCTTTCTAGGACCAGGTATGGCATTGAATGGTACAGGACAGCAATGCTGTGGCCAACCACAATAGGAGAGTAACACAGATGCATCATTGGATCCCAATAACATATTGTATGTCAAGACCAAGGCACAAGACATTGCCAGGAACACAACTAGCTCACAGAGTTGAAAGGTAACCCTGTCTGGGGCAGATGATTGAACTGTTACATCGGGGTGACTTAAATGTGGGAGCTGGGCAGGTGATGACTAGTGGCTGCAAGGGATGCACAAGTTATACACTCACCTACACGTGAGAAGGGGTTATTCAGCAGAATATCTACTGAGGCTATAACTGCAAAAACCTGCACTGTAAGGTTTGTGTGCCCATATGCAATTCACATAAACAATGTGCACCAGTCTGTGCGCTACACGTTGGTTGGAAGTGAGGCATATATTCTAGCATTGCCACAAGTACATTACCTTTATTCCTTTGCATGTTCCACTGGCAAAGAGTCCACAAAGAGATTGCACATGTCCGACGTCAACAGGCCACCTGTTGCCACTGCTGCTGCTGATGGCAATGCTCACATGGCACATATCTGAAGTCAACAGTGATGATGACGACGACCGTCAATGCTCAACAGGCAAATCCAACAGTATTAACACTTGAAGGCATGCGCACACACCCCTGGCATGTAAGGTGATGGTGGAAGGGCAGACCAAACCTCAGGCAGTATCCATGTTTACCACTGAATGTCCTGTGAGATTCCCACCCAGGCTAAATAGGAGTCGGCAAGAAAGATGGCATCCATTAGTTACACTACCTCAATACGTGCATGCTCACCACAAGGGGCAGGCATGTCAGTGGCCATCACCAGAATGACTCCAGGTCTTTCCCTGACCTAGATGCCATACATGGCATCAATCAGTGAATGTGAAAGTCAGTGATCCAGGTACAGACAATCTCTACTCACACAGTTCATGTGGTGTGGTTTGAGTGAGGCCATACAACCAGTGCATGGACTGCAGGATGACCAGCATAGCATGCAGAGTGACATGGCATAATGGGACTTGGAACAAAACACTTGCTGAGGTCACTAGTAGCACACACAGCATTCACTGCTGCATCCATCAGGCTTGCAGCAAATGTCCTTCCACTGTGCCTCTACAATTCATACTAGCTATGGCTGCACAATATCAGGTAACTGGTGGACAGTCACAAACCACACTGAAACAGATGGTACACAGTCTTCCAGAAACTGTCACACCTGGTTGTGACAGCCACCACATATGCGCGCACACACACGGGTGATCAATCTCGTCGTGGGTGGAGATGCTCATCTGGCTCCATTGCTGGGAAACCTTAATGGGCTGGCCACACTGGTTTCCAGAGTTCAGCAACATCTTTATCACCTGTTGGCTTTCAGAGTGCCATCTACAGCCATGACTGTCCTTAAGGTTGCAAAATGTTTGCACCGTTGTGATTCTGCCCCATGCTGTTCATGGAAACCTATATTGTCCTTCACAAGCTGTAACATCACCATCACTAAACTGGTGTAGGAGCCATAAGGCTGACACCTGTGGAAATTACTAACACGTCCCTTGTCAGGGTGCTGAAAAGGACCCTAGCAAGGTCAGGTAATGCTCACAAAAATTTGTGCCCACTGAGAGAGACAGTCCATGCATCCCCCTTAATTCCATGTGTACATAGTACATGTCTTCTAATTCCCATAACCTATCAAAACAGAAGTGGTCAACAATGTGCTGCTGACAAAGCTGACAAAATTTGTGCCCACTGAGAGAGACAGTCCATGCATCCCCCTTAATTCCATGTGTACATAGTACATGTCTTCTAATTCCCATAACCTATCAAAACAGAAGTGGTCAACAATGTGCTGCTGACAAAGCTGACAGCATGGCTGTCTAACATGAAGTGTGATGGGATACTAATTCCAAATGCAGCCTCTAAAACTTGCTACTACTCCTATATAATAGCACGGTATTTATATATCTCCAAATTTAATTTCCATGTTTGCTCTCATCATTTGTGCACACAATGAGTTTCATTACCATGATGGCACCTATTTGCATCCCATTATGCAGTCATATGCATATCATGAATACTAAGCAATATCTCCTGTAGCAAAATTACACTACCTGTTTCTCTCAATCTCCCCCTTCCTACTCATCATACTCATCACACTATTTCTTATAATGCTACATGAGGTTTTTGAATGCCACCTAAGTATCACTTAATCCTTTCACCATGCACAACTCACAGTAAAATGTACTTCTTCCAGATCAAAAGGCCTCCTTGGACTCTGCACTGATTAGACCCATCGAGCACACTTGTCCCCTTCTGGATATACCTTACAAAGCATATCAGGCAACTGGAAATACTCCAGAAGTATGTAACTAAAAAGATCATGGCTTAAAATATCTGAACTATCAAAAAAGACTAGAAGCTTTATCCCTATACTTTGTTCCATAGAGAAGACTCCTTAGAGGTGATCTGTACCTTGCTTAACTGAGAAGGTATTTAAATCATGGATCTAGTAGTTCAAGAACTCTTATATCTTCATAAATTAGGTAGTCTAGCTAACACTATGGCCTAAAATCTAAATCTACTCTCACTAATAAATAAGATGAGAAGAGACAATAGATTTTGTCATGCAGCACCTACCCCTTCTGTGGGACTAATGCCCTTCTCTCAAGTTAAGCAGTATAACACACTGTCTGCCTTTAAAAAGCTGGACAGCTAGATGAGTATTCATAAATTCACCCAAGTATGACTGGCCTGGCCCTCCTTGAAAATGGAGGCAAGGCCTATGGGTGAGTACAGTCAAGGCAGGAATGGCCTCGTGGCTCAATCGCCTTGTAACTCCTATGATCCTATGAATGGTATTATTACAGGTTTCAGCCTTAATATTTATACAGTGAGAAGAATAGTCATTTGAGGTCTTCAGTGTAACAGTACATTTATGAGATGGAAACCTTACAACAGTGTGACAGCTGGAAAGCTTCTCAACTAGCGCAAGAAAGTCAGTTTGTTATCTACAACTATTTTTCCCCCCCAAAGGTTAGACTAAACTGAAAAAAAAAATCATTCCTGTTGTATCAGATCATCTGTGGCAGGACCTTCCTTTATGGGTCTTATGATTTTGTATACTCTTTCCAGCAATTACTATTTAGCACTTTTTTTTAATTTAATTTTATTTTTTTTTGAAGATTCTACACTCAGTAAAGTCCTATTGTCAAAGAGAAGCTGCCCTGAAATCTGTGATTTTTTTTATCTGATTATTCTGTGTGCGCTGCTCAGCATCTGCATGCTGTGACATTACAGTCTGACTACTTAAGCACACCTGTGTCAAAAACCTAAGACTTCACCCCCTGCTACCAGCAAGCACCTACCTGACAATTAAGAAATAACAATGAAGATTTGTATATACTCGCCCAAATTGCAAGGAACTCCAGAGAGGGCTGAAAGGGCTGTTCTTATACCATAAAGGGTCTTCTCATATATCAAGTAATATCTGCATTATATCTAATTTGAAGGATTTTCCTCAATGGTTCCAATAGTTGAGTTGAATTACAAGCACTACCCAAGCAGGGTTGAAGGAAATGACGGACCACTGAAGCATGAAGTTCAGATGGCTGATTATTATACCACAAAACTAAAAGAAACCAAATTGATAGTGTCAGGAATTGAAACAATAACACCTGTGTAACAAGCACTGAAGACCAAGTGAAAAGATACAAAACTTCTTGTAATCTTTCCCATAAGCCCTTTCCTCCCTGGGCCAAAAGAGATGGATAAATGGTCTGTTTTCATAAATTTGTGCACTGATTTTATGTAAAACCTAAGCTGGTGATACACATACGGAGTGTAAAGGTCTCCCTCTTTTGCGAGTTGATAAGGATTCAAAAGCTTTGGATAGGTACAGTACGAGAATTTATTATTCTACCATGCTGGAGCTGAGGACCAAGAAGCAGTTTGCTAGGTGATGCAACAGAAAAGACAACTGGTGCCGCATGGGGAATATTTGGAAACCACTTTCAGAAAGAAATATGGATTTAACCTAAGGAACATGTGATTCTTATAAAAGATGAGAGATGGTTCCCATACACAAGAGACTGAAGCTCCAAGATTGTGTAAAAAGAGGTGATGGCCAACAAACTTCAGTGCAAATGGGCAAACCTGTTGACCAGACCTCCTGATCTATATGGCAGTCAAAGTGGTCTCCTCAACCTATTAGGGAATCATGTCATCTGAATCTGAGCAGTCTAACGCTAACACTTGGATAAGGTCAGTGAGAACATGGTGACTGCATTGACTGGTAACTTAAGGTCAAGTCCTGTGCCCATATCCTTTTCCATATAAACTGTACCATAAAGATTGTGGCAGCCATTATATGCCTCTAAGATACAGCAGGTCCAAGCCTAGACCCTGTACTGCTTTCTCACCTAGGCAGCTAAAGCCAGAATTACTGTTCCTTCTCCCAGAGCCAAAAGCAGCACTGGAGAGTACCAAGTTCTCTGCCTAAGAAGGTTATTATCTGAAAAGGAGAGAGATATCATTCTTGTTTGATTTCTATCTCCCACAATATCTGACTTACAGTGTGTAGGACATGGGAGAAAGAAGAAGAGCTAGGGAGAGTGCTCAACATTCAACAAGTTAGGAAACTTTTTCACATGCTCCCAACACTTCATCTTGTTAGTCAGAAAACATGGAAAAGTGTCTGCTATGCTGGATAAAGTGACAGTGGGAGCTTTTGTAGGACTACAACATTTAATATGAAGTAGTTTACTTAATTTGGTCTTCAACCTCTGGGTATCAGATCCGTATCGGATCTGAGCAGGCAAATTCACTAGCATCTGCTCTGAGCTTCAAGCTCCTCCCTTTACCCATAATACACCTCCACTACCTTCCAACCCCCAGATCTCTTTGCCGCGGCTTGCCTGAAGCCTCATGATCTCCTGAGCTCTGTTAGTGAGTGGGTTTTTGCTTATTAAGCAGCTTCTGTAGGACTACAATATTTATTTTATTTGTCTGTCTTTGTTGGCCAAGAAGGTTTGACTGGGAAAAGTCAATTTTCAGCGGTAGCCACAGGAGAAAGGCTCCAAGAGATGCACTTACTCATGACAGAATGTTTTTTTTTTCAGATACACTACCTAGCTAGTTCTAAAACCATCTAGATACAAATAAATCATTGTTCGGTTGACACTATACAAAGACAAAACAAGAATTTCTACTGTGATGACACTATACATGATACTAAATTCAAAGTGAAAAAATTTTTAGCATGAAACAGAGTTCATATATACCAATATATGTGGCAAGCACACGTTATGATATGACTTATAAAACATGAGTAAGGTGGTTAATGGTATAGATGTTCGGAATACAAATTTTAGCAAGTAGGTAGATACTATGTAAAGCTAAAATGGGGAGAAAGGTATTTAACAGCTGATGAGTTGATCAGTCTAAGATAGCTGGGGCAAGAATACTAGGTAAATGCTGATACAGAACCTAGTTATAACTTTGTGGTGGAAATTATCGGGAGGAGGTGAATGAAGGGTAAAGGTCAGGAAGAAACTTAAATGTAAAGTGGGGATTAAGCCAGGAAGATAACTGAGGAGGAGTAGTAGAAGGGGATAGAGACTATAAAGGGAGTGGGGGTATGAAATGACAAAAGAAAATGGAGTAAACCAGAGCATGTGTCCAACCACGTTTGGTTTAGGTGTTAAATTAGTAAAGGCTTGAAGATGGAAAGTTTTGTGGTCTGTTTTAGGTATGTTGAGATAATGCTCCAGAGTACAGATACATAATGGGAGTTCTGGTGTTTTTAATTTCTCCAAGTCTTTTGGGTTTCTAATACCATGACGGGAATGGACCCCATTCCTAAGTCAAAGTACGATTAAAGTTCATGAAATTAGTATTGTTTCACTCTTTGATGTTAGCCAAAAGTGCTCTTCGCAGCACCCGCAATGTGCCCAGTAATGACTCCTGCAATTCGTACGGTGTTACATGAATTGGTAACCTATCTAACATATCTAAATACGATTGTAAATTTATTTTTGTAAGACCATTTGCTCCTACTACTATTGGAACTGTGGGTATCTTTCTTCCACATGGCTCTCGTTTCTGCCTGCAGATCGAGGTATTTTATGACTGTGTCTCTCTGTACACATGACACTGTAATCACTAGGTGTACGCAAGACACTGTAGTCACTAGGTGTGGCGATTTTAATGATCAATGCTACTTTTGTCTTCTTTTCTTGGATCACTATATCTGGTTTTCTAGCATCTATCTTTTGGACTGTTGGTATTGGGTGATCCCATGTGATGCAAAAGTACAGTTTTGTACCTACCATAAATGTAGATGTTCGAAGATCCACATTGCTGCAGTCCTTACATATGGTAGTCTGCTGTCCTCGGTCGGCCCGAATACCAAAGTATTAGGCTGACGTCGGTCAAGGCGCTTAAAACTGACATCAGGACGTCAGGGTACAAAAGCGCATGACCGACGTCATATCTTCAGTCTTTTCTTGCCCCAGATGTCAGAAGGCCCTAAAAAGAAAGGCCAAAGCCAAAAAACAGCAAAGAACCACCAACCCCCACTGCACTAACCATATTTACAAATTTACAACCCAAACCACACAACCACCTCTAACTACAGAGGGGAAGGAGGGAGGGTAAATTGGACTGCAGCAATGTGGATCTTCGAACATCTACATTTATGGTAGGTACAAAACTGTACTATGTTCTTCATCTCACATTGCTGCAGTCCTTACATATGGGTAGAATCCCAAAGCAGAGGTAAGGGAGGATGGCAAAACTATAAAGCATTAGGAGCTGCCAAAATGCCCTGTAAAATTGCAGTGGCAAATCCAGCCCTAGATTTAGAATAAAGTGGAAGGTGGTAATGCTTAGAGAAAGTATGCACTGAACTCCAAGTAGCTGCCTCCAAAATATCTTTAGTAGCCACCCCCCTTGAAAAAGCTGTAGAAGTGGCAGTAGCCCTAGTGGAATGAGGCCTAATCCCAGCTGGAATCTCCTTACCATGATGGGAATAACAGAAAGCAATACAAAAAACCAATCCACTTAGAAATAGTTTGTTTTGAAACAGGTTTGCCCTGAGAACCCAAAGCAAATGAAACAAACAACTGCTGAGACTGCCTGAACCCTTTAGTTCTGCTCAAATAATATCGCAACTGTCTGTGTATATCCAAAGTGAGCAAAATCTTCTCCCCTTTATTTTGGGGGTTTGCATAAAAAGTAGGCAAATGAATAGTTTGGTTTAAAGCCACACTAGAAACCACTTTAGGCATAAAGGAAGAGTTAGTATGCAAAGACACCCTATCCTTGTGGAAAATTAAGAAAGGCTCAACCGCCATAAGGGCCTGTAATTCAGAAACCCTTCTCGCAGAGGTAATGGCCAACAAAAAAGCAGTCTTCCATGATAAATATTTCAACTCGGCAGTAGCTGCAGGCTCAAAAGGTTGTAGAGTGAGCTTCTCCAACACAAAATTGAGATCCCAAGCAGGAGTAGGAGCTCTGCGTGGGGGTCTTATATTCTTTGCCCCTCTAAGGAATTGCTTAAACAAAGGATGAGAAAATAATGGTGGGTCACAATCATAATGAGCAGAAATTCCTGCAGCATGAACCTTTATAGAGGAGAAGGACAAACCTTTGTCCAATAACTCAGTAAGGTATTGAAGAGCAACACTTAAATTAGGTTTAGAAACATCAAAATCCTTAGCTGTACTCCAAATTAAAAATCTCCTCCATTTATCTGCGTAAACTTTCCTAGTACTAGGCCTTCTGGCCTCCAAAATAACATTCAAAACTTGTTGTGGAAGCGAAGACCCTCCAGGGTTTAAAACAGAATATGCCAGGCTGTTAGATGCAGAGAGTGAAGTTTGACATTGAGTAAATGACTGTTCTCCTGAGACAGCAGGTGTGGAATCGAAGGCAAAGGCCATGGAGGCTCCCATACCAGACTTCTCAGTAATGGGTACCAGTGCTGTCGAGGCCAATCCGGAGCTATTAAAATCATGGTTGGCTTGTCCTGTCTGACCTTCAGGAGTACCTTTGGGAGGAGAGGCAGTGGTGGAAAGGCATACACGTGAAGAGTGCTCCAATTGAATGAGAGAGCATCCACCTTCCAAGCTGTGGGATGAAACCTTTTTGTGCAAAACTTTGGCAACTGGTAATTTAGTGGAGAAGCGAACAGATCTATGTCTGGAGTTCCCCATAACACTGTCAATTTTTGAAATACATGAGGATCCAATTTCCACTCGTGGGGATCCATAATTTGTCTGCTCAACACATCTGCTAAGGAGTTCTGTGCTCCTGGCAGAAACCTTGCCTGAAGATTTAGCTGTAAACTGAGAGCAGTCTCCCACAAAATCATTGCTTGTCTGCATAGAGGGTATGAATGTGTCCCCCCTTGCTTGTTGATGTACCACATGACAGTTGTGTTGTCTGTTTGAATCAACACCTGCCCTGGAAGAAGTAAATCCTTGAAAGCCATCAATGCAAATTGGACTGCTAACATCTCCTTCAAGTTGATATGTAAATGTTGAAGTCTGGCAGGCCACGTGTCTTGTACCCATTTTCCATTTAGATGAGCTCCCCAAGCTTTGTCTGAGGCATCTGTCGTTAGAATCTGACTCGCCTCTGGTCGGGCCACAGAGAGTCCCTTGTTTAGGTGACATTCCTGAGCCCACCACAAAAATTCCTTTTGAATGCAAGGTATTATCTGAATGACAGTGTCCATATCTTGGCAGTGTTGTGTCCATACATTTTTGAGATACCATTGTAGCTTCCTCATATGCAGTCTGGCATTGGGAAGTACCAGAATACAAGATGCCATGAACCCCAAGGCTTGAAGGACTGTCCTTGCAGTCAGCCTGGACTGACGAGACAATTGATGGAAATAAAGAGAAAGATTCTTTTGTTTGTCCGGGGTCAAAAGGCCATCTGAGATGCTGTATTCAGTCTCACACCCAGAAAGCACATGTCCTGAGAGGGTACTAGACTGGACTTTATTTCGTTCACAGAATACCCTAGGCATCTTAACACTGCCATCACATACTGTAAATGATGAAGAAGTTCGTCCTTTCCTTGAGCCAGAATCAGGCAATCGTCCAAATAAGGATAGATTTGTATTCCTCTTAGCCTGAAGAAAGCTACCACTGGAGCCAGAACCTTCGTGAATACTCTGGGCGCAGTAGATAAGCCAAAGGGCAATGCAGAGAACTGATAATGAAAAGTCCCAGCCCGAAAACGCAGATACTTCCTGCAACTGGGCCTGATAGGAACATGAAGGTAAGCCTCCTTGAGATCCAGAGTCACCATCCAGTGATCTTTGCCCAGCAGAGGTAAAAGCTGTTGTAAGGTCAACATTTTGAACTTGGGAATGTCCAGATATGTGTTGAGGATAGATAAATCCAAAATTGGTCTCCACGTGTTCCCTTTCTTTGGTACTAGAAACAGGCGAGAATAAAATCCTAGGCCCACTTCTGGCAGAGGGACCGGTTGTATAGCTCCTATTTGAAGTAGTAGAGAAATTTGGTTGTGAGCCTCTAGTCTTTGCTGAGGAGGAACGTCTGGCATGCCTTTGAAAGGAGGCAAGGTATGGAAATAAAACTTGTAACCTTGGTGTATGATATCCAGTACCCATTTGTCCTGGGTTATTAAAATCCAATTTTCCTTGAAGAGTGCCAACCGTCCTCCCAAAGGTGCTGCCAGGCAAGAGGGATCTTGGCAGCTGAAAAAGTAGGTCATTGGGCCTGTTTACGAAAGGACTGGCCCCTGCCCTCACTCGAAGATTGTGCAGGTGAACTCCCTGTTCTAGGTCTGAAGGAACTCTGAGCTCTGCCCCTACCACGTCTAGATCTACCCCTAGACTGAGAATCATAAGAAGGATACGTCCACCCCTTAGCAGGCCAATTTCTACTAAACTTCGGAGGCTGAACTCGCAAAAAATCTTTAACAGTTTGCATAGACTTAGCCTGGTCTTCCATTTTCTTCAAGACTGATTCCACAGGTGGACCAAACAACACTTCAGACTGCAAAGGAGCATCCAAAATCCTTGTCTTAACATGGTCAGATAAATTCTGATCCTTCAGCCAGGCGTGCCTGCGAAGAACTGAACCAGTGGCAGCCACCCTAGACGAGGCCTGCACAGCATCAAAACCACATTGTAAAGAATGCTTACCCACCTGTTCAGAGACATGCACCAAATCTTGTAATTCTTTACACTCAATACCTTCTGCCAGAGCATCCACCTTAGATTTCAATTGAGAAAGGAGAAAGTTTTGATATTTCAACATATGAAACTGGCAATTCAAAGCCCTCATTGCTAAGGTAGAAGATGTATAGACCTTCTTTCCCCATCTATCCAAAGCTCTGGCCTCTTTATCTAGAGGAACCGGATTTTTTACAACAGAGGCCCTGACACCCTTAGGCTCCTGACTAATAGTTTCTGGGTCCGCCCTAGGACTCTTATAAAGATATTTATGAGCCTCAGGCACCCTGTAATACCTATCCGGTTTAACAGGCGCAGGAGGCAGAGAATCAGGATTAAGCAAAGCCTCTGAAAACACATCTTGAACAACATCCAGAACAGGGGGTATAGCTAAGGGCCTATGTTGAGGTAAAAGCAAAAATTCCCTAAGCCTTTTCCGTGAATCAGAGAAGTCCTGACCTTCCCACTTAAAATGTTCCCTCATAGAATGAAGTGTCTCTGAAAAAGAGAAATCCTCTGGAGGAGAAGCAGAAGGAGTGGAATCTTCTGCATCAGAATCAGAATAAGGAGAGTACTCCTGCAAGTCTTCAGCCGAAGACTCTGAAACATCCGAAGCCTGTTCAAAACTTCCCAACTCTGGCTCCACCCTAGGCCTCTTATCAGGAGGGGGCAAAGAACCTCTAATCAGAGTAATCAAATCTTCTGCCATTTTAAGCATGTGCTTCTTAGGCACAGACCCTGCTGAACTAGGAGTGACACCAACAGAAGCTAAACCTGGCCTGCCTCTGGGAGAAGCCTTGGAAACAGAAGGAGAGGGCCTAACCACCCTGGGAAGGGAGGGGAGTACAGTAACCTGAGAAGCCCCTTCAGCCTGACCTGCCTCTTGAGAGGCCACATCCTGCAAAATCAAAGTCTCCCCCTGAGACTCCAGAGAAGTCTCCGTCAGAACCACCGGTTCCACTGAAGCCTCTAAAGAACCGGCGTCCGGAACGGACGACTCATCTTGCCTGGGTTTAACTGTTTTGTCTTTGCGCTTCTTCGTGGAAGCGGGCGCCGGAGAATCCGACGGCATATTATAATTGCACCGCTTCCCGAAGACCAGCCTAGCACAACCTAACCTTCGCTTAGTGCGCTTATTGAACCTAGCACAAAAGCGACACCCGACTACGTCGTGCTCAGGCCCCAAACAAGGAATGCACAAAGAATGATAATCCCTATGCGGTATCTGTTTCCCACAAGAAATACAATTATTCACTTTTTCTGACATCCGGTAATACACTGAGGCAAGAAAAAAACAAAATATTCTAACGGGGTACTTAGCCAACTTGGATTCGGTCTGAAACTCCGAACTCGAAAAATTTCAGAACGCCGAACGGCACTTGCAACGCTGCTTCTGCATCAGACCATGCAGCAAAAAAGACTGAAGATATGACGTCGGTCATGCGCTTTTGTACCCTGACATCCTGATGTCAGTTTTAAGCGCCTTGACCGACGTCAGCCTAATACTTTGGTATTCGGGCCGACCGAGGACAGCGGACTACCCATATGTAAGGACTGCAGCAATGTGAGATGAAGAACATCTACATCATTTTCTAGAATTCTCTGTGGCTCATGTTTCCAGTGTTTTTCAGCCACTTCGATACCATGTTTGCACAATCTCCAGTGTAACAATCTCGCCACATTATTGTGCCTTTCAGTCTACAGTCCCTCTGACATTAGAGAGTCGCAACCAGCAATAAGGTGTGTGACTGTTTCTACTTCGGTTCCACAAAACCTACATATATCTGTTTCTCTCACATGTTCAATGGACTTGGTAAACTAGTGTGTACGTAGCCCACTATCTTGGGCTGCCAATATTAACCTTTCATTTCTTGATGTAAATTCACCTCTCCTTAACCATTCTTGCGTTCGCTCTTTATCAACATGAGGCTCTTCCAGAAGTTTTCTATACTTCCAACTATATTTATGTTTTTTTTTTCCACATTTCTTGCCTTCTCATCTGGTCCTTCACCTTATTTTCTTTCTTTTGTTTTTTAGCACATTCAGTTGCTGCCTGGTTTTTATCCACTTCTGGTTTGATTTCCATTCCTGCTTGACGTCAATATGCTTCTGCTAAATTAAGCAGAGAGGTCATCTTAGATGGATTCTCCTCATGTTTCAAAACTTTCGCCACATTTGGATCTTGTGAGGTCAGTAGATATGTTTGGAGTCCCACGATTGCAGATCTATACATGTAATCAATTTCAAGGAGGCCCATCCCCTCCTTCAGAATGGGAGAATATATAATCTTGGTATACACTGATTTTTATAAATCATTTGGTGAGCATGAAGCATCCTTCTTGTTTTAATATCCAATCTATCCAACACTTTTTGGGGCCAGTCAACCACTCCAAAACTATAAGTTAGGACAGAAAGAGCAAACGGATTTATAGCTTGGATCTTGTTCCTAGGTGTCAATGCTGTTTTCAGGATTAATTTAAGTCTTCTAAAGTGCTCCTTACAAAGCTTTATTCATATTTGTTCATGTTTTATTGCTGATCCTTCATCAATTCCCAAGTATTTATACACCCCCTCTTGCTCAAGTTCTTTTATATCACATTCTTGTCTCAAAATGATGTTTTCCTGATGCTGCAATTTTCCTTTTTTAAAGGTTGCTTTTGCACATTTATCAAGACCAAATGACATTCCAGTATCATCTGATAAAGTTTTGACAACCTGCAGCTGTGCTTTCAGTTCCTCATCTGATGAGCTATACAATTTTAAATAATCGACAAAGAGAAGATGAAAAGTCATTGACTTTGTTGTTTTCTAGAAGCCAAATTATAGCCATGACATAAGCTGTTAAGTAAACAGCTTAATGGATTAATGGCAAGGCAAAATAGCAAAGGAGCTATAATAGCAAAACAGCAGGAGCATTGAGAGTTGCCTGCTGAGTTATCAGACTTTGCTGTGATTGCTAAGAGTTTACTGGTTGAACAAAGATCGCCACCTGGAGGGCAGTGCTGCAAAGTATCTCAGTGCCAAACATTTTTATCTCCTTAATTCTTTCATGCTTGCTAAAATGTTTATAATCATAGCTAATTATTACCGACTCATTAGGATTAACAATCAAATTATAACAAACTACAATGCTTAGTGATCAGATGTACCGTGTGGAGGAAATGATCGAATATGATGATCACTGCTGCTCATATTTGAAAATATTAGGTCCAATGTGCTACTCAGTCTAGCCGGAAAGTCCACAAATTGAATATAGGTACATAGGAACTTAAAAGGCTGGTGATCTGTGAGGACCATTACATTCGAGTGACGCCTCCAGGTGCATCTGCAGTTAACTCCTACTGACACCTCTAGGCATCAAATATTGTTTGTTCATATTTGCACCAATAATTCCAAAAACATGCTATATACAAGTTTTTTAAATATTTCTTCTTAAAGCTTATACAATGGCAAACTCAAATGCATTAATATTTGACCTCTGTCCAGTGCAGGTAAATAGATATTGACTTTTGTTTTTATGATATTAATTTATATAGATATAATTGTCACATTTAAGTATCTCAACAACCAGGTAACACAGACAGAACTCCTTAGCCTCATATTAATGTTCCAGATGAATAAAATGCTGCTAACAGTAAGTGTGTAACTTGAGTGGTTGCAGAGATATTAAGTTGTTTACAAAATATTACAAATGTAATATTTACTGTGAATTATAAAATTCGGTTTAAGACCTTAAACCTAAAGAATAATGCCACTATAAAAACAGTTTGCTCTGAAGAGTTTGCCATTTGTACTACTTTCATAACCAATATGGTTCCAGATACATGAACAATTTGTTTGAAATTTGAAGATGTAATTTGACTCTGTCAAAAGAGTTAGGCTCTGCCCACACTGGAAGTTACAGTGCAAACTTCCTGAGCTCCACTGGAGTGAACGAGTTAAGAAGCCTAGCTTTACATTTCAATGGAAGTTTTCAGCCTTTATACTTTGCATACAAATAACCTATACATGTTTCCCCTATCCATGAGGGTCAGGGGTACTAAACTGTAGGTGAATTTGAGGTTATCCATCCATTCAACCAAATTACATTTCAACAGAATAAGAGAAGTGCTATGCTTTATGTGGAGTGCAATACTGTTTCACAGAAGCAGTATTCTCTGTGATATAAACCTATTTACGCTAACATATTCTATTTATTTTGCAAAAAAGATTGAGGTTCCTTTAGCAGATGTGCATGAGATGTATATGATACCACTGGACTTGTAAACGTGCAACAGGTATGACAGAACAGGGTCTGTTGAAGCTCTGTGTGAGGCATTGGCCACCTCTCAGTAGCCTATATGATACTGACAAGAAGGACAAGGCTTTCAGATAGTCTTCACGTTTTTTTTTTTTTTTTTTTTTTTTTTACAAATAAGGCCCTTGCCTTTTTTTAGTAAGAAAGTGGTATGGTCATTATTGAACGATGCATCATACTAAATGATCAGCTTAATGAGTGCAAAGTGCAGTGGAACGATTACATCATGGATCTAGATGCAATACCTTTAGACAGAAGATGTGCAATGAAAAATGGCTTCCTTACAGCAGTGGATATGTGGTGATCAAAGTACAGTTCATTGTTGATGTTTCCAGATTCCTAACTACAGAATCCATTTTCAGAGATGGGTTACCTTTACTTTGTCAAGCTACAGATGTGACAATAATCAAATACGTTGAAATTAATGCAACCACAGACAAATCATCTATCTTGCTGCATAAGCTACGTGCATAGACATAATGGAACTTTGTTAACCTGTTTTATCTAGAATTTTTAACAGTGTGTTGGACATAAAGATGCTGTAATCTAAAATGTGTCCTTAAAACTGTTTTTTTTTTTTGTTTTTTTACTTAAGATTATCCCACTAAAACTGGGATGTAACATATCTGTAACAAACAGCTCACTTTTAACCAGAAATTCATCCCATGTTTTAATTAGGTCAAAATTATTATTTTCATAATTGTATAAGAATGACTGAAAATGTTGAAAAGTTAATAAAACCTGGAGATGGCAACATTTCATTTAGACAAAGATTCAGCTTTTTCAGTTGACATAACATAAAATAATTTACTAGTACGTGTGGCACAGAGGTGTATGGAGTTCACCCCAGAACTCAAAATGAGGGAGGTTCATAGGTAGGTACTAGGCTATCGGCCCGAGGGCTTAAGTAAGCCTGGCCAACAAGGTTCCCTGGCTTACACCACCCAATAAAGTTAATTTCCTGTGCCCCTGTTGAGCAGAGCCACAGAAGTGATCCCCGGGGTGTATTTCCTATTTCCCATCCACTCATCAAGATTTTTCTTGAAGAGTGCTAATGAGGAACTTTGCTTTACATAGATGGGTAGCTTGTTCCAGAGTATAGGAAGTCTCTGGGATAGGAATCTATCCCTCCAGCATATCCTGTTTAATGTAGTGACAAGGTTTAGGTCCCTACAGCGTGTAGCTAGGAGGGATTGGAATTTCATTATGTGTAGCATGTCCAACAGCTCTGGGTTTAACATAGCTTTATATGTTAGGCAGACATCGCCTCGGAGTAGGCAATATGCTACAGAGTAAAGCTGGAGTTTTTTGAGACGCTCAGTGTAGGGCATCTGTTTGAGGCCAGTAATCCTATTTGTGGGGTACTTCTGTGGCCTTTCCAGCTGCTGCAGATGTCTTGTGAGGCACATTTCAAAAGGGGTGTTGTACTCTATAATGGGTCTGAGTGCTGAATAGAGGGGAACAATGACCTCTTTTTTTCCTGGATGAGAACCCTTTTGTGATGAGGTGTGCCACATAGGATTTCCAGACTACTGTGGCAATGTGATTATGAAAGGAGAGACTACTGTCCACCTGGGTCCCAAGGTCTCATCACACATTTGGCGTTAAGTAGAATGCCATTTATGTGGTAGTTCATGGGTACAGAGTTTTTACCAAAGGGGATGACAATGCACTTTTTGGCATTGAGCTTGAGGCCATACAGCTGACACCAGGCATCTGTCTCAGTGAGGCCCGTCTGTAGGATGTCCACATCATTTGAGGACTGGACTATGGCTCCTAGTTTGCAGTCATCCGCGAACTTCATTAGCCAGAGGCCTTCTGTGTTAGCCTGTACTTCAGAGAAGTAGATACCAAACAAGAGAGGTCCCAGGACTGAACCCTGTGGTACTCCACTTGCCACTGGTTTGAAGTCAGATTTGGAGTCTGCAACTTTTACAGTGTGGGTTCTGTCAGTCAGCCAGTTGGCAACCCATCTTGTGACGTAGGGATTTATACCTAGTTTAGAGAGTTTAGCTATAATTCCAGAATGGGGGATGGTGTTGAAAACCTTGGCGAGGTCAAGATGGGCTGTGTGAAGCACCTTACCATCATCTACGGCTTTGGTGACTGCCTCAAAGAAGTCAATCAGGCTAAGAAGGCATGATCTGCCTTTCACAAACCCGAACTGGGTGGGGTCCAGAGTTTGGAGGTCACCAATGCCTTTGTTTATGAGTTCCATGACGATACATTCCATGGCCTTGCAGACCAGACTGTCAGGCTAGGATCAGTGGTGGCTCCACCTTTATGGTGTGGGATAACTGTTGCTGTGCGCCATTCAGTGGGCACAAAGCCTGACGTGAGACTATGACTGAACATGGTGCTTAGGTGGGGAGCCAGTTCGTTCTGAAGTTCATGTAAAACGCAGCCTGGGAAGTTGTCCGGTCCCCACAGATGCTGTGTTTTTGGTTTTAGAAAGTGCAGCTTTTACCGGCATAGATGTGATTACAGGGATTCTGCATTCTTCATGTATAAATATGGGCCCTTTAGTGGGTGAGAGGGGGTTAAAGTTATCACTGAACCTATCTGCCATAATGTTAACTATATCAGTTGGTTCTGTAATTTTCGTGCCGTTGTGCTGTAACTCAGAGCAGATCTGGGTGTTGCCATTGAGATTCTTGACACAGCTAAAGAATGCTTTGTGGGTGCCCTTAGAATCAGTGGCGATTTTGTTTTCGTAGCTAGCTTTGGAGGATCTTATAAGGGATCTCAGCTTCTTACTGAGGCTGACCAGGGATCTCCTCCACTCATGGGATTTTACTCTATTTTGCAACAGTTTCTTCCTTCTGCTGTACAGTTTGTTTATGGCAGGGGACCACCAGACTGGCTTCCTTTTTTTGGAGGATAGCGCCTTGGTTCTGTTTGGGAAAGCATGATCCATGCACTCGTGTAAGTGCTTATAGAGTACATTTGTGTAGGATTCAGCAGTTGTAATTGCATTGTCCATCTGCATGGGTGTCATGAAGTTCACCACTTCTGTCTTAAGAAGCATGAAGTTGGCTTTGGAGAAATTATTTACCGTGGTTTCCTTAATGGTGGGTGGGGGCTGGATGTGGACATCTAGGGTGATTAGCTTATGGTCGATCTGACCAATGAGGAGTTGACTTCAGGTGTGGAACACCGGTCACTCATATTGGTAATGACTAGGTCTAGGATACTGTTGCCCCTGGTGGGGGCGTGGATAAGTTGATCCAGGGCATTGGAGTTTATGAATTCCAAAAAGCGTTGAGAGAAGAAGTTGGCACACGAGTAGTTTTCCCAGTTAATGGCGGAGTAGTTGAAATCGCCCATTATTAGGATGTTTGAACCCTAATATTTTTCAGTATATCAAGAAAAGAGGAGTGGGAATCCTGGGGCATGGTGGGGGATCTGTAGTAAGCTACAATTTGAATTCCAGTTTTTCCCACAGTTGCACTTGGATAACCTAGGATGCATTATGCTGCGCAAATAGCCTGAAGGTGTGGATATCCTTAACTAATATGGACACACCTCCGCCTTTGGTGTTCTGGTCCAGGTTAGATGGCCAAACAGTGTGCTATGAGTTACAGCCTGGTAATGCAGGGATGTTCTCTAGAGCCTTGATACAGGTCTCAGTCACTGCACAGATATCGATGTTCTCCATTTTAAGGAGTGCCTCAAGTGAGTGCATTTTGAGATTTAGACTTCTAGCACAGAGTAGCATTACCCTTAGTTTTTGCTTGCCTGTCCCTGTTACGTGGTGAATTTGTCATTTGAACCTTGCCTAAAAAAGGCACTATAGGGGCGGCAAGACCCGGAATGGAATCCGGAATCTCAGGGTCGACAGGTGCAGGCCATCTCTGGCAAAGCATCGCGGTCTGTCGACCATGTCATCCCAGGCAGACAGATAATGGATCCCCTTAGAATGATACCAGAAGCTTAGCCAATTGTTGAAGTCAATCATTTTGTCCTTGTACTGCAGTATCATTCTGGGCGATGGCAGGATGCTACTCAGGGTTAGGGCTACAAGATCGGAGAGCTCTTCCATGTCTCTTTTCATGTAGTCCAGGGAGGTATATCTCAGGTCATTCACAACAATGTGGACAATGACAGACTCATATTTGTACTTGTGGAGTGACCTGAGTGC
The DNA here is from genome assembly GCF_019279795.1 of Protopterus annectens. Lineage (NCBI taxonomy): Eukaryota > Metazoa > Chordata > Ceratodontiformes > Protopteridae > Protopterus > Protopterus annectens. The sequence goes on along the minus strand of NC_056737.1, from coordinate 1,410,691,495 downwards.
GTGAGTTTTGTGGCGGATTCTGGCACCTGACAGACAGCTGACAGTAACCTTCTCCTTGTTTAACCTGGTGAGAGGGACATCAGTGTGCCAGACTATAGAGTCACCTATGACTAGTGTGTTGGGTACTTTGTTTTGCTTTATGGGCTGTGGTTTATTGGTACACTGAGTCTGTGGGCTATGTGTCATTTGGGTGGAGGTTGCTTGCGTTTCTGCTTTGGAGGTCACTGTTGCTTGAGCAGATTATTACCGAGAGCCTCTGCCAATGTTTTGTGGGGATTTTGGTGCTGTAGGTTTAGTAGGACTATGTGATGAGTGTGGCGTGGTGCAAGTGTTTACCTTCTCCTCTTGACTGTCAATTTCAGTCTTGTTGGAGAGAGCTTTACCTCCAGTTTGGCTAGATAAGTGTATCTCTCACAGGTTGTGGTGTTGGGCGGTAGGAGGAGAAGGTAGTCTGTGTACATGAGACAATTGTTACATTGCCTCAAAATGCCCAGATTCATCAGACAGGCAGGAGAGAACACTGGGAGCTGACCATTGGACATGCCTGAATAAAAAACTACTTCCTCTAGACAAGTGAGGAAAGTGAGTATAAGAGCTGTTTTTCTCTAAGCAAGTGAGGAAAGAAAGTACAAAAACTGTTTTCCTCTAGGTAAAGAGGAAGGTTGAGTGCTGTAGTAATTTGTAGCTTTACCATTTTTCCAAAGACTTCATAGATGTAATTTATTTTAAACTCAATAAGACTCGAAACAGTGAACCTTAAAACTCCTCTAGTGGAGACCCATGGGATATATGCAAATAACCGCCTAAGGAAATTCCAGTGTTTTAACTACATGACTTCTAAATGCCCATGACACTTCAGTTTTTAAGTGAAGACTTTAGCTTGGCTGAGTATGTCTTGCAGTGTTGTGTGTGTGTGTCTATACACAGACACACACATACATACAAACATACATATATATATATATGGTTCTACCTGACACCGGCCAACCAAAAAACCGTAATATAACATACACACCAAACACAAAAACACGAACTAACCAAGAAACAAAAAAACCGACGACACACAAATAACAAAACACCACACAACTTACAAACCACACAAAACACACACACCACACAAAAACACACAAAAACAACAAAACACAATACCACAACACCAACACACACACACCAAAATCCTGCAAAACCACATACACATACAAACACAACCCCCTACCCACCCAACCAACCCCCTAACTAACCACCCTACCACACCCTACTTACCCCCCTAACCCTAACCCTCCCTAACTAACACTAACCCACTTATCCCCTAACTAACCCAAAACCACACACTGACCACACCCCCACCCCCTACCACTCACCCCCTAACCTTACCCAAACTAAAACAAAAACATCACACTTAACAACACATTACCTGACCCCGCCCTAACCCTACCTCACCCTAAACTCCCTTAACCCCACTATCCACTTACCTTACACCACCCACTCCGTCCACCTACCGCTTTACACAGCCTTCCCATTCCCTCATCCTCTCAGTCGGGGTGCTTTCATCCGGTCGGTCTTCTCTGTCTTTCATCTTTCTCTGGGTCGTCCGCGTCGGTCTTCTGCACTTTGCTCTTCTCTGCGCTCGATTTTCGCTGTCGATGTTCAGGCGTGTCGATGAAGTCAGGTATATATATATATATATATATATACATATATATTATATATATATATATATATATATATATATATATATATATATATAAATTTTACACGGTTTACTATCGTTATTTCAAAAGGCAAAACATTTGCCGTTCGAAATAACAAAAAGTTAAACCGAAAGCAAACTTTTTGAATGTACACAGTCACCACAAATGCTCGACACGTCAGTTGACATTGTCGCTGAAAATGTCACGTGATAGCCATATAGGAGCTGATGTAAATCAAACTCCTATATGAGATTTCACGTTTTTGTAGGGGGGGGGGAAGCCCCCCACACCCCCTGCTACTAATATATTCCAACTCTGAGATCACACTACAGTGGCGATATGGATGAATTTCCGATCCCCACTGTACCACGATCTCCATACATATAGTCGAAAACACTTATGTGAATGCAGTACTGTATTGTTAAATATTACGCAAGAAGCCCATAATTTCTGGATAGTGAATATTTTAAAAAATTGAGAGAGAAATTACAGGAAAGAATAATGCTGCACAAGCAACAAATAAAAATGCAATATAACAGATAATTGAAAAACATTATATAGATGAAGAAACATTCAGCTGTCTGGAAAAAGAAATGACAGAGGAAGTGAGAAAAAAATAAAGAACAAAACCAAGAGATTTTAGGAAGGTATAAAAAAAGAAACATGGAAAAGAAAAAAATATGATATGGTGCAAAATTTATGCAAATGAGAAAGCTAAATTAGTACAAAATGCAGTTCTAAAAATATTTGAAGAAAATACAAGCAAAGGCATTCAAATATGGAATATTTCACAATATAAAAATATAAGATCACAAATGGGGAATGTAGAAAGTAGGATTAGTGAGGTAGAAATTAAATAAAAAACTGAAGTAACTGACAATCTGCAAAATGAGGAGCTTAGTATAGAAACTCCAACACAGGCAATGTGTCTGAACATGATGGACTAATGAATCCTCAGAGTATTAGCAGGCGGAGCGGGCTGCATCTGAAGAGGATTTACCACAGGGTGATGGTTTTAGAGTCTCTTCTAGAAAATTAGCTTGAAAGTACAGTTGAAGTCACACAACAAAAGGAGGAGCAGAAAGCACTGACAACTCTGATGCAGGTAATGTTGCAGTGTAGAAGACCGACAGGAAGACCTACTTAATTTAATGGAGATGGATAGACATAAAAAGTAAATAAGACCCAAAATGTTCAAAGATTGGTAAAACAGATGAACACAGTAATTGGGACTACTAAGAGAAATTCATGTGAAAAAACAAAAATAAAATAGAATATATTACCGTGCAGCTAAACTAAAAGTGTTACCACAAAATTGTAGACTATCAAAGAAAAGGAAGGGAACAAGTTGAATGCCACCATGGAAGTATTGATTAGAAAACTATAAAGCAATTAAGACATGTTAGAGAAGAACATGAAAATGGAACAGATGGTAAAACAATACACAGTATCAAACCAGACCAGGATTTATCCTACACTATTTTCAATAATAAACTAAAAATATCAACACAAGCAGAAACATTTAAAAGACATGTAGATAAACAGGGCGGCACAGTGGTTAACATTGTCACCTCACAGCAAGAGGTTCTCCGGTTCGATTCTCGGCTGGGGTGCCTTCTGTGTGGAGTTTGCATGTTCTCCCTGTGTTTGCGTGGGTTTCCGCCGGGTACTCCGGTTTCCTCCCACATTCCAAAGACATGCATCTGGAGCATTTCTCCCCGGGCCTCCGGTGAAAACAGGCTCTATGGAACCTAGTCGGACATTCCCGGTCAACAAATGTTAACTAAAATAAATAAAATAAATAATAAATGTCAAATATAAAATAAGCAATCAATTAATAACCCAAAAAGGTTTTATAAAAAACTGGGAAACAAAGTAAAAGGAACAGAAACGCTACAAAAAAAAAAAAAAAAGAAGAAATGGATAAATTTTGAAGAAGTATTTATGAGGACCTTGCTGAGCATAAGACGCTGAATGAATATAAGAATTAAAAGAAACAGCAATGAGAGGATATGGAAATGGAAGAAGAAATAGCCAGAGAAATTGAGATAAAATTAAGAAAAGCTCCCAGATGGGAAACTCATGGCTCAGACACAGTATCTAACTTCTGGCTAAAGGTATTGACATCTTTACGCAAAGGTTTAGCCCTAAGCAAAAAATACTTAAATGCACATCCTGAGCAGACATCAACCTGGTTAACAGGAAAAATACTACTCTTCTTTAAGAGTAAATCTGCAAGCTGTCCTTAGAACTGTAGACAAACAACTACCCTTCCAACAACATACGAATTACATATTGGAATTGATGCAGCCAGAGTTTATAGTCACATAGAAAAAAAAATTATGGTAATGGAACAAAAAGGGGATAAAGTTATACAGAACAAAGGATCAATTGTTGCTAAACTAAGCCATAATACAGTTGCAAAAAGAGAAAAAACGTAAGCATGACATGAACAAATTACAAAAAAGGCATTTGACGACATCTCACATTCATAGACAGTGGAATGCTTACAGATGTACAAGACACACTCTACATTGATCAATTACATTGCAGTGACCAAAAGACAGTGGCAAACCACTTTGCAGCTGAGTCATGACAAAGGGCAAATTATTATCCCAGGGATAAAATTTCAAAGGGAGATATTCAAAGGTGATTATTTGTCAGCACTGTTGTTTTACCTTGCCCTTAACCCATTAAGCTGTTTACTTAAACTAGGCTATGGTTACCATTTGGCTCCCAGAAAACAGCCTTGTTTAGTAACTTCTCTTTGACTTTTTCTAAATATCTTCAAACTGTTTAGTTTATCAGATGAGGAGTTGAAAGTACAACTACAAAAGGTTAAAACTTTTTCAGATTATGTATTAATGCCATTTGCTCTTGATAAATGTGCAAAGCAACATTTAAAAATTGAAGCTGCAGCATAAGGATAAATCAACCTGGGAAAGGAATGTGACAATAAAGGAACCTGAACAGGAGGCAGTGTATAAATATTTGGAAACAGATGAAACAAACAAATGGGAATAAAGTTCACTAAGGAATACTTCAAAAGACTAAAACTAATAATGAAAACTATGCACAAGAAAAATAAATAAAACGGCCGCAAGACGTACGTCTCCACAAACATGTAATTTATAGTATACAAAGTAGGTAAGAGCTTTCACCACCTTCCTGGTGGCTTCCTCAAACCTTAATAACATGAACAAAACTTTTCTTCCTTTTAAATAGAAAAACACTCAATTGACAAATCAAATTCACGTGCTGTTACTCATATCATCAACCCCTCACTCCCATTGCAATAGTGCGCATGCTCCGTATTGCTGTATACTTCACTCAATCAACAAACTTCTTTAAAAATACAGCATTAAATAGCATTTCAAGATAAAAATGTATATGTTGCACGTATGCGAGATGCTTATTCTGGTTCTCGTTCCTATTAAACCCTTACATATCCACATCCTTCATTTATACACATGTGAAAATGTAAAAATGTACATACATAAATAAAGATATAAATAAAACACATTCCTTGGTACAATATACACTGCTACAACCTCCAAAAGACAGTCTAAAAAGTGATTCACATCTTAAGTGTATATGCAGCCCATTTATAGATTATTATTTCGTTCCTTGCATCTATTAGAGTAGCTTAATGTATTCTATAGTGGTGGATTTAAAACTGCTGACATATACAACTCTTACATTTTTATGAAATCTCAAACTTTACTTGCTACAGCAGTGCTTGTTTTTTTTTTTTTGCAGTTATTTACTTTCAATATGGAAGTCCCAGGGGTAAAGACTCAAACAAAAGCTGGGCTCCAGGTGAGTTAAAGAAATTACAGAAGGCTTTACACAGTTAAGTCTGGAAGATTACTATGACGGTAATACTTGCTGATGCATTCCTTACTGAAAGTTGTCAGTAATATATCTTTAATTCCACAGAGTATAGAAAATATTATATATATTCTAAACCATAATGATATGTTAATTTCTAATTATTCAAGTCTAGCCACATTGTATAAGCTTATTAAAGATGGGTCAGGTTTTAGAATCAAGTATGGCAAGGCTTGATCTGGATGGACGCAAGAGAACTGTGTAAGAAAGAGCAGCACGTAATAATAAACTGTTGTAAAGATCCTAGCCTCCCAAAGTTTGTCCCTTTTCCTTTTATAAGATGCATAATATAGCAATACTCCTCAATAGGTACTAGGGAGGACAGCAGAGACAATCTGCTCATAGCTGAAGGTGCAATGAATATTGTACTACTTTCACATGACTTGGGAGTGTCCTGTTTTTCTAACTCTGTGACAGAGTGCGTTATGCAGCGGCATGGACATCCTCCTTCCCTTTATGACTGAGTTTTGTTAGCAAATAGATGAAGTCTTAACAATTTAGATACTGGTAGCTATCCACTATTTTAGCTATCACTGTCAAACTTTGAAATAACCTGCCAGTAGATTGGGGCAAGGAAATGCTTACTTCTTTACATAACTGACTGGTAAAGTTGCATCTCAGAAAATGTCAAGACAGATTCTTTTTGGATCTCTCTATTCATTGTTGGAGGTACATGATTCCCACTTGATTTTATTTGGTGGGGGTGGCAAGTTATAGGGTCTGGGACTCTTGAGTCCTTTAATGGAATTTTCTTTATCTTAATATTTTGAATGTCATTTTTTATACATCTTTCTTTTGCCCATCATTTTGAGAGTCTTACATAACTTACATGGCTGAGGAAGGCTGTAATGACAGGAGAAAATAGCTTTATCTTACTGTGAGGAGGAAAAGGGATGTTCTTGAATGGAGAGCGGCTTCTTTCCAAGTCATTTGGTAACACACAGATGAATAATGGAGTGTCTCCATTTGTCGGTGGTAATGAGTTCCACTTTCTTAAAGCAAAGGTGAGCCTTTTGGACAGAGGAAGGAAGGGAGTGAGGATGGAGGTGAGTGCAAATGGTAATCATGCTGATTTATCTGGGTAGGGAGGCTTCCCAGATTTAGATTCCCTATCTGATTTGTCTTGAAATCTTTTCCAACATATTTTCTTGGCCTTATGAGGAGGCCTGGACTACCTGTGGGCAGAGGATATAGGCTTTACAGGGTAGTTTATCGGGTATCTGATAAATGAAGTAATGAAAATCTGTCTGCAATTCTTCACCATTTTCCCCTGTTTTTGTAAGCTTTTAAACAGTGGCTGCATCTGGGTCAAATAAATTCCTATTCAAAGGGGACCTATATGTTTGGGACTGAGAACGTAACTACGCATACTGTATGATGACAAAACCTATGGCACCTGCTCTGCAGGAAGCTTCCACTGCATCATAGCTGCATTTGATGCTATGCCTAGCCACTTGTGCAGTCTGGGTGACCAGTGATATGGCCTACTGCTTGCTGGCTTGTCCTTCCATAGAAGACAATTTTTTTTAAGTTTCCAAAAACAGGCAGAAAATATTTAGTCATCAGGGTCTGACAGTTCAAAGTTCTGATGGCTAGGGTGGAAAAAGTATACACCTTCTATCCACTGGTCTGCTATCTTTTGTACAGGGAAGGGTATTCGACAGAGGCAAAAGTTTAAAAGATTTGTCCGTAGCCAAAGAAAAAAAGATAGAAGATCTGCCAAAGGATTCTTGTACAGAAACTTTAAATCTTCAGGAACTTTATAGAATCTATCAGGTCTTTTAGGAGCTGATGGCTGAGAATCAGGAGTAGTAGAAGCAGATGCAAAGGCATCAAGAAAAGCCTACAAAACAGGAGGGACCGGAGCAACAGTGCCTAAATCCAAAAGATTATAACATATTTATGCACATCAAAAATGTGTTTTGATTCTCATTTAGTGTTTCATCAGATGTTTTCCCAGAATGAAGCCTCTTAAGTGGGGGAATCTGGGGAAAGGGAATCTTCATCATCAGTGGTCACTTAGCCTGGACAGTGAATATGAGAAGAGTAGGTCAAAGAGTGCTCATCTGAGTCTGAGTTCACTTCATCCACAGATGATGATTCCAACTGTCTCTTTTGGAAAGTAACAGGAACAGATTAAGTAAAGAATGGTTGCTTGAGTGCCATTACGGTTTTAAACAGGCCCTGGGAGAAATGTATCCACTCCTTTTCCACGGACATTCCAACCCCTAGCATACCTTGCTAAATGACCCTGGTATTTCCTCTCTAAAAAAAAACTTGCAGTAGATCTTTGGGTCTTTTGGAAATAATTACATGGCGTTCCCCCTTCTCACCAGTATCAGTAACATCAGTCATTTCATATGTGCGAGTCTCAGATGCCTCTGGCAGGGTCACAGTAACAGGAATCTGAGAAGGCATAGGGTGCACCACATGTTCTTAGACTTCAGTGGGCACGTCTAAGTCTGAACAGGCAGGCATGTCAGGCCTAGGCCTCAAATTTCCTCTCTGATGCAGGTGAGACATCAGGGGTGGAAGGGTCTGCCATCTTAGTCTGGGTCAGGCATTTTAATGTTCTAGGCTTCTAAGTATGTATTAAGAGAAGAAAGTCGCTTCCATAAAGTTTCTGGTAAAAGGACTGGAAAATTGTACAATTCTTATAATCATGCTCTTGTGCCTAAACAAAAGCCTCACTGAGAGTGGAGATCCTTGCAAAGAATCTACCTACCACAATCAGTTTCCCCTCTTAGCTGACGTCTAATAAAATACCACACAGAAATACTAGAAAGAATGTTAAGGAAGTTTCATTATTCCCTAATAGGGCACTTACCCAAACAAGTGAAGGCCAACAATACCAGTGACCATGCACAGAACAGACCGATGGCTGCTGAACCTGTGTTCTGACTGGCAGCGAGATACTCTGATGTTTTATTTATTTATTTCAGTTTGATTACCGGGGAGGTCCACTGGGCTTTGGGGCCCGTTTTCAGTGGAGGTCCGGGGAGAAAAGCTTCACAAAAACAACAGTATTTATTACAAAAGAATTAAGACAAAAAATAATTTACAAAGATTAAACAGGATTTTAAGAACAGTCTACAGTAGTACAATAATTAACAGGATTTTACGAACAGTCTACAATAGTAATGTCCGAATGGCAAAACATAGCAAACTATTAACAGATTTAGTTAGGTTTCAGCACAAAAGAAAAGTGAAGTAAAATATTCTGGGATGAAGAAAGCAGGAGGAGATAACTTTAGTTGCACATGCAATTAGGAATACAGAAGAGAAGAGGAGAAAAAGATGGTCAGCCTAGGGTTAGGGTTACTTAGTAACTAATTCATCTAGTAAAGATAATATACGAGTAGCTTATACAGCTAGTATTTTAGGAGAGGTGAAAGAGAGTTTAATTGAGAATGGGGGTTAGCCAGGAGAGAAGGAGGAGGATGATTTGATAGGTGTAGGTTGAAGAGTGCAGTTGCAAATTTTATTAAGATAGACGTGAGAATGAAGTAGGCCTTTAAAGTTATCTAGGTTGTTGCAGGATCTTAGAGAGGTGGGTAGGGCATTCCAATTTTTAGCAAGTGTGAAGGATAAAAGCATTTGGCCAGCTGGGCGCTTAGGTTTTTGTACGGTGATCAGGTTTTGGTGAGATCATCTAAGGGGTCTAGGGGGGTTATAGGGTAGAAGAATATTTGACAGAGCAGGACAGTTGGTTGGATGGAACAGTAGTTTATACGCAATGGAGAGTTGGAGAAAGGTAAGTTGATTAGGGAGCCTCAAGCCAATTTAGAGAGTGGAGGGGGGAGCAGTGATGAGTGATGGACTTGGCACTGGTAGCAAATTTGGATATTTTGTTGTAGCACTGTTCCAGTTTGGAGGTGAGACTGGATGAAATATCAGTGAGCAGAGGAGCGCCATAAAGTAGAGAGGGGAGGAAGTAAGTAGAGGCAAGGGTTAGCCTAGTGGAAGGAGACAGAAAGTGGTGACTTCTGTACAATAAGCCAAGTTTTGTGTGTGTTTTTTTGATGTTTAGCTGGATATGATTATTGAATTTCAGCTGGTCATCAATTATGACACCGAGAGGTTTGGTGGAGGTTGCTATTTCAATAGTGGAGTTGGAAAGGCTGGTAATACGAAAGGAGTGTTTGTCTAGTGGTGAGGATTTGGTGGGTGGAAAAAGGAGGATCTTAGTTTTGTTGGCATTAAGGGACAGGTGATTTTGGAACATCCAGTTTTCAGTGGTAGAAAATGCAGTCTGGGTTAGAGCTTGGAGTTCTGTTTGGTTAGGGGCATGGCAGATAATAGTGGAATCGTCAGCGTATTGAACAATTGTGGTGTTGGGGATGGCTTTATGGAAGTCATTAATAAAGATGTTGAATAGTAATGGGCCAAGAATGGAACATTGAGGTACTCCGGTAGGTGTAGGAAGGAAGGTAGAAGTAGCATGGCCCCATTTCACAGCTTGGGACCTGTTTGAGAGGTAGCTAGTGAACCAGGAAAGAGCATTTTGGCTAAGGTTGATTTTAGAGAGATGGTTTAGAAGGAGGGAGTGGGAGATGGTGTCAAAGGCTTTAGACAGATCTAGTAGAACAGATGAAACTAAATTGCCGGAGTCACGGGCAGAGTTCACAGAATGAAGGAAAGAGAGAAGGGCAGTGGTGGTACTGTGTCCAGGGCGGAAGCCGTGTTGGGTGGGAGAGAGCAATTAGTGTTCAGTAAGGAAAGGCAAGAGTTGCAGGTGTATACACTTTTCTAGGATTTTGGAAATAGGGGAGAGGATGGCAATGGGAAGGAAATTAGAGACATTACATTTCTTGCCACCTTTGTGTAGTGGAAGAATGAAAGCAGAACGCCAGAGTTTGGGTACATAGGATTCATATAAAGACCTGTTTATAAGGATGCTGATGGGTATAGCAATGGAGTCAGAATCTATCTTTAGGAAGGAGGAAGGGATGTTATCAGGAGCATTTGAGCAATGTTTGAGTTTAGAGAGAAGTTTCCTTATTAGGCTGGTAGGAACAGGTTTAAATTCAAAAGTGGGGTGGGGGTGGAAAGGGAGAGAAAGATTGATATGGGAGGGTGGGTTGTTGTTAAAAGTCTTGGTTAGGTCAGCAATGGAAGATGTGAAGAAGGAATTGAATAGTGAGGCAATTTCAGGGTCAGATTTGCTGGTGTCAGGACATGGGTTGCTTTTAGTACCTGGTGTAAGGAGGGAGTTAATGGAGTTCCAGAATTGTTTTGGATTCCTTGTATGGTTTTCTTGTAATTTGATGTAGTAAGACTTTTTATCTCTGATGACTAGTTTTTTGGTCAGGTTTCTCAATTGTTTAAACTGAAGGAAGATTTCAGGCAGTTTGTGTTTAAGGTATGCTTTCCAGGATTTGTCTCTTTGGTGCATAATCTTTTTTGTTTCTTTGGAGAGCCAAGGGGTGGGTTTAGTTCTGATTCTTTTTTTTTCTTATTGGAGCTTGGGAGTTAAGGATAGTTAAGAACGTAGAACTGAAATATTCAACGGCTTCGTCTAGTGGCAGTGTTTTTAGGGGGTTCCAATTAGTTAGCTTAAGGGAGCTAGAGAAATAATCTTGATTAAAGTTGGTTAGGTTACGTGTTTGAATGAAGTAGTGAGAGTGAGGGGAAGTGGGAGTGGCTCGAATAGAGAAGGCAGGGAGGTGGTCTCCTAAAGGGTCAGGAATTACACCAGATGAAATAATTTTGTTAGGATGGGACACAAGTATCCAGTCGAGTATGGTGCCAGGGGGGTTGTTTTTGTTAGGTCTAGTAATGGAGTTAGTAGGTTGAGTGAAGTTGAATAGATTGATGGTAATGGAGGGATTAGGATTATTGATTTTTCCCCAATCAATGTTAACATCTCCCAGAATAAAGGTTTCTAGTTTGATGTTAGAAGAGGACCAGGAGAGGATGTCTTCCAATGTGTTAGCATTATTACCAGGAGGAATATAGAGTGAAATAATGCAGATGCTTTTGTGGCTGTTCATTTGAAGTATGCCAATGACTAGTTCTGCATTATTGAAGGATGGGATGGAGTTAGGGTATGGGGTCATAGTCAGGAGGTTAGAGTAAATTAAAGCAACTCCTCCTCCTCTTTTGTTAGTGCGGTCAGATCGGAGGGAATGATATCCAGGAGGTAGGAATTCGGAGTCTTTGATGTGAGGTTTTAGCCAGGTTTCAGAGATGGCCACTATGTCTGGGGAGTTATGGGTAAGTCAGGCATGGAAGAGTGTGAATTTATTTTTTAAGCTTTGTGCATTAAAAGTGAGGAACTTGAGATTTTTATTAGTATGTTTATTTTTGGAGCTGGGCAGATTTGTTGGAGAGAAGTTAGAAGGGGGATTTGTAGGTGAGCAATGAGGACCTGGATTGGGGTGAATATTGCCAGCTAAATGCAGGAGAGTATAATAGGTGGTAAATTTATTAGGTTTGTATAGGAAACATTGGTAGAGGTTTGCTTTAAGTCTATGGGTATTATTAGGGATTGGAAGTAATTTTATTTTGAAGAGAAGTAGAGGGTGGGAAATGATTAAAGAGGCTGAGATATTGTGAAAGTGGGATGTGGGCTGGTTTTGGGGTGAAAGAGGAGGAGAGGGCACATAAAAGGTAGTGACGAGGTTAAATGGTATAGCAATGACAGAAGTAAGATGAGGTGGGAGAAGAAAAGGACTTTTGATGGAAGACTAAGCATGGTAAAAGGAGAAATGAGTTATAAGGAATTAGAAGGTAAGTGACAGTTAAAGTGCTAGGGGTGTGGTGAATGAAAAGGGAGGGGGATAATGTCAAACCTGATTGGTCAAAGATGAGGGAGGGACTAATGGAGTGGAGTAATCTGATTGGTAGGAAAAGGAGGGAGGGACTGTTAGGAAAGGTACAAGTTTAGAGGTACTGGGGGAGGTTGGGAAATGGGGGCAGGGTAGGGGAGCGGAGTGAGCCCACCGGGCGAATGGAGCGGAAAGAGCAAAGAAGGTGGGAATGGCCAGAAGCAATCAGTGATCAGCCAGAAGGAGAACTACAACAGGGGGTGCAGGTAGGAGAGTGCAACCTTTAGAAGCTTAGTTTCTTAAGCTTTGTTGGGGAAGGAAAAGCTACTCTATTTGTCTTTTAAAAAGGAGGGAAATAGAGTATGGTTTTGTGAGATACAAAAGTAGACAGAGTGGAGAGGTACAATAACAGCAGTCTTAGTGAGGGGACGGACAGTGTCTAGAACAAGTGTATCTAAGTAGTGGGATGAAGTTATGGCTATTCTTGGTAAGGGTAGTGGCTGAATAGAAGTGAGAAAAGGAAAGGAATTACAGCTAAGCTTGGTGAGGGCAGGGATACTGTCTGGGTAGAGTTGGATTGAGGGAAAATAAGAGGGAAGTTAGTTGCAGGGCTTATTATTAAGAGGGTGCTGCCACCTAGTGGGAAAAGGAGGGAGTTGCACTAAAGGATAGGAGGTACAACTAAGAGGTACGGGATATGGAGATAGGATAGATGTGGATTGTAATTATTTTGAGGTGCTTATGTACCCTTACACCTGGGGGCTAAAGTCATATTTCAGACATATGGCTCTATAAAAGGTTTTAGTTTTGGTACTCCAGCCAGACATATACATTAGATTAGATAACCCATCTGTTTGGAATATTGCAACAATGATCTAAGGAAGAACATCACATTGTTCCACTTTGTGTTTTACCAAATGTGACTGCATCCATGTAATGTTAGCATATGTATCCTTTGGATAACAAATCTTACAATACATGTTGAAGCATTTTTGATATTGTTTATCACAAAAATTAGCCTTCCATATCTCATAACACCTATATGCACTAGAAAGGTGCAGGCTTGTATTCCACACACACTACGGATCAACAGGTTTATATGCAAACAGTTGACTTGTCGGGATTTCTTCTTTCCCTGTAACACAGCAATCTGAGGAGCATGGGGAGGGGCTTTCCCTCGCAAAATTTTTTTCCTGTTTCTATTACTGTTGAATGTGCTTGGTTTTCAAGAATTGTGATCTTTTGTGACCATGTTTGTCAGTGTCAGTCAGAAAAGATTTGCATTGTAGTCACAGAACTGCACTGACAGTGTAGCTAATACTTGCTTATCAGGATGCAAAATCGGTTGATAACTTGACTTCAAATCAAAAAACTGCACTACTACAGATCATGACCTAAGTGCAGCAGCATTGTGTACCAGAAAAGACAGCCATCCTCTGAAACCTAAGCCAGCAGCAAAAACAAACGTCTTAAGCATTACCTCACACAGAATCCACATTCACTATTTCATGAATTATACTTAATTTTTTTTTTTTACCTGTTTGGTTCTGTTGTGCGAGAGACCGGCTGAGGGTGTTCTTGTTGTGGAAATGCTTCTGCTGCAGCTTGAGAAGGTTGGGGGTTTGCAAATAAGAAATTGCAAATAAACCTCCACATGGCAAAGACCGGAGAAAATATTGTACCCACAAATGCCCAGAGACTGTTACCCGATCTCTGTACTGCTGTAGTGGGTCTTCCAGCCTATTAAAAAAAATACAGGTCATTACTACACACTGCAAATTTCACAAAGTGTCTCTGTATTAGTGTTCATGTACTTTAAAATGACAATATGAGTAACTAAAACTTGATAATATTTTTAATGAAGAAACACAATTTTCTATCTTTGTGAGAGAGAGAGAGTGGGAATATGCACCAACATCACACAGATGCCTCCAGAAATGAATAACTTACTGAAAAGCTAACTTCATCAAATCTGTAGAGAATGTAGTCATTTTATAAATGAACTGTTTACATACATATTTACATTTCAGGAAAGAGGTATACAAAAACAATCAAAAAACAAATGAAACAAGAAAATGGAGAAAATCAGTCTCCTTGCCCTAACTCAGGGGTTTTCAACCAGTGTGCCCCACGATTCTAGGAACAAATCATTTCCACTCTTGAGCTGAATAGACAAAATGCACTGCAATGCATTTAGAGCCAAAATCAGTAACCTCTCCTGTTCTTTGGCTTTGCCGCGTCAATTAACATGGGCACAACCCAGTTATCATCCCACTCATCCTCCGAAGTACTGCTGTCAGAACTATCAGAATCCTGACTCTTCTGTTTTGAATCTTTAGATTTAGCCAAATTACAAATCTAGTGCCAATGGATAGTTAAGTTGTATAGACGTAATAAGCTTGCAGCAAGTACTTTGTTGTACTTGGTGCCTGCGTTCCACAGATTTGCCAATGAGCATTAAAGGTGCTGTTTTCAAGCTGCTGGGTGTTCAAAAAAAAAAAAAAAAAAAAAAAAAATGTTTTACGTTTCACAGTGAACTTTGTAAATACAGTATAGGCAACACTGTATGTTGGATTTGAATGTTAAAAAAAAAATTATATTGATAATGTGGGATTTTTTGCAAATAGAATTTTCTACAAAGTTAGGACTATGAGAAATTCTAGCAGCTTTGGACAGGGACCCCCCCAGGACCAATGTCATTGCCCTAGAGGAGAACAATTCTACCAGAGTCACAAGGAAGATTACTACTACAATCCTCCTAGACTCCAGACGGCACAAGAGGAATTTCAACAATCCCCAACCCTAGCCCCTCTGGAAGACCAGAGAACGAATCAATGGACAAGAGTGAAGGAAATGAAATACCTGGGGGAGCCCATCTACACCCAGGACCCAGAACCAGATGGAGAAACCAGCCATGGTATTAACTTACCCTGTTGTTTGGAATCACTCCAAAAAAGAACTTGCTGACATTGAAATTAGTGTG
Source organism: Protopterus annectens (assembly GCF_019279795.1). Classification (NCBI taxonomy): domain Eukaryota; kingdom Metazoa; phylum Chordata; order Ceratodontiformes; family Protopteridae; genus Protopterus; species Protopterus annectens. Next base: position 1,410,676,160 of record NC_056737.1, on the reverse strand, counting down.
CTTTCAAAGAGATTAACTTTTAGTTATGTACTCACCATAACTTCAGATGTTTGGGATCCATCTCGCCTACATTCTGAATGATGGGTTCGGAGCCGATCCCTCGGCTCCGACTCGGCACGCTTATGCCAAAGAGCGAAGTCTCTTATTGGCTGAGCTTACTATATCCCAGGATGCACCACTACCAGTCCCCCAGATCTAGTTTGTCCGCATACATGCACACGCGCATACCCTGCTTATGTAACATCGTCAGATGGAACAAGATAAAAACAGTTCAACTCAAAACCGCTCAATCTCTTCTGATCTACAAGGCAGGGGAAGGAGGGTGGTCAGAATGCGGCTAGATGGATCCCAAACATCTGAAGCTATGGTGAGTACATAACTAAAAGATGTTATGTGATCCTATCTCGCCTACATTCTGAATGATGGGACAGCGTCCCTAGCACCTGAATCCTGGGTGGCTCACTGGAAAACACTCCTGAGTACCGTGGAACCAAATGATGCTCGTCCTTTAGATGCCACATCCAATTTGTAGTGGGAAATGAAAGTGCGGGTTGGACCAAGTAGCCGCAGCACAAATTTCGAAATAGCGAGCTTGGAATGAAAGGCTATAGAAGTAGCCATAGCTCTGGTAGAATGAGCTTTGATAGATGATGTAAGATGTTTATTCAAGAAGAATAGGCCTGAGTTATGCAATCTCTGATCCATTTTGAGATTGTAGCTTTTGTAATGGTTTGGCCCAATTTATTATCTGATAAGGACACAAACAACTGGTCTGACTTACGAAGTTGCTGAGTCCTGTCTAAATAGAAGCGTAATTGTCTGTGAACATCCAATTTATGGAGAGTATATTCTGCTTCATTAGAGAATTTTGGAAAGAAAACTGGTAGCTCTAGAGATTGTTGAAGACAGAAAGTAGAACAGACTTTGGGGACAAAGGATGGATTAGGCCTAAGTGATACTCTATCCTTGTGGAAAATCAAGTACGGTGGTTTAATAGACAGGGCTTGAAGCTCTGAGACTCTCCTTGCAGAGGTAATAGCCACTAAGAATGCCGTTTTCCAAGACAGATATTTTAATTCGCATGTAGCAGCCGGTTCAAAGGGGGAGATGTTAATGCACGAAGCACCAAATCAAGATCCCACGGAGGTGCAGGATGAAAACTGGTGGTCTTAACAGACTGGCACCTTTAATGAACGTTTTGCATAGTCTGCTGCTCATCAAAGGAGGATCCGTGGATTCATGGAATTTCGAGATAGCAGCTAGTTGGACTTTAATAGTTGAGACAGAAGATCCCTGATTAAACAGGGATGTTAAGAATTTCAAAACCTCTGGGACAGGAGCAGTGATAGGGTCTAAGCCCTTGAGTTGAGCCCAGATAGCAAACCTCTTCCACTTACTGAGGTACAATTTGTTAGTGGTGGGTTTGTGGGCAAGATAAAATGTGAACAACTTCCGGGTCTAGTGTGTGCCTTCTAACTAAGGTTGGAAGTGGAGGAGCCAAGCTGTCAATTTTAGAGATTGAAGGGAGTGATGCCAATGTCCCGACTGATGGATTAGCAAATCCGGGATCAGGTCCAAGGTCCACGGATCGTCCACTGCATGCTTTTTCAGGTAGGGAAACCATATCTGACGAGGCCAGTATGGGGCAATCAGAATCATTGAAGACCCCAGTTGAGAAGCTTTTGAATAACTTTTGGAAGGAGTGGAATTGGAGGAAAGGCATAAAGTAGCCCTGTTGGCCAAGGTTGTGCTAGAGCATCCATGGCTGGTACTTCCTGATGTGGAATCAAGGAGAAAACTTCTGGCACTTGGTGTTTTGTGCTGCAAATAGGTCGCAGCACGGCCCCCATCTCTTGAAAACCTGAGCTGCTACTTTGCCGCTTAGAGACCATTCGTGAGGAGAGAGAATTGTCCTGCTTAATTTGTCCGCCAATACATTTGATTTTCCCGGGATGTGGGTCGCTACCAAGAAGCGGTTGGTAGCTACAGCCCATTCCCACACTCTCATGGCCTCTCTGCAAAGGGATACGATCTGGTCCCTCCTTGTTTGTTCAGATACCAAACCACCGACATGTTGTCTGTATGGATGGCGATGATGCCTTGAGGAAGAAACTTGTGTAAGGCCTGTAGGGATAGAAGAACAGCCCTCATCTCCAACACGTTGATGTGGAGAAGAGCTTGCCTGGAAGCCAGGAGCCCTGAACTAGCCTGCCCAGACAATGCCTTGCCCCGAAGCTATCTGGGAGGCATATGTCGGCAGGGTAACTACGGGAGGAGAACAAAGGGTTTTCCCTGATCCAAGTTGGATGTCTGAAGCCACCAGCGAAGGTCCCTTTGCATATTTCCGTAATCATGATGTGATGATTGAGGGAAGATCCTGAAAGGACCATTGAGTTGACAAGAGCCACTGAAGAATCCTCATGTGTAATCTTGCTAGAGGAACTAAAAGAACCGTGGCAGACATTGAGCCTAAAACCTGTAGGACCATCCTGGCTGGGGCTTTGGATCTCGAGACCAGAGCTTGAACTTGGCCCTGTAAGATTCGGATCCTTTCGGCAGGAAGAAAGACGCATCAATCTTGAGTCTATCTCTGCCCCTATAAATTTTATGCTGAGAGGGCAGCAAGACAGACTTTGACCAATTGAATGTAATCCCTAGGGAAACACCCAGGAGATGGTGGCTTTGAGGTTGTCCATTAGTAGATGCCTGGTGGTGGCAGTTAGGAGCCAGTCGTCGAGATAGGGAAACACTTGGAATCCAAGACTTCTCAGGTGAGCCGTCACTACTGCCAAACACTTGGTGAACACCCTGGGGCTGTGGTGAGACCAAAGGGCAGAGCACAAAATTGGTAATGACTGACTCCCAGGCTGAAGCGCAGATACCTTCTGGACGCCTGATGTATCGGAATGTGATAATAGGCGCCCTTGAGGTCTATGGAGCACATCCAAACATCCTTCTCCAACAACGGGAGAATGGATTGTAACGTGACCATTCGAATCTGGATTTACGGATTGGTTCAGTCTGCTGAGATCCAATATTGGTCTCAGGTCCCCTGTCTTTTGGCACTAAAAGAACCTGGAGTAATTTCCTGATCCGATCTGGTCTGTGGGGACCGGTTGGATGACTCCTTTTCTAGCAGCTTTAAAGGCTGCTATTTCCCTTTGACTGGGTGGTGGGCCCGGGATTCTCTTGGACGGAGGGGTGAGTCTTTGAATGGGATGGTGTAACCTCCGGCAATGATCGCACCCATCTGTCCTGAGTGATTGACTCCCAGGCTTCTAGGTGCTTGGCACGACACCCGACTGGCTCGAGCAGCACAGCCGGGCAATCCCTCATGTCGGTGGGAGGCTGAAGAGCCACGAAAGGACTGGTCTCCAGAATTGCGGGGCCCTCTGCCGCCTCTGGGACGGCGTCTCCCTGAAAAATTTCCCGCCCTCTGCCTCTGGACGGGGAATCTTCCTGCTGTTGGGAGAAAAACTTAGATTTTCGAACCACATTTTCCCTCCTTTGGCCTTGGGGTAAGGCCGAAGGGAGTGGAATAACGGGCCCCACGGCAGATAACGTTTCCCTCTTGCTCACAGCGGTAAGGGTGTCTTTCACCTTGGGTCCAAACAATGAGGACCCATCAAAGGGAGCGCCGCGAAGGAAGACTTGAAGGCCTCCAAAAACTGACACAAGCGGAGCCAGGCTTGTCTACGAGAGCCATGCCTGTGCCTGCCCGCATAGGAAATGAGCCTCATGGACGAGTTAGAAATTGACGAAGGATAGCCAACTGAGAGCTAACCGACTGGGCTAGCTGCTCAGGTAGGTTACCCGAGAGGAATCTGACAACTCCTTGACCAGATCCCTCTGAAGCCTTGTAAAATGTGCCAAATAGTTCAGAGACCTTAAGGTAAAGGCCGCTGAAGTCAGGGTGCGCTTCCGTACCTATCCATACTCCTAGACTCCTTATTAGGAGGATGGATAGACGTTGAAGCCTCTGCCACGCCCTGTTGTGTAGCAGATGCCACCACCATGGCATCTACAGCCACGCCTTTAGTAAGGAACTCCTTCTCGGGGAGCAGATAAGAATTTATTTGGACGAGAAGGGACTGGTTCCACGGTATCTGGACGACAAACTAAATCCAGAAGCTCGTCAAGGGCGGAGACACCCAGGAGGCGGAGGGCTGAGCCCCAAAGGCCTTGAGGAGCACTGATTCGTCAGCAGAGGGGGTTTGGATATCCAGCCGCCTCGTTGTTTGAGGATCTCTAAGATGTCTGCAAATGAGACATCATCCGAGGACGACTGGGACCCCTCATCATCCATATCAGTGTCCGATGTAATAGACTCGGGGAGTCCACGTGCTTCCTCTTGCACGATCTCTTCCTTGGGGGTTCCTCTGAAGATAACTCAAGAACCCTCAGGAGGAGGGGAACCCCACTGGGGGTAACCTCAGGCCTCGGGCTCCGCTGGCTACGGACAGGGGAACAGCCAAAGACCCAGTCTCCACGCCCAGGAAGGTGCTGGTAAAACCGGAGAGATGCCCGAAGACGACTTGGCCTTGGCACTCCTCATGGCCCTGAAAGCCGGTCCCCCAGAATCCTGGGAGTGTCCGGACTGAGCCGTGATAGCCGACGGGAGTCCCGGGCACCGAGGGGAGGCTCGGAACCAAGCATAGGTCCCAAACATCACCCCGGTCCAGCCGAAGAAGTCACCAAGGAGCCGACCCTAGAATCTCCACCGGCTCCAACAGCACCTGCTCGGTCGGAGGAGGAATGGCAACGGGTGGGCCAAGGTCATCGGCTCAAACCAGCTGGGTCGGAACCAAAACAAATTTTGGAAGACTGGGGACTGGAACAGTCTTTGGAGCACCCTGTCGATATCAGAATCCGACATCCTCAAGACCGAGAGGAAAGAGAACGGGCCTCTCCATCGGCCCCAAAGGGCTAGGGGACCGCCGGCTACTCGATGAGTATCGTACACAGCAGATTCCATCGGTGCCGAGGTAGACTTCGGGCCGAGGAGGAAGTGTCTGTGTCGGCCCGAGCAGTGGAGCCGACGGTGACCCGCCTCGATGCCCCAGCCATCGGCTCAAGACAGAGGAGTCGATACTGGTGGCATCGAGGCAGACCGTTCAACCTCGGCAAGTCTTTGGAGCGAAGGAGAGGCCTGCCTAAGTTTCTTGGCAGTCGGGTCCGACGGACTGGTCGGAACCGCCCTTTTCTTTTTGGTTGGAGCAGGAGAGGATGCCAAGGCTTCTTCAAAGGAGGGTTTAACTAACCCCTTTAAAATCAATTTATTTTTCCTCTCCTGGAGGACCCTTGAGGAAAAAGCGTGACATACACTGCATGACTCCTGCAAGTGCTTTGCGCCGAGACAATATACACAGAGCGAATGATCGCCTGTGATAGACATTTTAAACCCACATTAACATTTTAAAGCCCGAAGGCCTAGGGGTTTGAGACATGTTGATACACAAATCTAGTTACTCTGACAGGAAAGTACACTAAATTTCTACTGCTGATAAATTAAAGCTTACAGTAATAATTAATGCCAACTCTTCCTGTAAAAAGAACAGGTAACTCTAACCAATTTGTATAATTACTAGAGACCCTGTAAGTATAAACTTTAACAGTCCGGGAAGGCCCTGGATGGAGGGGGGGCCGAAAACAAACTGAACCCAATCACACACAACAATTCAAAATCCAAATCGTACACAAAGTTAGGAGATAGTCATAAAACAGCTTTTGTGAGCAAAAACAGCAAAAACTGACAGAAAGTTAGTTTAATAAACTACTTAGCCCAGCCAGCTCGAGACCACGCCTGCAGGAGCGCGCAAACGAGATCTGGGGACTGGTAGTGGTGCATCCTGGGATATAGTAAGCTCAGCCAATAAGAGACTTCTTTGGCAGAGCCGAGGAACCCATCATTCAGAATGTAGGCGAGATAGGATCACATAACATCGTTTGTTTCCTACAGCAGGTCTGACAGCACAGGTACTGGTTGATTTAAAATCCTATGTCAGAAAAATGAATCTGAAAGTTCTGTTCCATAGTAAATCTGATAAACAAAACTATGGAAGAAATAATAAAGAGAGCCAGTAATTACTGCCCTCCCCTACACCGGACTTTAGCAGCTTTTGAAGTCAAATGTGAAACAGACATCAGGAAAGGACTGCAAAAACCAGCGGGGAGAAAGTTCTACAACTTTAACAAAGATGGGAAAAAAGCATTGCTAGAGCTAGGCAGAGAGAAGTCTAAACAGGGAGGGGGTATTGTTGTTATGGATACCAGCACCTACTAAAAGAGGACAGAAGAAATGCTGAGCGACACATACTATTAGGAGTCTAAATTTAGAAGAGATTAAGGCATTTTACAACAACTGGTACACAGCCTTGACAGCACTTTGATGATGAGGGTTTGTTAACAGATAACTTGTTTGATTAACTATAGACACCTTCCCCCACAACATGCCTAAATTATTTGGAATCCCTAAGCCACATAAAATAGAGAAGACCCTCTGTGATGATCCACCAATGGACTAGTAATGAAGGAGCCTCAATCCTCACCACTGGCAACAGTGGGGGATGTACTCTGAGAGGATGACAAAGTACACACACAGTATTTCCAGTTTCAGCTTTCTGCATCATGTGCAATTTCCCTTAAGAGCACACAGAGACCACAGTCAATCTGGGGCTGTTTTTTCTCTCTTTCTCCAGATCCCCAATAAGACTCCTCACTGGCACATCTATAGGGTTGTGATCTCAGTTGAGTGGCCAAACCAAGACCCCCAGCACCCTCTCTGTCCAACCAGTGTTTCATGTCCCCACCCAAGTAGCTGACACACACACACACACACACACACACACACACACACACACACACACACACACACACACACACACACACTCCTTGCACCCCTGGGATATATACACACCCCTGGGAAAGGCTGGCACAGGTTTACTAGCTATGCCCCCTTTTGCCCAAACTATAAGGTAGTTATCACTACCACCAGCCAAGCTCCTTATCAGCTACTTTAAGGCCCTTAACAAAGGGTCTCCAATCTTACTGTGTAATGTTGCTATTAATACAAATGGTACAGAAAACAGTTGTATAAAACATTCCCCAAAACAATAATTCCACAATATAAAAAGCAGCAATGCTAGGTAAGCAAGGTTCCAATGGTAATAAAGACCCGTCCAAAATCCAATAAAAATTAACTGGATTTTATTAAAAAGATTTTTTATACAAGATGGAGATGGATTTAGCGCTTTCGTCGACAAACCGTGGACTTCCTCAGAATCAATTAAATGCACCATTAATCCCATTAAAATAAGCACAACCTACCAATCACAATGTTGTGTCTTTCGGCTTTTCCCGGTTAGGGGTTGCCACAGCGGAACTCCGGTCCGCTAATGACTGGTACCTCCAGGACAATACAGAAAGCTCCCTAGTTTTAGACATTGTGTCTCCCTTGCTGCATGGAAACTGAAAGATACATTTTATTGCTTAGCCATAAAGTAATTTAATTTTAGCTATTTTTCTGAAGTTTACTAGACTGAGGTTAACTTTCTGTATCACAGTTTCCAGTGTTAAAATATATAAACAGTTACAACAGTGCACGTACATTTCTGGTCTTTTCCAGTAGGGTACACTGTGGTTACATTTCAAACAGTACTTTGCAAATACCTTCAAGCAGTTTGATATACATGACATACAATTCATATACATTTGTAACACAAGCATCTTGCATAGATCATAGGTATATTACCAAATGACCAAGAAAATCGTCGCACAAGCAGTATGCAGACAATGAGAGCCAGTGAGCCCTGAAGTATTCCAATATTACCAAATGACATAACTATTTACAAAATTCCAGATAGATGTGCTGGCAGTATCTCCCTTTGTCACATCCTCCTTACAGGCCAGTGGTTGCAAGTAGGGGTCCCTGACAGAAGCTGCTGCCATTTATCTGGATTTCTTGTTACAATCTCTGGCTGAGAAGAACATTTCATACATAAAAGACTCTAATGATTTTATAAGGAAAATAAAAAAATGTTACAGTTGATGCAGACAGTAATTTTACTAACAATAGATGTTGAATCATTATATACTGTATTTCCACATAATTACTGCATTGAAACAGTGACTGATTCTTACAGGAAAAACACCAATGGCACACCAGCACAACCTGAAAGAACAGGTAAACTTTTAGATATGGTGCTTAGCTGCAATTTATGTTTAATGGAAATTACTATAAACACAAGACTGGTATAGTCATGGGGGGAGCTATGCCCCCCTGGTTTATATTAGAACATCGAAGTTTCACAACTATGAATGTTCTAATATCGACCCCTATTCAGTGAATGCTAAAAATAGTGAAGCTGCGGAACACAGAATTTCTTCCTAGGGAAGGAAATCGGTTGGCTGTTCCTGTGGCTTCGCTATGTTCAGCACTGTGGTGGAAAGTTACGGGTCTGGATCAGGTAAGTGTGCAATTGTGTGGACGTGAGGGTTAGAGCGCGGGGTAGGAGAGTTATGGTTAGGGCGCGGGTGAAGTGAGTGTGCAACAGTGACGGACGTTAGGGTTTGGGTTAAGGTAAGTGGATAGCTAGTGGTGTGTGTACAGTTTAGTGTAGGGTTAGATGTAGGATTTTAGGTGCATGTGTGTGGATTACTCTTTGTTTGGTGTGTTTGTATTGTGTGCATGTGTGTCAGAACAGCAAATTGTTTCCCTTGGAAAAAATTTGCTGTTCTGCATGTTCGATGTCAGCGTTCACTGAATAGGGGTCGATATTAGAACATTCGACGTTTTAGCCGATGTTCTAATATAGACCCATGCCCCCTAGCCTAGCCAATATAGCCCTGGGCAAGTGGGAGGAAGATTATGTTTATAAGAGAGAATACAGGCAACATATCATAGTGTATCTGTGCTTAACTGACGACACTTTTATTGTGTGGAAAGGAGACGGTGCTAAATTACAAGTGTTTATCATCTATCTGAACCAAACCACCAGCCTCCTGCATTTCACCTCTTATTTTTAATATTTATCACTGTACTTCCACCTTAGCAATCATAGTGTTGGTTTTCAACCTACTTAGGTTTTCACTTGTAGATTTATACATGTGTTCATTCATTTTATAATTTGTTATTGACACACAAACCTGTTAAAGTATTTATCTGACATGAAAGCAATCTGCTATAAGTGGTTTAGTTTATACTTACTAATATTTATTCTGATAGATGTTGACTGGTAGATCTTTTTGTTAGTTAGCTAATCATGTTATTAGTTAGTTTCTTAATTAATATAACTTGGATTATTTAGTTAGCCTATAATAAAGAATTAATAAGCTGGCATAATTTGTATTTAGTTTTTTAGTTTCAGTTTTAGGTAGCACAGTCTCTAATTACACTTTAGTGTTAAGGGGAGGGAGGACTTGGTTAAAGGAATGATTATAATACCTTTATTGCTCTTAACAGAACCACCCTCTGTAACTACTCCCTTTGCTCAATATTACCGGATTACATATAAATTAAGAATGTTTTTCATGCTTTTCATTATACTCAACTAGGATCGCTTGTTTGTGTGTTTCAATAAAGGATATTCCATTTTTAACTCAACTGTGGGCTATCTACTATTTTCTATGTTATTACTTTGTAGCACATATTTTACAGTTAGATTTTTATTATTAATGAACTAAGTGCTTAACATAATTCAGGAAGCGAACATCACACCCTCCACACTGCAAAGTTTCTTCTTGGTTTGTTTTTAACCCAGTATAGGTTGCATACTGGATTTTCTGAGACTTGAAGGGATAGCACAGATTTTTCTTTTTGAAATGCAACGTAAAAGGTAACTATATATACAAAGGTATATACATCCGCATTACAACAATGCAAAAAACCCCAAAAGAAGGAAGACTGAGGGAAGGGATGACTACTGCAACAGTGATCTAATAGTACGCATACTATTACGGTAAGTTTACTTACACAAATGTACTGTGTTCACCATTACATTACTGCTGTAGCAACCTAAGCTATTTAGGGAGATTTCCATAGTTTAGAAACTAAGTGAGGGGGAAAATAAATCAAGAATCCAGAAGCACTTGAAGAAAAATCGTAGCAAAGCCTGATCTAGACCTGAAAAGGGAAACTAGTTTGTATGCTTTGTAAAGGTATGCAGTGAGGACCAAGTTGTGGCCTCTAGAATACTTCTAGAGTTAACATTTTCCTCCAAAGCTACCAAAGAAGCCACAGCCCTAGTGGAATGGGTCCTAACCCTGACTGGAAGTGGCTTATTATGGTGAGAGCAACAAAAACAAATGGTATAAGACAACCATCTAGATATAATCTGTCTTAATACTGTTCATCCTTTCCTCTTACCTTTGCAGGAGATAAACAGTTTAGTTTATCAACCTTCCTGAAGACTGAGTTTTGTCTAGGTAGTATTGGAGTATGAAAAATTGTTTCTCTCTTATTTTTGGAATCAGGAAAAAGACAGGGAGATTAACTGACTAGCTTAATGTAAACTTGGAGACCAATTTAGACATAAAAAAGAAAGATTTGTTCTCAAAGAAATCCTGTGCTTCTGGAAAAGGATGTAGGGTTGACTTGCCGTAAGAACTTGCTACTCAGACACTTTCTTAGCAGAAGTCAAACACTTTCCAAGTTAAGAACCTCATTCATACCAATTACCTGGTTGAAATGAAAAGACAGCAAGATTTTCAAGCACAAAATTAAGATCTCAAAGAGGATTGTGGACAAATGTGTAAAATCCCTCTCAAAAGATGCTTAAACTTGGGCAAAGGAAGAAAGGGAGGCATCCAATCAAGAACTAAAAGCAGCTAGGCCTTAAAAGAGCCCTGGGTCCTCAGAATGGAGCCAAACAGAAAATCTTTTCCATTTACACATATATGATTGCCTGGATGCAATTTTTTAACCTCCTTCAATATCTGTGCATAAAATGTGCCTAAAAGGTATCAAAATTCTGTCATCCAGGCAGTCAGAGTTTTCATAATATGGTGCATCAAACAACCCCTGTCTTGTGTGAAAAACCAAATTTATGGAGAAACCTGTGGTAACTGTCTTTGGCCAGTTTCAAGAGAAGGGAGAACCAGTTTTGCCTGGACAAATGGGGGTCTCCACTACAATGAGTCCTTCTGGAGCTTGAGAAAGAGAAGACATCGGTCTTCCAGGCCTGTTTGCAAGGAACCTTGTTGCAGAATTTCTTTAGCTGCCTGTTCCAAGATCTACTTCTTCAAAGACCCCCCAAGTTAAAGTTTGCCATTTATGATGGTGTGTCACAAAGTTTTGCTGTGATGTGATGTGTGAAGACTGAAAAAAACAAAATGAGCTGAGTTGTCACTTAGCTGGTTATCACTGCAAGTCTGCAAAGGAGGTAAAACCCGGGAGTCAATTGTGGGTCAGAACATCAATCAGTGACTCTCTCTCTGGCGTGGGATTAGTGCAAAGAAGCTGATGCACTTGGTGCTGAGAGGGTCACAAAAAGATTTAAACAAGGCTAGTCCTAGTGGCTGAAGATCTCAGCAGCCGCTGAATGATTGAGAAACCGCTCATTGGGCAGAAGGGGCCAGCACAGCTTGTCTGCTAACACAATGGACTTCCATGGGATACACTTTGCCACAAGAAAACATTAGAAAGACACCACCCACTGCCACATCCTCATGGCTTCCCAACACAATGGATATGATCAGGTTCACCCCTTGCTTGTTGATGTACCAGACTACCGAGATACTGTCCTGAATCCCAATCACATCCTGAAAAGCCTGCAACACTAGCAGGACTGCCCTCATCTATAGCACACTGATGTGAAGCTTGTCCTCTAATTACGTCTTTGTGCCATGGACCATCTTTCCTTCGAAATGTCCCCACCCCAGAAAGAAAACATTCACGGTAATCAAGGTCACTGGGAATAGGAAAATAAGGAGATAGCACAGAGGAAATAGTGGGGAAATTAACCACCACAGAATATGCTGCCTGCATATTCTCATTAAGTATATACTCAGTAGGGTGACTGGAAACCACAATGGCTGATAACAGCATGGGCCACTGGACTATGAGGGCCCAGTGAAAGACCATCATGTAATACCTTGCATAAGAGGCCAAAGTTATGGAAGCTGCCACAGAACACAAAAGAAGAAGAATTTACTTTGTAAAGGGTTTTGGATAAGAAAGAACTTTGGAAGCCCGTTGACGCAGGGTAAACACTCTGGAATCCAGAATCCAGAAACATGTCAATTTGAGAGGTGGTATCCAGGTGGCATCTGATATAAGCACCATGGAAAACCTATGCCACAGGGGATAAGACCACATTCAACCAGGGCGGCATCTACCTCTACAGCTTTTCTCAGAGGTGTCCCTACCAGAGACATCCTAGAAGCTGCTACCTGGAGTTCTGTACATACTTTCACCAATATTCTCTAAATCCAGAGCTGGTTTTGCCACTGCATTGCAGGGCCTTATAGCTGGTCCTAATGCTATCTAAATTCCTCCTCCCATCCTTAGCTTTGGGAATCTACCCAAATGTGATGACTGCAACAGTGAAACACGAACATAGTACAGTTGTGTACACTTAACATAAATGTAGACGTTTGAGTGTATTCACTGTTGCAGTCCTGGTTACCCTCCCTCCAGCCCTCTGACGTCTTTTGGCTATACCTCTATTCCTTTTTACTATGCTTAAAAGCTTTTTTGGTGTATTTGCTTTTTTGTTGGAGGTATAACCTTGTATATATATATATATATATATATATATATATATATATATATGTTTAATTGCTTCCCATTAGGGGGGCACCTGACATCTGGAGCAAGAAAAACTGATGTAATGGCGTCAGCTGCATGCTTTATACCCCTGACTACCTGACGTCATGGAAGATGAGACAGCAACTGATGCCGGACCCAAGACTTTGATAATCAGGCTGACTGAGGGCTACTGCAAGCAGATAACCCAAATGTGATGACCAACAGTGAAACACGAAGAACATCCTCTGGTTTTGCGGGACACCTCAGCAACAGGGGTGATGCCCACTGAAGTTGCCACCTTCCTCACCATGGGGGGGGGGGGGATTTCTATTGCAAAAGTGGCATGGTCTCCAACCACTGTTTTGGTTCCTGAATAATGGCCTTCGGAGTAGAAAAAGGGATACCCACAGCAGACAGGGTTTTGCCCTCTTGTTCAGTTCTGATGAGCATTTCTTTAACTTTGGGTTTAAAAAGAGTGGACCTGTCATAAGATGCATTCAAAAGTTACATCTTAAAGTTTTCTGCAAAATCGCAGAAACATGTCCAGGCATGTTGATGTAGAGTGTTGCTGGTGCCTGCTGTTCTGGACGTGCATTTGATAGGAGAATGGACACATTAGATAAGGACTGAAGAGTAGCTAGCTACAAGTCCACGGTCTTGTGGGATTCTGTAGACAAGACACCCAAGGAAGATTTGGAGAGTTCTTTAGTAAAGTTTCTCTGAAATATGGTCCAGTGAGTCAAACATTTTAGCTCACGTAAAGCAAACTTCACTGAAGCACAAGTGTGCTGAGGCTTTTGACAGTACAGCTCTTCTCAGACAGCTCCCTCTTGGTGCTCACCACAACCACGATGGCAACTACAGCAGTATCCTTGCTATAGTGGGGTCTGTCTCTCAGGCAGACAAACATTTTATCAGGTATTCGTGGTTTAGGTTCCATCACTTCCAGCTCCTTCCATGCCTGATGCAACACCAAATCAATGAGCTTTGTCAGCTGGTGGGACCACCTAGGAAGTAGATGGGCCAGCTCTAAGGGCTTCAAGGACTACTCTCCCTCCTGGGTCGGTGCTTTAGTGGACCAAGCCCCTCACTGTCACAATAATTCTAATTTCTTCCCAAATGAGATGTCTTTCAAGGGGACTTGTGGGGAACACTCCCCTTTCTCAAAAAATCAGCATCTCCAGCGAGGGACTCCTGGGGGAAGGTCTGCCTCCACTTTCAAGAATTTCCTGCGTCACTCCTCAGTACGAAGTTCTGGGGAGGTCTCAGAAGTTGAAGGGGAACTCACCTTGCAAGTTTACTTGAAACCCAAGGGAGCTGACTGTCCTTTTGAACACGATGAAGTGAAGAGGGGACTGCCGAAGCCAGTGGAGATCAGGCTGGAGAAGAGTGTCAGCTGGAGACCTCTTCTCTAGACCTACAGAGAACCCTCTCAAAGGTCTTGAAGGTCAATATCAAAAACCAGACCCACAGAGGGACCCCTGGGATCCATGGAACTGAAAGAAGTACTCCTCTAGAGACAATCAGTCTTAGCTCCATGGCTGACATCAGAGCCAACCAGTCCACAGTTGATGCAACTAGGAGAATGGGTTGATCCAATATCCTCTAAGTCGACCCAGGACCCCATGTACTGACACTGGCCTCTTGGCTTTGACACTGTCGGAGTCAAACAGTTGAGGGACACTGTTAGAGTCAAAGCCAACCAAGCTATCAGCTCTGACCGAGGCATCTTATAGGGAAGACTAGACTCCAAAACCACCAGATCCAATGGATGCACTGGAGAAAGAGAAACTACAAGTGAGGTAGTTGGGGATGGACCCAGCAATCTCACAGTAGAAGGTGCAGGGAGATCACAAGCTGGATCTGGGTCCTAAGAAGCTTTCTCATCATTCTGCGGTTATCAACTTCCGAACGGTCCTTGATGATCATATGAACCTGAACAAAGAAGCCACCAGTGGAGGCGTGGAAGATCTATGTGAAGACTTTTCATGAAGGAACAGCGATCAAGGCCAGGGGCTAGCTGGCTCCAAAGAAAACCTTGGAGGTGGAATGAGAGATCAGATCCTGACTGGCTCCAGAAGGGGAACCGGATTTGAAGGTCTAGGGATCCTGGTAGCCAGACATGAAAGATTGGGAAATCTTTTCCTGGACTTGTCTTTCTCCTATTCTTTTTGTTTCCCTTTTTCTTTCTTCTTTTATTTTGACACTTTTATTTTGACATCTCCCATAAGCTTTTTACTAGATAAGGTGCCATAAGTAGAATGGGTCAATTCTCCCACTGTAGCAGGGAGAAGGCCCATTAACACATTTAGTGCACTGATCAGACAGGGTCCTAGGTCCAAAAGAGGAGCAGGAGGAGCAATTCCCTGTCAAAGTAGCCTGCCCCTAGGCAGTAGACACACTGGCAGTGAGGGTCCAGAGAGGGGGCTGGATCTTGTGCCAGCACGTATTGCATTTTTGAATTTCAAAGCCTCCTCATACATGCATATGGCCAAAAAGGAACAACAACAAAGTGATTAATGTTAATAAGAACAAACAAACACAGTAGTGCAATTCAAAATAGCAAGGCAGATCAAACCTTGTCAAAACAATAGCAAACTAACAAAGACCCAATGGTCACGAACAATAGACAAGAAAATTGACAACTAGATTAATTATATTAATATACTTTATTATTTTTTTTTTTTTTTTTAGCAGAAGGAAGGTGGGAAAATCCCAGAACAAGGGGGGAAAAACTCTAAAATGGCCATAAAGGTAAAAATATACCTAACTAGAATGGAAAAAAATATTTGTCATGCACTATAAGTAAAAAAAAGGAACACCTGTCTTGGTCAAAACCCTTGGGGAAAAAAAAAGCATTGAGCCTAAGGAACATGTTCAGCCCTACATGCAGCAACAAGATCTGAGGATCTGTGAAAGCAGAGTGGGGTTACGAGTAGAGAGGAGGAACAAGAGACTTGGCTCCAAAGTCTGAAGTTGCCAGTATCAGATGTGATTGGATCCAACATACCCAATTACTGAGGCATATGTTAAAGACAATATGGGATCTAGAGGAAAGAGAGAGACTTGTTTTACAGAACAAGGAGGAATTCCCTTTGTAAAGGAGGGAGGAAGTCCCATTATCAAGTGTACACCTGGCTGAATTACTTTTAGACCCCACTTAGCTGAAAAAATCTGGTGCCATAAACAGAGATAAAGACAGAGAGAGAGAGGGAGATATTGTTAGGGTAGGAGGGGGAGGGAGCCTAAAGAAAGTACAGTTGTGTACACTTACCATAAATGTAGATGTTCGAGTGTATTCACTGTTGCAGTCATTACATTTGGGTAATCTGCTGGCAGGTTGCCCTCGGTCGGCCTGAATAACAACGTCTTGGGTCCTGCATCGGTTGCTGTCTGCTCTTCCATGACGTCAGGTCATCAGGGGTATAACATGCAGCCGACACCATTTTATTCACTTTTTCTTGCCCCAGATGTCAGGTACCCTCCATATATATATATATATATATATATATATATATATATATATATATATACATAAACAGTAAAAATATATAAATGCACTTTTAGAAACAAACTTTACCTTCATCTAAAAGCAAATACACCACAAGGGGGATGGCGGGTGGGTAACCCGGACTGCAACAATGAACACACTCGAATATCTACATTTATGGTAAGTGTACACAACTGTACTATGTTCTTTGTGTTTCACTGTTGCAGTCATTACATTTGGGTAGAATCCCAAAGCTATGGATGGGAGGATGGAACTAAACAGCATTAGGAGCGGCTATGAGGCCCTGCAGAACTGCAGTGGCAAAGCCTGCCCTGGATTTGGAGAAGAGAGGCAAATGATAATGCTTTGTGAAGGTATGAACAGAGCTCCAAGTAGCTTCTAGAATGTCTTTGGTTGGAACCCCTCTGAGAAAAATTGCTGAAGTAGAGGCAGCCCGGGTGGAATGTGATCTGATCCCCTTGGGCACAGGTTTACCATGGTGCAAGTAGCAGAAACGAATGCAGTGGCTTATCCACTTAGAAATAGTCTGCTTTGATATAACCTTCCCCTCTGACCCTGCAGCAAATGCTACCAGTAGTTGCTCAGACTTTCTTAGAAATTTGGTCCTGTTTAAGTAGAATCTTAGTTGTCTGTGTACATCCAATGAATGCAGAATCCGCTCCCCCTTGTTCTGCGGATTTGGGTAAAATGTTGGCAGGTGAATGGACTGGTTAAGAGCCACACTGGATACCACCTTAGGCATAAAAGAAGGATTGGTCCTGAGGGACACCCTGTCCGGGTAAAATATAATAAAAGGCTCCACTGCCATGAGAGCCTGTAGTTCTGAAACCCTTCTTGCTGAAGTGAATGCCAAGAGAACAGCTGTTTTCCATGATAGAAATGTTATATCCGCAGTAGCTGCTGGTTTAAAAGGAGGCAGGGTGAACTTTTCCAGCACAAAATTGAGGTCCCATGCAGGAGTTGGTGATGATCTGGGAGGCCTTAAATTTTTGGCCCCTCTAAGATACTGTTTAAGCAGAGGATGAGAAAAGAGAGGAGGCTCTGTGTTGTAATGAGCCGAGATGGCAGAGGCATGGATTTTTACTGAAGAAAAAGATAGGCCCTTGTCAAGCATCTCAGTCAAATATTGTAAAATCTGAGGAATACTGGGCTTTGCTGTGTCTGTTCATTGTGCTTGGTTCCAAGCACAGAATCTCTTCCATTTATCAGCATAAGATTTTCTAGTACTAGGCCTTCTGGCTTCCAAAATGACATCCATCACAGATTTACTGAGAGGTGTTGTTTGAATAATTAGTTGATCAACCATGCTGCAAGATTCAGAGTTTGGAGCGGAGTGTGCAGAATTTGATAGTTCTGCTGAGACAGTAGATGAGGTATTTGAGGCAAGTACCATGGAGGAAGCTGAGACTTATTCCTTAGAAGTGGGTACCAGTGCTGGCGAGGTCAGTCCAGAGCAACTAGGATCATTTTTGGTAATTCCTGTCTGACTTTTAGTAAGACCTTGAAGAGTAGAGGCAGAGGGGGAAAGGCATAGACTGATAGGTTTTTCCAGCTGAAGGATAGGGCATCCGCTTTCTATGTTTTTTTTTGTGATGAGTTCTTGTGCAGAATTTGTCCAACTGATAATCTGGGGGAGAGGCAAACAGATCTATGTCTGGTTTCCTCCATTTCTGTGTTAACATGCTGAAGATTTGTGGATCCAGTTTCCATTCGTGCAGGTCCATAAGATTTCTGCTTAGGTCGTCTGCCAGAGTATTTTGCTTTCCTGGCAGGAATTGAGCTTGAAGATGTATTTGTTAAGTCAAGGCTGTGTAACACAAGGCCATGGCTAGTCTGCAAAGGGGGGTAGGAATGTGTACCCCCCTGCTTGTTTATGTACCACATAACTGTGGTGTTGTCCGTCTTTATCAGTAGTTGTCTTGGATGAAGTAAGTCCTTGAAGGCTGTCAGAGCATTCTGAACAGCTAGCATCTCTTTCTGGTTGATATGCAGACGCATTTGGTTTGGGCTCCATTTGCCCTGAATGCATCCACCTGTCAGGTGGGCCCCCCAAGCATAGTCTGATGCATCTGTAGTTAGGGTTTGGGTGGCAGGGGGTAGAGTGAATGACAGTCCCTTGTTTTGGTGACATGTCTCTGCCCACCAAAGAAACTCCTGTTGTAGGCCGGGAAGGAGGGGAATCAATGTTTCTAGACTGTGACAATGTTGACTCCATAAACATTTTAGCTACCATTGAAGTTTCCTCATATGCAGTCTCGCATATGGAATTAGTAGAATGCAGGATGTCATGAATCCCAAAGCCTGCAGAATTTGTCTTGCAGATAACTGGGTTTTTGTTGCCATTTGTTTGAAGTATGTTGTCAGTTGCCTTTGTTTGTTTGGCGTGAGGTAAGCCATCTGGGCAGTTGTATTCAAGCTTGCACCCAGGAATGTAATTATTTGAGAGGGTACCAGTTGTGATTTCTTTTCGTTTATGGTGTACCCTAGGCATGCTAGAAGCCTTTTTACAAATGCCAGATGTTGAAGAAGAGTGTCCTTGTCCTCTGCTTGAATGAGACAGTCGTCCAGATGAGGATAAATTTGAATGCTTCTTTGTCTGCAGAATGCAATTACTGGTGCCAGGCACTTTGTAAAGACCCTGGGCACAGTAGATAAGCCAAAGGGCAGTGCAGAGAATTGGTAATGCAAAAAACCTGCTTTGAAGCGGAGGTATCTTCTGCATGATTCCCTTATTGGGATATGCAGGTATGCCTCTTTTAAGTCTAGAGTTACTAACCAAGCATTCCTGCCTAGCATAGGCAGTAGCTGTTGCAAAGTCAGCATTTTGAATTTTGGAGTGTCCAGAAACGTGTTCAACATAAGTCTAGTATTGGACGCCATGAATTGTCTTTTCTGGGTACCAGAAAAAGTCTTGAATAAAAACCTTGTCCCTTTTCCTTTTCTGGTACCGGATGAATAGCCCCCATATCCATGAGGGACATGACTTGTTTCTGGGCCCCTGCCCACTGGTTTTGTGGCAGATCCGGCCATCCGTTTTGAATTGGCAAAGTATGGAAATGAAATCTGTACCCCTGGGATATTAATACCTACTTGTCCTGGGTAATTAACTGCCAATTTTGAGC
Organism: Protopterus annectens; assembly: GCF_019279795.1. Taxonomy (NCBI): domain Eukaryota; kingdom Metazoa; phylum Chordata; order Ceratodontiformes; family Protopteridae; genus Protopterus; species Protopterus annectens. The sequence goes on along the minus strand of NC_056737.1, from coordinate 1,410,656,782 downwards.
ATGAAGTGCAAGTTTTCCCCCCCGAGGGGGCTGCCAAAAGATAAGTGCTTGATGATGGTAGAGGAAAGTCATTGAGACTGCTTACTGTAGGGTTGTGCTTTGTTTCCTCCAGGATTTGGAGGTGGAGGCACCCCATTGCTTTGACCTGTAAGAACCCTGTGATTGGTATCTGGAGCCTTTTGAGCGCCTGGGTTTGCCTTGAGTGGCTCTGTTGGACACAGGAAAGGACCAATTTTTAGTAGGCCAGTGTCTACTGAACCTGGGTAGCTGCATTTGCAAGAAATCTTTTACAGTTTGCAAAGATTTAGCTTTGTCTTCCATTTTCTTTAAAACCTCTTCTGCCTTATTACCAAACAGAGTATCATGCTGCAAAGGGGCATCCAACAATTTAGCTTTAACATGATCAGGCAGATTTTGTTCCCTGAGCCAGGCATGCCTTCTAATCACAGATCCAGTAATGGCGGCCCTACAAGAGGCCTCCAAGGAATCAAAACCACATTACAAAGTACGTTTTCCAACCTGTTCTGCCGAATGCAATAATTCCTGTAACTCTATTTTCCACACAATCAGAAATCAACATCATTTTCTGTTTCAGTAAGCCCATAACATGCTGTTGATATTTAAGCATATGAAACTAGCAGTTTAAGGCCCTGATTGCCAAGGTTGCAGACATATAAACCTTCTTTTCCCATTTATCCAGTACCCTGGAATCTCTATCAGAGGGGGAAGGATTTTTGGCTGTAGAGGCCTTTACACCCTTGGGACCCTGAGAAATAGTCTCAGGATCAGCAGCAAGATTTTTTAATAGAAATTTGTGGGAGTCAGGAACCCTGTAATATCAGTCTGGCTTACTAGGAGCCGGAGGCAGGAAATCAGGAGCCATGCTTGATTCCGAAAACACATCAACAATGTCTAATACAGGAGGTATTGCCAAAGGCCTATGCTGAGGAAGAAGGAGGAAATTCCTAAGCCTCTTTCTTGATTCAGAGAAGTCCTGACTCTCCCAGTGAAAATGTTCCCTTAAAGTATGCAAAGTCTCTCCAAAAGAGTAATCCTCAGGAGGAGATGCAGATGGGATGGATTCCTCTGCATCAGAATCCTCATAGGGTGGAATAGAAAATTACTTATCAGAAGAGGAATCAGAAGAAATTGAAAACTGATCTGAAGATTCATAATCAGTGCCTTGCCTAGGCCTGTTAGCAGGGGGGGGGGGGGGGTTTGAAAACCCCTGATCAAGGTAATTAAATCCTCAGCCATTTTGATCATCTGTTTTTTAGGCATAGGGTCCTGAGCAGGTGGCTCATGCACTGTTTTTTTAGACATAGAAGATGTTTTTGACCTTGTTTTTGTTGCTGGCATCGGTTTAATATAAAAATGTTGAGGCCTGAAAACACCCTCAGAAGCCGGTGCCTGCTCAGTGACTCCAGACCCATCCAAGGGAGAGACATCCGCGGGTTCAATACTCTGAGAATCTCGCTGCATACCGGACTCCGAATGGGTCTCAGTAGAGGCCTGCGACTCAAAAGTAGCGGGTATCAGGGGCTGCAAAAGTGCCTCAATGAGTACCGGCAAACCAGTGACTGGCTTAGGAGAAGCTTCTTCGTCGGTTTTGGACCACGACGGTCTGTCTCTGTCTTTTTCTTTGCGTTTTTTGTGAACTCCGTTAGTCGGATTGCTAACCAACGACATTTCAGGATAATTAAATCTTGAACCAAAATATTTAGAAACAAAAATATACAGACGCTTAATAGTGCGTTGGTTAAATCTAGCACAAAACAGACAGCAAGGCACGTTGTGATCTGGGCCTAGGCAAGGAATACAGTACAAATGAAAATCCTTATGAGGTATTTGCTTCCCACAAGTAATGCAATTATTAACTTTTACTGACATTAGTAAGGAGCAAGAAAAAGTTTCCCCAATGGGGTACTTAGCTTTAGTTTGAAGACTTTGGTTCTGAAACTCGAATAAGAAATTTCAGGAGTCGGCCGACCGGCACTTGCGAACTGCTTCTGCTTTGGGCACCGCGCGGCAAGAAAGACTGAATAAGATGGAGTCGGCTGCATGTTTTATACCCCTGATGACCTGACGTCATGGAAGAGGAGACAGCAACTGAAGCAGGACCCAAGACTTTGTTATTCAGGCCGACTGAGGGCAACCTGCCAGCAGATTACCCAAATGTAATGACTGTAACAGTGAAACACGAAGAACATCCAAATAGCTATTCTGATTTTAGTGGACGCTCCTTCGTTTTAAGGAGCTTTACTTTAATTTCTGGAGCCTCTTTGCTGTTGATTTTTAAAATCCTATTTGGAAAAAACTTGCTACTAGAACTACTTTAAAAGGGGGCTGAGATGGTAGGAAAAAATTACCATCCTTAAAAAAGGAAGGTTGAAAGATTTGGGTCTCCCCCTTGAATCAACTTTCTCCTTTCATCATGCATCCTAACACTTCCTCAACTACAGAAGAGGCACACTGAACTTCCTTATCCAGAGAATTTAAATTTTCACTTTTAACACTTTCAGGATGATGTTCTAGCAAATCTTGCACGTTCACAAAAACAGAAACAAGAGAAGACAAGTTTTTCTCCTTTTGTTTTGTTTTCCTAGGAAAAGACCTGGGGGGAGGGGGCATGGCAGGATCAGATTCCCCTTCCTGGCTATGTGAAAGACCTTCACCTGCCCCTTCCCACGAGACTGACAAAAGTGGCTCTCCTTTGCCGGTGGAGTACACCCTAATGGCCAGGAGGACATGTATATCCTCTGGGCCTTAATGGCTTAGAAGCTACACCACAGGGATGAGGGGGAAACGATGAGTAGACTGAGGACCCAAGTCTGGTCATCACAGCAGAATCAACAAACAGTGACTGAGGTACAACTACAGTTGGCTGGATATCCAAAGACTTTGACTGCTATCTTTTCCTTGCAGACATAGGAAGGAAGAACTCTGGAGACAGAAAAAAAAAACAGGCTGGAAGGAAGCACTCAAGTTCACAGTTTTTTCAAGGTTTAATGGCACCAAATGATAGATGAGCAAAACACCAAAACGCTGATAACTCTGGAGACAGGTTAACGCTCCACAGATTCAGCCATAAAGGAAACACTGAAGATGGGTAGCAGAGGCTAACCAATTGGCAAAGCTTTAAACTGCAACAGGTGGTTCTTGGGTTAAAAAAAAATGAAACTCCCCAAAAGTACAACATCCTACGCCTAGCACACAAAACCTATATATCTGTAGGAAAAATGTCAAAAATAGACATTACAGTTCATACACACATGTATTTACACAATAAGACTCTCTTGAACTGTAATGACAGTCCAAAACATTTAAGTTTACCAGACAAAAGCTGAAATTCTGAAAGAAAAAGCACAAGATTTTCTCAGAAAACTAACTTAGTGGAAGCTTTTCCTCAATAAGGGACTTTATTTGCCCAGCTCTGAAGGATCACTAGTCAACATACAGTTCCATAAAACCTGCTGAAGGAGCACATTTATGCAAAAAGTTAGTTCTGAGATTTTGGAGCTGCATCTTTTTATATGGAGCTCCTCTCCAGCTCCTGACAGACCATATGGAGGGTGCCCTTAAGCTTTGAAAGGCTGGCTGGTGGCAATGGGCAAGACCCCAAATAGCTTAAGACTACAGCAACAGTGATCTAATGTTGAAGATCTAGTCAAGCTTACAAAATGTGTGGCTTTACACTTCACAGAATCAATTAAACTGAAACTTCTTCAAAACATTCAATAACATTATTACACCCTTCCTACAACCTCCATATCAGTCATTCTCACACTTTCCAAGTACACATCATCTGCCAGCACATTTCCCATACAAGTAAAGGTGCTTTCAGTATATGAAATGAAGCCTCCTGACAGAAGTGGTACCAAGCACTGATACCGCTAGCAGTCCACTAGTTACAATTCTGAAAACAGACACTTTTCACATAACTATATACTGCTCTCCTCCTGCCAGACAATGGCTATCAGAGGGACTGCTACTATACTTTAAAAACTTTTGCTCTAGCAAAACTGATTACTAACACTGGACTACTACCACTCAAACATATTTTATTTTGAGAAAGCGAGATCTCATTGTTTGTTAAACTTAGCACAACTTTGGAAAAAGCACTCTGGAGAAGGAAGTAGCGAATTTCTGCCCCCAAACAATTCAAAAGGGAGGTCTGTTTCAATACAATTTTCACTCTTTACAACAGGTTCTTGCTAGTTCACTGGAAAGCAAGAACACCTTTTCACAACAAAATCAAGAAAAAAGGAGGCATAGGACAAAAATAGAGATTATTAGAATGATGTACCTGTTTTTTTTTTTTTTTTTTTGAAAATTAATCACAGATAAATAAACATGAGAGGCAGCCAACAATAAAAACAAGAATACTGAAACATGTATACTCTTGGTAAGTTATTAATAAAATAAAAACAGGTCTATATAATGAATAAATGTTGTCATTAAATTACAGAGAAATACAGGAGCATAGCCTACTGTGAAAGCCCACCTAATGCAATTGAATTTAATATGGATGAATTGTTTAAACCCATACATTTGAAAGTGGCAAAAGCTGCATAACAATGTTGTAAAAGATAAACGTATAACAAAGTACATACCGGTAGCAAAACTATTGAGGCACTCGGTGCTAGTTCTAGTTCCAGTAGTGTCTTCCCGTAGTCTTCTTTAGTGAACTCCCGTCTTGGAAACATAATGGCCAGTGAAAAATTACCATATCTACTTCCAACTTGCTGAAATAAAAATTCAACTCTGTTAACAAGTGCAACACACCTACCCGTTATATGCTAACATCTTTATAGATTTATTACTATAGTTTAACCAATTTACATTCATAAATGCAAAAAAGAAGTTATGTACTTACCATAACGTCGCATGCTTGTAGTTCATCTCGCCTATATTCTTGCTGGATGACTTGGCCGATACTAAAACTCAAGAGCTTTTACTGGCTCAAGGCTAGCCCCTATCCCATGGTGCCTTATGGCAAATCTCCAAATCTAGTTTGCTAGAAAGCAATAAATACCCATCAGGTAAGAGTAATCTAAGAGCTGTATAAATATAGCAAAGGAGTAGAAATATAATCCATCCCAGGTGGACAACAAAGAACAATGTCAGGCAACACCAGAATGGTCCACCAGATCCCCCAGAAACAGGAAGGGGGTTGGAGGGAGGGATGCAAGAATATAGCCAAGATGGACTACAAACATGGAACGTTATGGTAAGTACATAACTTCTTTATGTTATGTAGTCCTATCTCGCCATAATTCTTGCTGGATGGGACAGCATCCCTAGCACCTTTACCCCAGGTGGCTCAAGTGAAGAGACTCTTCAGCACAGTGGACCTGTCCTGGGAGGCTAAATCCAATTTGTAATGAGTGACAAACATATGTGGTCTTGCCCAAGTAGCTGCTGCACAAATAGTATCAACTGGGAGCCTAGATCTAAAGGCACATGAAGTAGCTACAGCCCTAGTAGAGTGACCTTTAACTTTGACAGGTAATTGTCTACCAGCTTGTTGAAAAGCAAAGGATATGCAATCCGAAAGCCATTTTAAAAGAGTAATCTTAGAAACAGGCAAGCCTTTCCTTTTGTCAGAAAAGGAAACAAAAAGTTGATCAGATTTCCTGAATTCTTTAGTCCTGTGTATATAAAACCTGAGTATTCTGTGAACATCTAGCTGGTGTAGTCTATACTCTGATTTATTAGAGTGGTTTGGAAAGAACACAGGTAGCTCAATGTGGGGCATTCAGATTGTGCTCTGAGTATACTTTGGGAAGAAAGGAAGGGTTTGTCCTGAGAGAGAGAGAGAGAGAGAGACTATCCTTGTGAAAGATAATGTAAGGAGGTCGAACCGTTAAAGCTTGTAGTTCTGAAACTCTCCTAGAAGATGTTATGGCTACCAAGAATAATGTTTTCCATGATAACAATTTTAGGTCTGACGATGAGGATGGCTCAAAGGGTGCAGACATCAAAGATTAGAGGACTAAGTTTAAAGTCCCAGTGTTCTAATGGATGTTTTACTGGGGGCCTGAGAAGAACTCCTTTTAAAAAGGTTTTACACAAGGAGTGCTGCATGATTGGATTTCCCATGAAACCAAAGTGAAAACTGGAAATAGCTGCTAATTGAACTCTAACTGTAGCGGCTGCCACCCCTTCATGAAAAATTGTTGCTAGGAAGAATAAAATGGATTCTAAAGGAACTGTATATGGATCTAAAGCCCTGATTTGTAGCCCAAAGGGAAAACCTTTTCCATTTGCTGGAATATAGCTTCTGAGTGGAAGGTATATGGGATGAAATTAGAATGTGTTTGACCGCAGGGGATAGAAAAATACACCTGGCTATTCGTGGAACTGGAGCAGCCATACTGTCAATTTGAGGGTGTGGATGGAGGGGTGGAACTGTCCCGATTAATTAATCAGGAGATCTGGAGATGAGTCCAGAATCCATGGTTCCTCCAAGAGGAAGGGCCACAGGAAGGGGAACCACACTTGTTGAGGCCAGTAAGGAGCAATGAGGATCAAGGAACTCCTCAACTGTCTTGCTTTCTGTATTACTTTGGGGATGAGTGGAAAAGGGGGAAAGGCATAAAAGAAGTCCCAGGGGCCAATCGTGAACTAGAGCATCCCTGGGTGACATCCCCGGATGGGGAATGGGGGCAAAGTAGCTGCTGCATTTGGTGATCAGGTGAGTGGCAAATAGATTGCAGCAAGGCTGGCCCCATCTGTGAAAGATCTGTTTTGCAACTATTGGATTCAGGGACCACTCATGAGGCATCAGAATTGCTCGGCTGAGTTTGTCTGCTATTACATTGGATTTTCCCATGATATGCATTGCTATCAGGAAGCGTTGAGTATCCATCGCTCATTTCCAAACTCTTAAGACCTCTCGGCAAAGCAGGTAGGACTTGGTTCCCCCCCTTACTTGTTTATGTACCACATGACAGACATGTTGTCTGACTGAATCGCAATCGTCCTGGTGGGAAGGGAGCTGTGAAGTGCTTGCAACACATACAGCACTGCTCTCATCTCCAGAGCATTGATGTGCAAGTGGTTCTCATAGTTCTGCCAAGTACCTTGAACTGTCATTCCCAGATAATGCCCCCCCAATCTGGGAAGTGTCCGTGGTCAAAACTGCTTTCTCTTGGGGAGGAACAAGTGTATGGACCTAGGATAAGTTGTTTTGTGTGTAACCACCATGTCAGATCCTTTCTGCATGCGTTTATCAATATCTGGTGAGACAATGGAAGGTCTTTCATCGACCATTGTGCAAATAGCAGCCATTGGAGAGTCCTCATGTGTAGGCGATCAAGAGGAACTAATAGGATGACGGACGCCATAATCCCTAGGACTTGAAGGACTACTCTGGCCTGAACTCTTTGTATAGCAAGGATCTGAGCTGACTGCGTAAAGATTCCACTCTTTCCTGTGTTAGCCTTACCGACATGGTGGTTGTGTCTATTTCTGAGCCTAGATATACAATGTGCTGCGAGGGAGATAAGACTGACTTTTGCAAGTTGACAGTGATGCCTAGACTGGCGCACAAGGATAGAGTCTCGTCCCCGGTCCTTATGAGTTGATGCTTGGTGGTAGCAGTGAGGAGCCAGTCTAGGTACGGAAACACCTGGAATCCTTGACGTCTCAGGTGAGCTGTTACCACTGCCACACATTTGGTAAACACTCTGGGGGCTGTAGTGAGGCCAAAGGGCAATGTTCTGAAATGAAAAAGACTGGTTACCAGCCGGAAGCGCAAGTGTCTCCTGGAGCGCCTGTCCATTTTGATGTGGTAGTATGCATCCTGGAGATTGACTGAGCACATCCAGTTGTCTTTCCTGATAAAGGGAAATATCGACAGCAGAGTGACCATTCGGAACTTCGATTTTCTTACATGCTTGTTGTGCCTGCTGAGATCTAGAATCGATCCCCAGTCCCCTGTCTTTTTTGGAACTAAAAAGAATCGAGGGTAAGTTCCGGATCCTACTTCATCTGCGGGGACTTCTTGGATGGCTCTTTTTTGCAGAAACGAGATTACCTCTGATGTTGCACAGTCTAGTTGAATGGGTGGTACATCTGGTAGTAGACCGGTTTGTTGGGGGTTCAGAAATAAAGGGAATCAGATAACCTCTGGATATTATTGTGGGTACCCAACGATCTTGAGTGATAGTTAGCCAGGCGCTTGGGTACAGTGATATATGACCCCCAACTGCCTCCAGAGACGGACAGTCGGGCAACCCCTCAGGGTCGATGGAAGGGATGAACAGAGAAAGCTTTTCTGTCTCCCTGATGTTGCGGACCTCCTCTGCCGTGAGGGCGGCATCTTCCATTATATCCTCCCCCTCTGCCTCTGGGGGAGGGTTGACCTTATGCCTGAGGGAAACCTTTTTGGGATTTGCGGAACCACATTTTCCCTCCTGTGTTACCCTTGGAACAGGGTCTGGACGGGAGAGAGAAATGGACTCCAATGGCAGATAAGGTTTTCCCTTCCTGCTCACACCTAATCAAAGACTCTTTCACTTGGGGTCCAAAAAGAGATGAACCATCAAAGGGAACATTAGTGAAGGAAGACTTGAAGGATTCCATAAAATTACAAAGACACATCCACGAATGTCTCCTGAGGGATATTCCTGTTGCGGCTACCCTACTCGCTCCATCTGCTGCATATGAGATTAGCCTCATGGAGGAGTAAGCTATGGAAGTAAGGGTGGAGAGCTGCTTAGAAACCTTATCCATGGAACTCAGAGCTACTGAACCCTGGAGGGTATCTCTCAACTCTTTCAGGAGATCCCTCTGAAGACGAGTAAAATGAGTCAGATAATTCAGCGATCTTAATGTAAATGCAGATGAATAAAAAGTACGCTTCCCGTACCTATCCATCGTCCTGGACTCCTTGTTAGGAGGATGGATATTGATGTCTCAGCTAATTCCTTCTTGGTGGCTGCTGCTACCACCATAGCATCAACTGGAACTCCCTTACTAAGGAAAGACTTGCCCTCAGGTGCTGTCATAAATTTGTTTGGCCTCCTCGGGATGGTTTCCACTAAATTTGGAGAGGTCATTGCTTCCCACGATATGACCCCCAAAAGTTGGTCATGAGGCGGCATCACCCAGGAGGTGGAAGGTCGGGAGCCAAAGGCCTCAAGCTACACTGATTCATCCTCAGTAGGGTTAGAGGTCTTCCAATCACCCCTCTGTCTAAGGATTTCTAGGATGTCAGAAAAGGAGACATCCTCAGAGGGGGATCTAGGGGACCCTTCTGATTTCTCTAAATCATTGTCTGACATGACAGACTCAGGTGAGTTGACATGTTTCCTCTTACACAGCCTCTTCTGAGGGAGCTATCCGGTGGATAATCTGGGGAGGTCACTGAAGAGGGGGCACCTCCAATAGGGGCTACTTGGGCCTCTGGTTCCCTACACTGTGAGGCTGGCAGGGAGGAAGAGGTTGCTGCCTGCTGCTGGTGGGACACAGGTTCCAAAGGAATGGCTTTGGCAGAGGATAAAGCCTTCTCTATAGCTTAGAAAGCCTCTCCCTGCTCCGAAGAAGACCTTCGCTCCGAGGGTGCGGATGATCAACTCCTAGCAAGAGGGAACGGCTCCGAAGCAGAATTGGGAGCTGAGCTGAGTTGAACCAAGGCTCCGAGAGGGAGGGTCGGTTCTGATGAGAACCCAGGGTGACTTGTCCCTCTCGGAGTCGACACAAGAGCATCAGCTCCCAGATCCCTCGGCTCCAGACTGAACCATCGAGGATAGAGTAATTGGCTCCGAGGAAATAGGTTGAATCCCCAGAGCCAAATGGTCCAAGACAGAGGAACCTGATGTAATAGGTTCAGAGAGCGAAGCAGTCGGAGAAGGAACAGTGGTCAGTTAGGGGATTGGCTCCGAGACCTTTGGGTCTGGAGGGGCCAATTTTCTAGCCAGAGCTGGATCCGAAAGCAACCTATTCACCACCCTCTCGATGTCCTCATCTGATAGGGTCCTGGAGGATCTGGTGGAGATGGAAGGAGACCTCTTTCGCTCCAAAATAGGAGATCTCAATGTAGGAGATACAGTCTCGATATCAGGCAAAATATTCGGTATTGAAGACAGTCTCGTAACCAGCACCGAAGTGGATGAAGCTGAGTCAGAACCGGAACTTCTTGGCTCTGATGCTTTAGTCTTTTTTGTCAGCTAAGAAGCCGGGGCCGATGATTTTCTCTTTGAGGATTTTGGAGCTGCGTGACCAAGTTCCAGCTGTTCCAGGAAGGAACTGGTCATGAGACCCCTGTCAATGCATTTTTTTCTTTCTCTCATTCAAAACTGTAGTGTTAAAAGCGTGACAGAAGGTGCAGGGTTCCTGTAAATGGGCTTCACCAAGGCAATATACACAACTGGTGTGGCTGTCTGTAAGAGACATTTTCTGCACACACCTATCACAATTTCTGAACCCCGAAGGGCGATGATCCTTATCTTTACCTTTTGACATTTCTAGAAACAAACACAAAAAGATAACAGTAAAGGTATTAACTACAATAAAGGTGAGAAGAGAAGAAGAAACAGTCACACACACACAGGGAGGAAGGGCCCTCTAACTTAAACGGGCCGTACAGTCTTAAGGGGGCAATAGGGATTGAATAACTTTCAAAAACATTCACACAAGAGACAAGGAACTATCTATATATATATATATATATATATATATATATATATATATATATATATATATATATATATATATATCTCTATATCTCTCTATATATATATATCTATAGATATATGATGGAAAAAAGATCAGAAAAGACGAAATATAGTAAAAAATCATTTTACTTAGCCAACGAGCCAGTAAGACACAACCTCGAAGCTTTCTTGGCAAACGAGATCTGGGATTTGTCGTGAGGCACCATGGGATAGGGGCTAACCTCGAGCCAGTAAAAATTCTCGAGCTTTAGTATCGGCTGAGTCGGAGCCGAATATCGGCTCCGAACCCATCCAGCAAGAATTACTGCGAGATAGGACTACATAGCATCTGTATTTTAACAATAAAAGAGCATCATGCAGAAATAAATCCAAAGCAAATGCATTTCTTATTAAAATAAAGCAACTGGTAAATGTTATTTTAGCTAAAGTATTCATAGCTAGTGAGGAAACAAAGAAAATGGAAGCCCAGATTCTAAACACTTAAACACATGCATACATAAAAATTAAAAGAATATTTGTCTTGTGCTCTGAAGTCTAATGACCTCCAAAAGTGTTCATTCTCACAGCCAGATAAGCTGGCCATGTGGAAGCATCTTTATTTATTTATTTAATATACATTGTTAACCAAGCTAGCCAATACTGGGTAAAGCCCATTACAGAGGGGACCTATGGAGAAAGATTGCTCTACACTACATTGACAAAGCAGATAAAAATGTTTAGTTTATTTTGGGACATATGCAAATGACCACTTAAGAACAAACCAGTGTTTCAGGTACATGGCTTCTGAATGCCAATGACTTGTTACTTTTTTTTACATCTTTATGGGTACATTCAGGCCAATAATGCTAACCCCCACATAGTATGTTTTGTGTGTGTGTGTGTGTGTGTGTGTGTCTACACACACACACACACACACACACACACACACACACACACACACACACACACACACACACACACACACACAACATGTGCTTTTCATAAAGTGTGTTGTTTCCATAATGATCAGAGGGCACAGTAATATATACGTCTGTAATTTAAAACATATAGATATAGGAATGCTTGGCAATATATATATAATCATTTAAACTATAAAATAAAGCACACTGCCTCACAACACTTGGTTCTACAGTTTTGTTTTCAGCTGCAATGCTTTCTGAGCAGAGCCTGCACATCTTCCCTTGGTCCATGCTGGGTGATCCAATTTTCTCCCACAGCAGTCCTTCAAATATCCTGTGCGCGTGTGTGTCCAGTGATTGGTTAGTACCCCACTCAGGATTAGTTTGACTACCTTAATCCTTTTGAGTGTCAGAATGGACTCTGGTCCCCTCATGACTCTGACTGTGGAGAGGTATGCATAATCTTGGGAGTGTTAGGGGCTTGCGCTCCACATCAGGGGGTGCATGGGGCCTTACCCACCTGCAAAGAATATATATATTTTTTTAGTATATAATTTGTGAGGAATAGTGAGGTGGAATGTCAGTGCTTTGCGTGATGTTTTTCCAGGATGGCAAATTCTTTGGGACGACATGTCATGCTAGCAAAACTTGCTTATATTAAGCTATACATTTAGGTCCCTTGATCATGTACTTGTGTTACTATCAGTCATGCAATCATGCAGTAGATCAAGCAGGATTTGGTCACATACAGCTTTGCAAACCAGGTACAGGTCACCAGTTAAGAGTCTACAGGACAGGAGAGACACGGCTTTTAGATCAGCTGTTTAACTAAAAGAGAAATTACCTGACAGTATATTTTTTGTCAGGAACCACTGCAGTTTTAACAAGCTAGGTTAGGTGGTTGGACAAATACTCAAAGAAAAGCACACTGTATTCTAGTACAGGTCTGATTAGGGATGAGTAGAGGGGAATGATGACATTTTTAGACCAAGAGGAGATGGACTTGGTAATCAGGTCATTCAGATAGAAGACTTTCCTAACGACAGTGAATACATGATAGTCAAAGGAAAGTTTGTTATCCATGATGATGCCCAGCTCTCTAATAGTGTCTATTTTAAGGTGGATACCATTTATGTGGCAGGAGTGTAAAAGTTTCTGTATCATCAAACTGTACCATGCAACACCTTTTAGCATTCACCTTTAGAACACAGTCCTAACATCTTGAGCTTGCCCAAGTTAGACCCTCTTGGGAGCTAACAACATCTTCTGGGGAGCTACTGGTGAATTCAAGTTTACAACTATTCATGAATCTAGTCAGTGAAAGACCTTTAATGTCAGTTTTGACATCAGAGAAGTAAATGCCAATCAGAAGGAATCCAAGAATAAAGCCACGGAATGTACCAGTGGTGACAGGTTTCCTGGAGAACAGTGTGTCACCAATGCTAACAAAGTGGGTTCTATCAGTTGGCAATCCAACAGGTTATACAGGGTTATATAATGAGCTTGTCCAGCTTTCAATAATGTCAGAGTGGGGTATAGTGTCAAAGGCCTTTAAGATGTGTGTATGGAGTTGCCTCATCTATTACTTACATAACTTTCAACGAAAGCAACTATATTTAATAGATATGATCTGCTTTTATAAAGCCAAATTGGTTTGGGTCTAGAAACTGTAGCTTTCCTATGTCCCTCTTCACTGAGGTCCATGACAATATACTCTACCACCTTGCAAATGACACTGGTGAGGCTGATAAATCTTACAGATGCCAAAGTCCATACTGGGGCCTCCTTTGTGGAGGAGCACTAGTACAACTTTAGTTCTATAAGCTTTTCTTTTTGTTGTAAAGTTTACGATCAATTTGCATCAAAGTGGTTTGTTCTTAATTTTGGTGTTGTACTGTGGTGAAAAAGAACATAATATAAGCCTCTATGCAAGATGTGACATTGGAGTATAAACTTTAGGTATACGCAGCAGTAACTGCTATAGGGTCATCAAGGTGTGAGGGGCTGTTAAACCATCTTAAGTCAGTAGCAAGTGCAAAGAAGTTGGTTTTTGAGAAGTCTTTAAAGATTACTGGACTGGTCATGGTGAGCACTACAGCACAATGATCTGATCTGACCAGTGATGTCTTGACAATGGAATAAGGGCAAGCAGGAACGTCTGTTGCTGAGGACACTCTGCAGCATGTTGCTGCCTCTAGTCAGGCTGGGCAGTAAAAACCTGGCAAGAAGGAAATGCTGTTGTTGCACTGGAACAAGGTTTCAGTGACAATACAAGTACACAAATTTTCTAGAGTCAGAAAGATCACGAGGGAAGCATTTCTTATTTATGCTCATCAAACTGAGCAGCAGTACCCTAAAACTTACATTTGAATTTGAATTTACTAGGGTTGTAGCTTGAGTTCAATGACTTTGCCTGAAAACACACTGTGGAGGTAGAGAATGCCTTGGCTAGTAAGAGAGAAAAATTAAGAAATTCCAAGTTGGCCCACTAACAGAAAAAACAAAGACACTGGAACACAGACATGATGTGATACCTTTTACTGTACCAACACAGGTTTTGCAAGTACTTGAGTTTTCAAGTCAGCAAGAGCCCTTTGTCAACAGTTATATCATGGGTGCTATAGCACAATACTCCAGTGTACTGTATGTACCAAATTATTGGCAATGTAGTACCAGATTATTAGTGAATGGCTTAGCAGCAGGCATGGATGTCACAGAACTATTCCAATAGCCACAGAAAACAACTAATTACAAGATTCCAAGATATGCTTAATACAACGGTCAAAATTTTACAAGACACAATTGGTAAAATAGGCATGAACACCAAAACACAGTAATCCAGGCATCAACAGCAGACTTAAAGTACCACAGTATTAAAACACTGAAGAAAAGAGGAATTAACACACTTCAAAAAAATTGGCACCTGTCACTCAGTATTTCTTTGGGAAACCTACCCTGCTGAAAATCTCTAACAAAGAATTTGCCACCTTCTCTGCCTTGATGGAGGACAGAGTCACCGGCGCAGGGTATCGTATCCAGTAGCATAACCTACCACCAGCAGGATATACTTCTTCCCTGTGGAACGTGGGGTACTCAAAGGCCCCATAAATATCCATAGCTATCCTCTGAAATGGCTCCTTAATCACAGGCAAAGGCATCAAAGGGGCTTTGACCTTGTCTCCTGCCTTGCCCACTTTTTGTAACTTCTCACAGGTCCTGCACTACCCTGTTATATCCTTTGCAATCCCAGGACAGTAAATGTTCTGCATAATACATCTCTTGGTATGCTTTATGCCTATAGGACCCAAAAAAGGAATGTCATGGGTTACAGGCAGAAGTGCCAGATAGTAGGCTCTAGGGACTTCCAACTGCTGTATTACCTCACCTTCTAGCCCTCCCTCATGGGTCCATGCTCTATAACCATTTGTCCCAGTATACAGATTCACCCTTCCCTTGAGAATCAGGTGCTTCACTAGCTACCTCCCTCAGGCCTTGTAATGTAAGGTCTGAGAGCTGAGCCTGTCTCAACTCTCTCTTTGTAACCAATCCCAGCTTTCCTTCCACAGGATGTCTGGTATTCTCTGACAGCGGTGCCTCACTGTCACTCTGGGTACTACTACTCACCTCTGCCCTTGCAGTCACTGTCTCCAAGGAACACATCAGTACCTACAAGCAGCTGTGGCTAACCTTCAGTCTCACTACTACAGGGTAGCCCCTCCCTGAATTAAACACCACACCAGTCTTGGCTTGAAGTCTGCAGTCTGCCTGGGTCCTCACAAGCTACCAGGTCCACATGCTTGTCTTCAAGCCTGACTGCATGTCACTGCATGCACACAAAGTACTGCAATATCAAAATCATTCCCTATCAGGACATCTGCAGTGATATCCTCAAACACACCTACTTGCTGGCTTCCTTTTCCATCCTCTAAGTCAAGGTGAACCCTGGCAAAAGGCATCTGGAATGGGGTCTCTCCTAAAGCACTGACTGGTGTGGACTGCCCAAGCAAGTACTGCTCCTCTTTAACCACTGCATGCTTCACAATGGTTATATCAAAGACTGGGTCTCTCTTAGCAGTGGCCTGTTTTCCATCCACTGCAATCGGATATAAGCTCTGGTGAAAGTCTGGCATCCCTGTTGTCACCAGACAACTTACCACTGGCATACTGTTATTCCCACTCGCTGGCTCCACCACCTTTTGTTCCCAACCTTGCTTCCACTGACATCTATCTGACACATGGCCTCACTGGTTACATTTAAAACATTTAACCCTTGATCCTAGCCATGTACCTGAACTAGTGGCTTCCTCTGTTACTGGTGGACTCTGTTGGGGTGGTTTAGGCTGCCCACCATGGGTTCCCTTATATCCATGTGCAGCACTGCATATCCCCTTACTCTGCAGTGATGCTCTGCTTGCTAAGCAGAGATCCGCTTTTCTCCTCAGCTCATCTGCAAAGTTACACTCCCGGTCTGCCAACACTTCGAAAGTAGTGACCTCACACCCACTCACCCACCTATGAAAATAAGTGTTTAAGCCAGCAATATAGTCACACACACTTCCATCTGCCTTTTGTCTATGCTCACAAAAATTTTCTGTAAGCTTCAGGTGTTACCTTAAAGCATTCAAGTAAACGTGGTTTCACTATCACAGTTTAAACAATTGGTATCAGGCAATTTATAAACAGCAGTTAAGCTTTACCATGGAGTAAGGGGTCAGGAGCCGTACCCAGATCCCTTGGTCAACATTATACTGTTTACATACTCTTTCAGATATATGAATATAACTATCAAAACAATCACCCTCGGTAAACTATGGAAGAAATTTACTGACCTTTATTGCTCTAGGGGTTCGGTTATTCCCTTCCCATTACCTCCATGTCCCTTACGAAGAGTCAGCATCTCCCTCTCAAGTTGATGCTGCTTCGCGTTTTCTTCAGCCTCCAAAATGCCGCAAGCTCTCATTTTCTTAGACTTCCAAACACTGCAGTCTCTCTGCTGACTAATTCCATCCATTTCTTCTTTACTTTGGCCTCCAAATGCCACAGTCTCTCCGCTGCTTCTAATTCCAAACGTTTGGAATCCAGTTCAAGTCTCTAACTTCAGATGGATTTTTAAGTCCTCTGAGAAAAAGGTAAACTTGTTGCATCGCTGTGGTCTGCAAATACCCATCACCAAACTGGTTATCCTCCTGGTTGCTGGTCTGCATTACAGCTGCGACTAAGGCTGAAATAATTTCTTTAGTCAGGCTGGCATGCACCAGTCCTCTGGTTTCACACACCTTGGCCAACTGGTTCTTTGTCAGTTTACCATAATCTTCTGCTGACATCTTTGCCCGTTTTCCCCAACAAAACTAAACTAACACAAAAATAAATAAAACTGCTGTGAAACAAAGTCTGTATGTTGACCTTCTGGCTGCTGAGAGTACAAACACCTTCAGTGACAACTGCCTACAGGCTACAGAAGTTCAATTAATATCCACACTACTGCTCACCAATATGTGACATCCCTCCTCTGGGACACTAATCAAGGAGCCTGAATCATCACCACTGACACCAGTGAAGGACATTCACTTGGAACAGAAATAGATACACACACTACTTCCACATGCAGCTCTCTGCATCAAGCACAGTTTCCCTTAAGAGCACACAGGGAAAACACTCAGTCCGTTTCCCTCTCTCTCTTTCCAGGCCCTCAATAAGACTCTCCACTAGCAGAGCTGTAGAGTTAAATCCACAACAGAGTGCCCTAGCCAAGTACTCCACCACCCTCTCTTGTGAAACCAGTGCTCTGTGTTCCTGTTCCAAGCAGTCGAAATGCGCACACAGACACACACACACACAAGAAATTCTGGCACAGATTTACTAGCTAAGCCTCCTTCTGCCCAGACTATAAGGTAGGTAGTGCCACGAGACACTTTAAGGCTCTTACAAGGGTACCCAATTATACTGAGCGAAATTAACACTAACACAAATGCATTAAGGCTTTCAGGAGTAGCCACAGTGTCGACAAATAAATACAAGTATTCTCTAAAGGACCAGCCACAATGAAAAGTTCAAATATATTTAATAATACGTAATAAAATAACATTAAAATACCGAATATCTATTTACAACAGACACCAGAGTTTCAATCACAGAAAATATTAAAATAATACATCAAAGAAAAACGCAAAAACTGTACCAATAACAATACCTCTCAACCTGGAAACATCAAAAATCTGGACAAAGGCCCATGAAAAATAGGTACAAATCTGTACGCTGATTAGCATAAAAGTTGCATACATAATTATGTAACTCTGTAACTTCTTGCACCCACTTCAAATCCTTAATAAAATCACACTTAAAAACTTGCCAGATATGCCCTTGCACCCCCCCCCCCAATACCATACACTCCACCCACCACTACCTCTCTCGGCCCCCTATCAACAACCTACTCTTAGCAAGCTTCAGTTGCTGTCGCTTCTTCCCTGACGTCAGTGCACCAGGGGTATATAAGAGGCATCCAACGCCATTTTCTTCAGTTTTTCTTGCCCCAGATGTCAGGTACCCCCAATAGGTAGGCAATATATATATATTTCCATATAAAATGTACATATAAAAATAAAACAATACCTTCAGGCACAAGTAAATACACCACACAGGTTGTATAGGATAGAAGGTGCAGATAAGTCCAGCTAGTTCAGAGGGGATGGAGGGAGGGTAACCTGGACTGCAGCAGGGTGAACACTCGAACATCTACATTTATGGTGGGTACAAAACTGTACTATGTTCATCGTGTTACCCTGCTGCAGTCATCACACTTGGGTTGAATCCCAAAGCTAAGGAAGGGTGGTGGAGTTAAACAGGGTTAGAAAAAGCTAGTAGGCCCTGCAAAACTGCAGTGGCAAAACCAGCTCTAGTCTCAGAATATAGAGGTAAGTGATAGTGCTTGGTGAAGGTGTGCACTGAACTCCAAGTTGCAGCTTCCAGAATATCCTTGGTTGGCACCCCTCTGAGAAAGGCTGCTGATGTAGCTGTAGCTCTGGTGGAGTGGGACCTAATGTTAGCAGGTACCGGTTTCCCATGATGCGTGTAGCAGAAATGTATGCAATGCCCTATCCATTTTGAAATGGTCTGTTTTGAGATAGCTTTTCCTTGTGATCCTGCAGCATAGGATACAAAGAGCTGGTCAGATTTTCTGAAAGCCTTAGTTTTATCCAAGTAGTAACGTAATTGCCTGTGAATGTCCAAAGAGTGCAGGAGTCTTTCTCCTTTGTTCTGGGGATGTGGAAAAGAGGTGGGCAAATGAATGGTTTGGTTTAGGGCCACACTGGATACGACCTATGGCATAAAGGAAAGGTTAGTTCGTAGAGCGACTCTGTCTTGAAGAAAAATGAGGAAAGGCTCCACTGCCATTAGTGCCTGTAGCTCTGAGACTCTTCTAGCTGAAGTTATTTCTAGTAGCAGGGCAGTTTTCCATGAAAGAAATTTTAAATCAGTTGAAAAGGCTGGTTCAAAGGGCGGCAGTGTAAGCTTTTCCAGAACAAAGTTGAGATCCCAAGTAGGTGTTGGTGCTCTCCTGGGCGGTCTTATGTTCTTAGCCCCTCTGAGGTACTGTCTTAGGAGTGGATGTGAAAATAAAGGAGGATCCGTGTTGTAATGAGCTGAAATTGCTGAGGCATGGATCTAAATAGATGAAAAGGAAAGTCCTTTGTGCAACATTCTCAGTTAAATATTGTAGAATCTGAGGAATGTTTGGATCAAGGGGATTTTGGCCTTTAGCCTGGTTCCAGGCGCAAAATCTTTTCCATTTGTCTGAATAGGTTTTCCTGGTACTGGGCCTCCTGGCCTCCAGAATAACATCCATAACAGCTTTGGATAGAGGTGTTGGCTGGTTGTTTAGGTAATTTGCCATGCAGCCAGGTTTAAAGTCTTGAGCTGGTTGTGTAGAATCTGATTGTCTCGCTGGGTGAGCAGGTGCAGAATTTGTGGTAAAATCCATGGTGGGTCATGGGCCATGTTCCTTAGAATTGGATACCAGTGCTGGCGTGGCCAGTCTGGTGCAATGAGTATCATTTGTGGCCTCTTTAATCTGACTTTCAGCAGTACCTTTGCTAGAAGTGGCAGTGGAGGAAAGGCATACACTGTTAATGTTTTCCAACTGAATGAGAGGGCGTCCACTTTCCATTCGGGTGGAATGTCCTTGTGCAAAATTTTTGAAGTTGGTAGTTTTGGGGGCTGGCAAACAGATCTATGTCTGGGCATCCCCATTTTTGAGTTATCATTGCAAATGCTTGTGGATCTAGTTTCCACTCGTGGGGATCCATGATGTTTCTGCTTAGGTCGTCTGCCAATGTGTTTTTCTTTCCTGGCAGGAATTGTGCTTGTAGTTGAACTTGGTAAGACAGTGCTGTGTTCCACAAGGTCATTGCATGCCTGCATAGAGGGTAGGAATGTGTGCCCCCTTGCTTATGTACCACATTACTGTGGTATTGTCCGTCTTTATTATTAGTTGTCCGGGGTGTAAGAGGTCCTTGAAAGGTGTTAGGGCATTCTGTACTGCTAGCATTTCTTTTTGCTTGATATGCAGATGCCTTTGATCTGTAGTCCATTGGGAGGAAAATTAACACTTTTTGCAGACAACTGGCACATCATCACAAAAGACAAATGGGTCCTAAACATTGTCTCACAAGGATACAGATTTCACTTTCATACCTTGCCAAGGATAAAAAGGAATGCTAAACCTGCCACCAAATCAATGGGCAGAGGCACAAAAACAAATCGCAGCTCTCATGGACATGAGAGCCATTCAACAGGTACCTACACAGGAGCAAGGACAAGGATTTTATTCAAGACTCTTTCTAGTCCCAAGAAAGGACAAAGCATGGAGACCCATTCTGGATCTTTCAATTCTGAACACCTATCTGCAAGTACCAAAATTCAAGATGCTAACACTACAGCAGTTTCTTCCCATGCTGGGCAAGAAGGCTTGGCTAGTAACGTTGGACCTCAAGGGGGCATACCTGCATGTCCCTATCAGACAAAACTGCAGAAGATACCTCCCGCTTCATTGCAGGTTCAACCCATTATCAATTCTCTGCACTGCTCTTTGGCTTATCTACTGCACCCAGGGTCTTCACAAAATGCCTGGCACCAGTAATTGCATACTGCAGACAAAGAGAAATTCAAATATACCCATACCTGGACAACTGCCTTATTAAAGCAGAAAGCAAGGACATTCTTTTAAAGCATCTGACATTTGTCAAACATCTTCTAAGTTGCCTAGGGTACACAGTAAACGAAAAGAAATCAAAACTAGTGCCCTCACAAAACATAATATTCCTGGGTGCCAGCTTGAATACAACGGCCCAGATGGCTTATCTAATGCCAGACAAGCAACAACAGCTGACTCAATACTTCAAAATAATGGCAACAAAGACCCAACTCCCTGCAAGAAAAATTCTGCAGGCCTTGGGATTCATGACATCTTGCATACTTCTAATACCATTTGCAAAACTGCATATGAGGAAATTACAATGGTACCTGAAAAGCGTATGGTCTCAGCACAGCCACAGCTTGGAAACAGTGATACCACTCATTCCCTGCCTTCAACAGGAGTTTCTATGGTGGGCACAGGCATATCACCTCAACAAGGGTCAGCCTTTCACCTTACCAGTCTTTGCCAGGCAAACTATGACAACAGATGCATCAGACTATGCCTGGGGAGCACACATGGCAGGACAGTGCATTCAGGGCAAATGGACTACAGGATCAAAGGCATCTGCATATCAAGGCCGACTGTGGGACCGCCTGACGGCAGGATAACCCAAGTGTGAGGACTGCAGCAGGGTAACACGATGAACATCCTACTCTTAGCAAGCTTGGTTACTCATGTTCCCAGCTACCTACCACATAATACTAACTTCTTGTAGCAACAACTGCTAATGGCTGTTATGTACCTCAAAAACAGACTGTATCAACTGTTCACTGATGAATCTCAACTACATTTGTAACCATGTTTAGTATATGTCACCATATTTTAAAACTGTACTATGTTCTACAGCTGTTTTACATCTATGTTTTATTCTTGTCTTACGTCCTCAGCTGGACTAATGTCTATATTTAAATACTACGTTTTTTGAACTGTATAATGCAAGTAATACTTAATTTGTAGCATTTTTCCCCGGGCTTCCGAAATAAAATAGATACACACCTGCTTACATAAAATAGATACACACACACACATCTGCTTAAATAAAATAGATACAGACACACCTGCTTAAATAAAATAGACACACACACACACACACACACACCTGCTTACATAAATAGATATACACACACACACACACACACACCTGCCCTGCTTAAATAAATAGAGATTCACACACAAGGACCTGCTTATATAAAGAGATTCACATACACGGACCTGCTTATATAAAGAGAGATTCACATACATGGACCTGCTTATATAAACAGCGATTCAAACACATGGGCCTGCTTAAATAAACAGACATTCACACACCTGCTTAAATCTAAAACGGAGGGAAGGAGATGCTTGCTTAAATAAATAGAGCAGACATTTCTGAAACGGAAACACACACCTGTTTATATAAATAGAGATTTACACACACTGGGACCTCCTTATATAAATAGCGATTCACACACACTGACCTGCTTAAATAAACAGCGATTCCCACACATGGTTGGACCTGCTTAAATAAACAGAGATTCCCACACACGGACCTGCTTAAATAAACAGTGATTCCCACATTGACCTACTTAAATAAACAGCGATTCACACACACGGACCTGCTTAAACAGAGAGAGAAACACACGGACCTGCTTAAATAAAGATTTACACACATAGAGCTACATGCTTAACTAAATAGATTTACACAGAGATGCTTGCTTAAATAAATACAGCATAGATTTCTGAAACGGAAACATATGGTCCGGAGCTGAGGAGAGGACTAGCAGCAACAATGGAGAGAGACACCCCTATACACATATATATGCTTAAATAAATAGAGATTTACATACACGGAGCTACACATAGCTGCTTGCTTAAATATAAATAGAGACTACACAGCTGCGGAGCTGCTTGTTTAAATAAATAAAGTACAGATTTTTGAAACACACAAACACAGCTTAACTCGCATGGAGATTTAAACACACGGAGATTTCTGAAGAGTACAAACACACACCTACATGCTTAAATAAATAAATAAATAGAGATATACACACATGGAGATTTACACACAAGGAGCCGCTTGCTTAAATAAATACAGCAGAGATTTCTGAAATGGAAACCCGCACACACTCATGGTCCAGAGCTGCAGAGAGGGCTGGAAACAATAATGGAGACACACACACACCCCTAAATCACCATGCTGGTCTGCTGAACTGATGATTTCTGACATCAGCAACTGCTGCTAAACTACACGTACAATAAACTGGACCAAAGTGCTATTTGATAGCATTAGCATACAATTCTTTTTTTGTTTCTTACCTGGAGGCCTTGACTTGCAGCATGTAGTCGGGTGCCGGGCAATTGTTGCAGCGCTGCTAAATTCCCTCTAAACATTCCAAGTAACAGTCCAAACAACCCAATGAAGCTAATGTCATTCACACACCTCCTGTAGGCTGCTGATACATGGTGACGTCAGTCATAAATGTAACGTTGTAAAACAAAACAAAAAAAATAAATAAAAAAAATTGGGAATGAAAGGGACCACTCTGGAATTCATGGCACCCCATTATTTTGCCCTCAAAAATGGTAAATACTGAGGAATTCGGTATGGTTGAGAGGTCTGCCAATAACCAAAAAAGCGGTTACGCCCACAATCACAAAAGGTAGCACGTTAAGGAATAAAAAAGCTTTTAATGCACAGTAAACACAAGCACTTTCGTCCTGCTGCAATGCAGGACTTCTTCAAAGTGAATAAATTAAGAATATCCAGTACTCGTTTAAATACTTAAAAAGGTGCCAAAAATTTAAACAGAATTTTTTTCTAAAAGGAAATTAAAGGGGCAAATGCCCACCATAAAGGCACCCTCTTAACTATCACTTAAAAAAACTAATAAAGTAAAATACACATAATGCATATTAACCCTACTCCAAGCATCAAAAACTTTAGTGTGTCCCAAAGAAATATATATATATATATATATATATATATATATATATATATATATATATATATATATATATATAAAATGAATATGTCTCATAACTTGGAAGCTCGATTTTTTAAAAAAAGGTTTAATAGAGATGTGATCGTTCAGCCCTGGAATAGTAGTGGTGTTTAGTCTGAGCTGCCAGCAAGTCTCCCTACAACAAAGCCAATTTTTCCAATCACCCCAGGGTCAACATGTACCTGTTCTAAAATACCAAATAAAAACCCTGTATGTGTAGAAAAATATTTGAACAAGGCATTATTGTTTTTTCTCCAATACTGTACATATGTTCATAAATGTGCTTACCTAAGCATCTCTCCTTCTTACCGACATAAAAACATGAACAATCCTTACACAAAGCCAGGTAATCTATCCCCCTACTATTACAATTACCCTTCTTAAAATACACTACTTTGAACACTGTTACCTAAAATAATGGACTCTTTTCACACATGTACTTGCAATACACACATCTACCACATTTTTTGTTACAGTGTTTCTTCTGAATTCCCTACCCCTACTCTTCCTTTCAAATGTTTGTTTAAAGTTTTTTCTGCTTTTAAATTCATACTTAGGGCATCTCCTATTTTTTCCAGCAACACTAAGTTAAACCTTAACATCTTCCAATTGTTGTTGATTATATCCTTAACTATGTGGGAAGCATACTTATAGTCTACTACTAAAGCTCTCCTAAAGTCTTGATTCTGATCTTTCTCACCAGTAGGAGTTGCCTTCAATTTATTTCCTAATAAAGGTATAAATTTATTCCCCCATCCTGTAACAATCTCCTGGACAACTTCAGCCACCAAACTTTCAGGGTATCCTTTTTCTAAAAATAAGGTGGAAATAAATTTCACCTCTTCCAAAAAAAAATCATCAAACTGAGAAGTCATCCTCGCTGCCCTGACCATCTGACCTTTCACTATACTCTTTCTCTGTTTAAAATGATGTGCACTTGAAAATGGCAAGTAAGAGTTACTAAATGTGGATTTTCTAAAAATCCTAAATTTCAAGTTCCCCTCTACAATATCCACTCTTACATCCAAATAATGAATTCCTCTACTGATGTACCTCTAGGTAAATTTTAAAAAGTTTGTGGTGGTATTCAATAAATGTTGCAACAACATTTTCTGGTCCTTCCCATACGACAAAAATGTCACCCAAAAACCTCCTATACAGCTTGATATATTTTCAGAATTCTGAATGAAATACATATGTCATCTCACAAAGTTTGCATACAGGGAGGCACATGCTTCCTCCATAGCAACTCCCTTGGTTTGTTTAAAGGTCTCTCCTTCAAAGTATACATAGTTGTTCTCTAAAACTACTCTCATAAGATCAACAAAAAGGTTCAAGTCTCTTCCTTCTAAAAATTCCATACTATTTAAAGCATCCAGAAAAAAATCCAATCCTTCAGTCGGTATACATGGGAATGGGTCAATATTATCAGTAGTTAAAAAACAAATTTTCCCAGTACATAACTCAGGGATAAGACTCCCCCAAAAATCCCAAGAGTCTTTCACTAAATGTAAAATTTTCCAATAAAAATTTTTAAAGAACTGTCCAAAAAGGCAGCTATTTGGACTTAAAATAATTGTGTTTGGTATTGTGGAGCATGCAAAGCCTGAACCCTGGGGTGGTGACTGGAGAAATCTTTTAAAGAAAAAAGAAACTGAGTGGGAGATCAGGCTGGCAGCTATGTTCCTTCCGGGGATTAATGATGCTATATCTATTGGTTCCATGCTACAAGAAAGAGCAAATAAATTTTAACTTAATATTTTTGGTGTAATACAACATGTTTATATATGAATTTATATACATATACAACAGTACAAAAGTGTGTATGCATTTATATTGGCATATTGTATGCTTTTAAAAAAAGAGAGGGTGGAGTGGTGTATTTGTATGAAGTTGGTATTTTGTGACATCTACTGTGTGGATTGTTTAAGAGAGTTGCCTATCATGTTTTAAATGGTATATGAATGGCTTTCAGATGGTTGTTAAAGTATTCTGATGAAGTCTCTGTTTCAGAAGATGAAAGCGCTTAATTTTCAGTTTTGTAATAAAGAGTGTAAACCTGGAGGAGCCTGGATCGTTCTTTCTACTATTTGCTGGTGATGTTTGGTGTTTTATTTTGGATAAATAAAACACTATTGTTCTGGTTATATTTTGTGTTTAATATTTTGTCTGTTATTCAATTTGCGTTTGAATGTTGGTATCCCACAATTCCACTGGAGTGAGCGAGGTTTCATAATTATGTGTGCAAATTTTAGGAGAGCATACAGATATTTGGCCAGTCATACCTACTTTTCATGGGTCTTTGTCCAGACTTTTGATGTTTCCAGGTTGAGAGAGATGTCTCCCAGCCTATAAACTTGTGCCCTTTTAAAAATATGCTACAAGCAATCGGCCAAGAGCAGGATATGTGAGTTCTTACTAAACAATTAATGGTAACAAACACAAATGGATACACAGTAAAGCAGAGCACAAAACAACTAAATAACAGCGTAACTAGTAGAAAGTAACTCACTATCCAACAACAGTCAAATACAATACACTATTATGAGTCATACAATTAAAATCTGTAAACAACTGCTTTATTAAAATGCGCAATCACAAGTGTTTGCCATGTGCATTACTGGCAAGGTATACTTTGCCTAAACAACCAAATGAAGCACAAAAACTTGTTCTACAGCAGGAGTCTTGTTGGTATGACTCCTTGTATTATTCACAGCAACTACCATTAGCCACGATTTCTATTAAATATCACAGTGTCATCTTGTCCAATTGTATCACACTCCTGTTAAACAGCAGGGTAATATAGGTAGAACAGTTTGGTACACCATTGGTGCTGGAATGATTCATATTACTAAAGGTTAGTGTTAGAAACAAAGTGAGGCTTACAGCAACTGTATGTTTAAAATTATACTTTTACCAAACAAATTTCAAAGGGAAATTTGTGGTTTTATGGCAAACCACTGGGGACTAATGTCAGTAAATAATGGCAGATGTATTTAGACAATTATGTTTTTAGACAATCCTATTTGTAAATTTGATTGTTTTAATAATGTTTAAGTTATTCAAGCTCCTAAAATGCATAGCTTCTGATCAATATAACTGAAGTACTTACACCTCTTTTAGAAATGTTCAAAAAGAAATACATACTCTGTAATTTCTGATTAATATTCAACATTAAGCACTTACTTGTTAGCATACATGCATTGTGGTTTAATATATTCCTAATGTTGGTATGTGATTAGCATCTCTCTCAATTATGGCTAATGTAAATGTACTATCGTCCCCTTTACATCTGTCAATAAAAGTGGAAATGCCCACCCCTGCACAGTCTCGGGAGGGTTAGAATTTTTGCCACATAAGCTCCACAGATTATACAGACTACATTATTATAGTATGTAAATTGTGTAAAATTATGATAGGTTGTGATAAAAATTTTCAATTACAAACCAAAAACAGAAAAAGAGCTTGGTCAATTGTTTTGTCTGTGCAACTGAAATCTTTGTCCAGCTTCTTGGCTGTAGTATTGTTTGCAAAGCAACCAGTAGTAAATGAGCTTGACAACCTACAAAGCACACTGTACTGTGTGTGAGCTGTTAACAACATGCAAAACAGCTCAAACTACCCCCACAATTTTGACACCTAGGAAAGGGAAATGTGTTAGGAGAGGGTGAAGAGATGCAGGACTACAACTAACAAAGAAGACAAATTGCCCGATTGTAGAAGCAAAAGAAGTGAAATGCACTTAGAAAGCTTACTTTTATAGATAAGCTCAAATACAATACAGGATAGCCAGTACACCACAAGACATTACAATTAAAGCACAGAGAGCGAAAGAAAGCAGAAAGTCTCAGAGGTGTCTGGTTAAGTGAATCCAAAGACAAAAGCATGGTAACTAAGCTGCCTGCTTGAGGTTCACTTACAGAGAAAGTACAGTTGTCTAAAATCTTACATAACTGTAGATGTCCTTCTCTTCTCTGTTGCAGTACTCATTACATTAGGGATCTCCTGCCAAGGGCGATGCAATGTCTGGCCACTATACCAAAGCCTTTAGGTTGTTTTAAGGTACACCATATATCACACGTATGGTCCTTGTGTAACACAGGGCATAAAGGTGACATCTGGACGTACCATCATCAGAACTGAGACCCCAGTAGGAATGTCAGTCCAAGAAAAAAAAAAACAAAGGTCATCAGTACAAGAAAAATGGACCAGGGGGTGGAGGGACGGAGTGAAGAGGAGGACATCTACCGTTATGGTAAAACTTTAGTCAACTGTACTATGTCTTTCCACTTCACTGTTGCAGTATTCATTACATTACGGAGAGTGCCAAAGCGCATGAAAAAGCTTGGGAGGAGGAAGGACTAGGAGAGCTCTCTACGAAGCCATGAAGGACTGCTCTAGCACAACCAGCTCTAACTCTGAAGATTCCATCTAACTTGTACTGCTTGGTAAATGTATGCGCATAAATCTAGGTAGCAAAAGCACCACAAGTCATGGCCCTAGAAGAATGACCCTTAACAGAATAGAGAAGGCTGTTACCATGAAAATAATAACAAAAAGGAATAGCTTTTAGCTTTTGAGATCCAAGAAGAAACAGTTTGCTTGAATACAGCTAATCCAAGGACCTGGGGGATGAAAGGAAACAAAGAGCTGATCAGATTTCCAAATAGTCTTAGTCTTAGCCAAATAAAATCTGAGTTGTCTATGCATATCCAGTGTGTGTAAGCACTTTCTCACTGGCAGATAGTGGAGAAGAGAATAAAATGAGCAAATGAACAGACTGATTGAGGGACAACTCATTCACCACCTTGGGCATAAAAGAAGGATTAGCACTCAAGAACACCTTGTCCTTATGAAACACCAAAAAAGGGGGATAAGCCATAGGGGCTTGAAGCTCAGACACCAGTCTGGCAAAAGTAAGGGTCAACAAAAGAACAGTCTTCCAAGGGCAATATAGCAAGGAGGCTGAAGCTGCAAGCTCAAAACGAGCCAGAGTCAATTTTTCCAAAACAAAATTAAGATCCCAGGAAGGAGGAAGAGGCTTCCTGGTAGGCCTAACAGGAAGGACGCCTTTTAGGAATTGGCATCAAATCTAGAAGCCAAAGAAGGAGATAAAGGCAGACAAGTAGAGACAGCTGATAAGTGGGTCTTAACAGAAGAATAAGCCAACCCAGCATTGAGTAATTCACCCAGATAAGATAAGACAAAACCAAAGGAACATCTACTAAAAGTGAATCCAGGTGACAAGAAAGACACAAAAAGTACAGTTTTGTACCTACCATAAATGTAGATGTTCGAGTGTTCACACTGCTGCAGTCATTACACTTGGGTTATCCTGCCGTCAGGCGGTCCCGTAGTCGGCCAGAGTTCCAAAGTCTTGGTCCGGCGTCGGTTGCTGTCGCTTCTTCCTGACGTCAGTGCGCCAGGGGTATATAAGATGCATCCGACGCCATTTTCTTCAGTTTTTCTTGCCCCAGATGTCAGGTGCCCCCAAGTAGGTAGGCAATACCTATTGCTAATGAGAAATATACATATAAAATAAAAACAATATCTTCAGTTACAAGCAAATACACCACAAAGGTTGTATAGGATAGAAAGGTATAGATAAGTCCAGCTAGTTCAGAGGGGATGGAGGGAGGGTAACTGGACTGCAGCAGTGTGAACACTCGAACATCTACATTTATGGTAGGTACAAAACTGTACTATGTTCATCGTGTTACACTGCTGCAGTCATTACACTTGGGTAGAATCCCAAAGCTAAGGTTTGGTGGCTGGTCTATAAAGAGTTAGGATTGGCTATGAGGCCCTGCAGAACTGCAGTGGCAAATCCTGCTCTGGATTTAGAGTAAAGAGGTAGGTGGTAATGCTTGGTAAAGGTGTGCACTGAACTCCAAGTTGCAGCCTCCAAAATTTCCTTGGTAGGTACTCCTCTGAGAAAGTAGCTGTTGCCCTGGTGGAATGTGGCCTAATGTTATTTGGGACTGATTTTCCATGCTGTGTGTAGCAGTAACGAATACAGTGTCCTATCCATTTGGATATAGTCTGCTTCGAGATAGCCTTGCCCTGTGATCCTGCAGCATATGCTACAAACAGGTGCTCAGTTTTCCTGAAAGCTTTTGTTTTGTCCAAGTAGAAGAGTAGCTGCCTGTGTATGTCCAAAGAATGCAGAAGTTTCTCCCCTTTAATCTGGGGGTTTGGATAGAAAGTTGGCAAATGGATGGTTTGGTTAAGAGCCACACTAGATACTACCTTTGGCATAAAGGTAGGGTTTGTCCCTAAAGAAACCCTGTCCTGATGAAAATTTATAAAAGGTTTCACTGCCATTAATGGTTGTAGCTCGGAGACTCTTCGTGCTGAAGTTACTGCCAGGAGCAAAGCTGTTTTCCATGATAAAATTTTTAGATCGGCTGTATTGGCTGGCTCAAAAGGTGGCAGGGTCAGTTTTTCCAAAACGAAGTTGAGGTTCCAAGTTGGTGTTGGTGCTCTCCGGGGCAGTCTTATGTTTTTAGCCCCTCTGAGGTACTGCTTTAGGAAGGGATGAGAGAATAAAGGACGATCCGTGTTGTAATGTGCTGAAATGGCAGAGGCATGGATCTTAACTGATGAGAAGCATAGGCCTCTGTCCAACATCTCAGTTAAGTATTGTAAAATCTAAGGAGTGTTTGGAACTAGAGGGTCAAGGCTTTGAGCCTGGTTCCAGGTGCAGAATCTCTTCCATTTTTTCTGAGTAAGCTTTCCTGGTGCTAGGCCTCCTGGCCTCCAAAATGACATCCATAACAGCTTTAGAGAGAGGTGTTGCCTGTTTGACTACTGAATCTGCCATGCAGCCAGGTTTAGGGTTTTGAGCTGACCGTGCAGGATCTGATTGTTTTGCTGAGTCAGAAGGTGTGGAATTTGAGGCAAAATCCATGGTGGGCCTTGAGCCAAGTTCCTTAAGATAGGGTACCAGTGCTGGTGTGGCCAGTCTGGAGAAATCAGGATAATTTGTGGTTTCTCTTGTCTGGCTTTTAGGAGTACCTTTGAAAGGAGAGGCAGTGGTGGAAAGGCATAAACTTTTAGGTTTTTCCAGCTGACCAGAAGAGCATCTACTTTCCATTCTTGTTTGTGATAAGTCCTTGTGCAGAATTTTTGTAGTTGGCAATTCAGTGGGGAGGCAAACAGATCCATGTCTGGGCATCCCCATTTTTGTGTTACCATGGTGAAGATTTGTGGATTCAATTTCCATTCGTGAGGGTCCATGATATTTCTGCTTAGATCATCTGCCAGAGTATTTTTCTTTCCTGGCAGGAATTGTGCTTGTAGGTGTACTTGATACGTTAGAGCTGTGTTCCACAAGGTCATGCCTTGCCTGCATAGGGGATAAGAATGAGTGCCCCCTTGCTTGTTTATGTACCACATTACTGTGATGTTGTCTGTCTTTAGTAATAATTGTCCTGGATGCAGAAGGTCCTTGAAAGCTGTTAGGGCATTTTGAACAGCCAACATCTATTTTTGAATGATGTGAAGATGCATCTGGTCTGCGGTCCACTTGCTCTGGATGCATTTTCCTGCCATGTGTGCTCCCCAGGCGTAATCCAAGGCATCTGTTGTTAGAGTCTGCCTGGCTGTGGGTAGGGTAAAAGGCTGACCCTTGTTTAGGTGACATACCTGTGCCCATCATCGAATCTCCTGTTGTAGGCAGGGTATCATCGGTATTACTGCTTCTAAACTGTGAGAGTGTTGAGTCCAAACACTTTTTAGGTACCATTGTAATTTCCTCATATGCAGTCTTGCATATGGTATCAGTAGTATGCAGGATGCCATGAATCCCAGGGCCTGCAGAATTTTCCTTGCAGGAAGATGGGACTTTTTTGCCAGTAATTGAAAATATTGAGTTAGTTGAACTCGTTTGTCTGGTGTGAGGTAAGCCATCTGGGCCGTTGTATTTAAGCTGGCACCCAGGAATGTAATTTGTTGTGAGGGCACTAGTTTTGACTTCTTTTCGTTTACTGTGTACCCTAGAAAAATTAGCAACCTTTTTACAAACGCCAGATGCTGTAGAAGAATGTCCTTTGTCTCTGCTTGAATGAGGCAGTCGTCCAGGTATGGATATATTTGAATTCCTTTTTGTCTGCAAAATGCAATTACTGGTGCCAGGCACTTTGTGAAGACCCTGGACGCAGTAGATAAGCCAAAGGGCAGTGCAGAGAATTGGTAGTGCATTGTACCAGCTTTGAATCTTAGGTATCTTCTGCAATTTTGTCTGATAGGGACATGCAGGTATGCCTCTTTGAGGTCCAGAGTAACAAGCCAAGCCTTCTTGCCCAGCATGGGTAGAAGCTGCTGTAATGTTAACATTTTGAATTTCGGAATATCCAGGTAAGTATTTAGAATTGAAAGGTCTAGAATGGGCCACCAGGTCTTGTCCTTTCTGGGGAATAGGAAGAGTCTTGAGTAAAATCCTTGTCCTTGTTCCTGTTGTGGTACTTTTTGAATAGCTCTCATGTCCATGAGGGCTGACATTTGTTTTTGTGCCTCTGCCCATTGATTTTGTGGCAGGTCTGGCATTCCTTTTAGCCTTGGTAAAGTATGAAAGTGGAACCTGTAACCTTGAGACACAATATTCAGAACCCATTTGTCTTGGCTGATTGTTTACCAGTTTTGAGGAAAAAGTGCTAGTTTTCCCCCTAAGGGGGCTTCCAGAAGGGAAGTGCTTGGCGTACGAAGGGGAAATTCATTGTGACTGCTTCCTGTAAGGTTGAGACTTGTCCTCACCTCCTTTTGGGGTTGAGGTGCCCCCACTGCCGTGGTCTGTTTGAGCCTTGGGGTTGAGATCTGCCTCTTTGGCGTCTGTATCTGCCTCTCTGTGCCCTGTCTGACACTGGAAAGGACCAATTCTTTGTTGGCCAATTTCTGCTAAATCGAGGTGGCTGTAACCTGTAAGAAATCCTTGACTGTTTTTAGCTTTATCCTCCATTTTCTTTAACATCTCCTCTGCCTTAACACCAAACAAGGTATCATGCTGTAAAGGAGCATCCAATAATTTTGCCTTAACATAATCAGGTAAACTCTGCGGCTCTACAAGAGGCCTCTAAAGAATCAAAACCACATTGCAGAGTATGTTTTCCCACCTGCTCAACTGCATGCAATAAATCCTGCATTTCTTTACAATCAGGAGCTTCTGAGCTTGCAAACATTTTCTGTTTTAACTGAGCCATTAAATATTGTTGGTACTTAAGCATGTGAAACTGGCAATTTAAAGCTCTTACTGCTAAAGTTGCAGAAGTGTATACTTTCTTCCCCCATCTATCCAAAGCTCTGGAATCTCTGTCAGAGGGTACTGGATTTTTTGCAATGGATGCCTTAACCCCTTTTGGACCCTGGGAAATAGTTTCTGGATCAGCAGAAAGGTTTTTATAAAGAAACTTGTGAGAGTCAGGGACTCTATAATACCTATCTGGCTTGGCTGGTGCAGGGGGCAAAGAATCAGGAGATAAGCTGGTTTCAGAGAAGACATTATCCACAATATCTAGTACAGGCAGAATAGCCAGGGGCCTATGCTGAGGCAATAAAAGGAAATCCCTGAGCCTTTTCTTGGATTATGAGTAATCCTGACTTTCCCAATGGAAATGCTCCCTCATGGTATGTAAAGTTTCCCCAAAAGAATAATCCTCAGGAGGAGAGGCTGAAGGGATAGATTCTTCAGCATCGGAGTCGGGAGTCCTCATAGGGGGTAGTAGAGAGTATCCCTGGTCTGAAGAGGAATCAGAGGAAATGGAAACCTGATCAGAGGAATCATAGTCTGTATCCTGCCTAGGCCTTTTCTCAGGAGGGGGATGGGAACCCCTGATTAGAGTAATGAGGTCTTCGGCCATTTTGAGCACCTGTTTCTTAGGCATGGAGGACTGTCCAGGAGAATGCTGTACTTGTTTCTTTGTCTTTAATGGTACTTTTGTCTTGGCTGTTGTTTTAATGGTAAGTTGTGAAGGTCTGAAAACACCCTCAGAAGCCGATGCCTGCTCAGCGGCTCCGGACCCATCTGTGGGATTAGTTTCCGTAGGCCCAATACCTTGAGTTTCCAGAGGCCTAGTTGACTCCACGTGGGAGTTGGAGGTGGCCTGTGGCTCTGAGGTAGCGGGTGTCAGGGGCTGCGAAAGCGCCTCACTGAGAACCGGCGAATGGCCTAGAAGAGGTTTCGTCATCGGTTTTGGACCTCGGATGCCTGTATTTATCCTTGTCCTTGCATTTTTTCGGTATTGCGGTCGTCGGTTGATCTGACAGCATAGTATAACTGAACCTTCGGCCAAAGTAGTGCAAAGCAAAATAAAAACGTCTTAAAGTGCGTTTGTTAAATCTAGCACAAAACCGGCAACTAGTGACGTCGTGATCACGGCCTAGGCATGGAATACAGTAAGAGTGGAAGTCCTTATGAGGTATTTGCTTCCCACAAGAAATACAATTATTAACTTTTTCTGACATCGGTCTGAGGCAAGAAAAAAGAATCCCCAACGGGGTACTTAGCTTTATTGAAGACTTCAGATCTGAAATTCGACTTCGAAAATCTCAGGAGTCTGCCGACCGGCACATGCAAACTGCTTCTGCTTCGGGCACCGCGCAGCAAGAAAGACTGAAGAAAATGGTGTCGGAAGCATCTTATATACCCCTGGCGCACTGACGTCAGGGAAGAAGCAACAGCAACCGACGCCGGACCAAGACTTTGGAACTCTGGCCAACTATGGGACCGCCTGATGGCAGGATAACCCAAGTGTAATGACTGCAGCAGTGTAACATGATGAACATAACAAAACTTCTTCCATTTGGATTAGTGGGGTTTCCTAGCCTCCTGCGGGACCCTAAGCACATCCTCAGAAAAAAAAAGTTATGTACTCACCATAACGTTCCATCTGAGTAGGTAACTTCATTTGTCTGCAACCTGTGGGTATCGGATCCGATTCAGATCCGAGCCGGCAGCTTTCCAAGCTAAAAGATCCGAGCTCCAAGCTCCTCCCCCCTACCCATAATGCCCTGCCATCTCCCTCTAACCCACAGATTGAGTTTGCCAGAAAAAAAGGCAATAGGAAATTCTATAACCTAGGAAAGTATGGCAATACGTTCCAGTGGTCAACTGAACAAGGACATATCCTGATCCTTTGATAATGAACTAAGGGTCTGAGGGATGGAGGGAGGGTCGGTTGCAGACAAATGAAGTTACCTACTCAGATGGAACTTTATGGTGAGTACATAACTTCTTTATCTGAAGTAGTTAACTTCATTTGCTCAGCAACCTGTGGGACAGAGTCCCCAGCTACCAGCAACTTGGGAGGCCCTTATGGAAGGATATTCCGGAGCACTGCGGAGCCAAACTATGCACGTCCTCTGGATATTAAATCCAATTTATAGTGTGTAATAAAGGTATGAGAGGAAGCCCAAGTAGCTGCTGAGCAAATGTCATCCAAAGAAACCCTTGACCAGAAAGCAGCAGAAGTAGCCATAGATCAGGTAGAATGGGCTCGCACTCTCAGGGGCTCAGGATGACCAGAACTTTTGTATGCTAGGAGAATGCACTGGGAAATCCATCTAGCTAAGGTTACTTTAGTGACTGGCTTCCCCAGACAGGATTTTGCAAAGGAAACAAAAAGTTGATCAGATTTTCAAAGACCTGCTGTTCTGTTTAAGTAAAAACATAACTGTCTGTGAACATCCAGACAATGAAGTTTGTATTCTCCTTTGTTTTGGAAATTTGGAAAGAAAACAGGTAGATTGATGGACTGGTTGATGTTGGCTTCTGAATCCACTTTGGGCAGAAAAGAGGGATTCGTCCTAAGGGAGACCTTGTCTTTATGAAAGATGATGTATGGAGGCTTACTGCAAAGAGCGTGAAGCTCCGATATCCTTCTAGCAGAAGTAATGGCAATCAGGAAGGCCGTCTTCCAAGATACATATTTTAAGTCGACTGTAGCCGTAGGTTCAAAGGGAGGCCCAGTTAGAGCTTGAAGAACTAGGGTACGATCCCATGGAGGCACTGCATCTTTAATAGGGGGTCTTAACAAAAAGGTTCCTTTCATGAATGTTTTGCATATCTTGGAGGACGCTAGGGGCCTTGAACTGTTTCCAGCGTGGTAGCGGGAAACAGCTGCCAACTGAACTTTAACAGTTGAAGCACTAGCTCCTTGATCAAAGGTATGAGAAAAAGTATAGAACTGCTGGGATAGGAGCCGTGAAGGGGTCCAAGTTCCTGTGCTTCGCCCAGACAGAGAAACGTTTCCATTTACTCTTGTAGATTTTCCTGGTAGACAGTTTATGGGCGGCCAACAGGATGGCCTTAACAGAGGAAGATATACCGGGAGTCCTAACCATTAAGGGAACTGGATCAACCAAGCTGAGAGCTTGAGGTAGTCCAGGTTGGGGGTCTTCCGAGGAGGCCTCACCAACAATGTCCTGTTCCTCTAGGGGAACCATCTGGGACGTAGGCGCAGGCTGTCCCTGAAGCCAGATGATGGAGGACAGGCCCGTCTGAGAGGGAATGGCGGGTGGATCCGTAGCAAGAGCCTGGGGCCTTGAATTCCTCAAAAGAACCCTCTCCACGATGTCGAATGCCGAGGGAGAACTGCTTTCTCTTGGATCCGAAAGCAGTCTCCTCAGATTAGGCGAGTGGATCGGTGCCGGAGATGATCCAGTCGGATCCGAAAGAGCAGTGCGCGCTCTGACCTCAACGGAGCCGAAGGCCCACTAACTCCTCTGGATCCGACACACAACTCACTGCCCCGAGAGCTCGGATCCGAAAAAGGATCTGACAGACTCGAGGGTACAGTCGGCGCTGAGGCAGAAACCACTGTTGGTGCCGACATCACCCTGGCTCCGAAGCTAGATGGATCCGACAGCTCCGAACCCCAAAGGCGGGTCAGAGAAGGAGCAATGGGGGTGAAAAAGAGGGTCGAGCTCCCCCTCGGAGGGGGGGGGGGAGGCAAGAGCACTCCCTTCTGCATCTGGGCCTGAAGAAATCAACGCATCATCCGGTCCATGTCTGTGTCGGATAAACTTCTTGTAGATCTGGACAAAGCCGCCGAGGCCGGCTGGAAAGGCCACCTAGACGACCTCGAAGGTGACCGGGTTTCCTCCTCCGGCTCCGGGGAAACATGGAGAACGAAGCCGGGAGGGGGAAGACCTGGAGACCTTGAGAGGACAGGCAAGCTGCTTGGACGGCAGGCCTGAAGGGACAGATTTAGACCGCGTCTTGTGGCTGCAGTGCCTATCCTTTTCCCTCTCTCTCCCCCTCTTGTCTCTCTTTTTACAGTCCCTTTCCTCCTGGACCAAAGAGGGAGGTTGAGTCCCGGCCAGGGGATCGGAGGCAGTAGGTGGGGCAGCCGCGGCTGGCGCCACAGAGGAGGGGGTTGAAGTGGAATCCGGGGACAAAAGGCCCACAAGGATTAACTTCGTACTTCTATCCTTCAAAGCCCTGGGGTTGAAGGCTGCACAAATAGTGCAGCCCGAAGAGAGGTGATCAACCCCCAGGCAAATAACACACCGAGTGTGGCCATCCGCTAGGGACAGCTTATGGCCACACTCGTAGCATTTGGAAAACACATCTTTGGAGCCTTCGGACATTCTAGAAAGGAAGGCAGGCACACACACACACACACACACACACACACACACACACACACACACACACACACACACACACACACACACACACCTTCAGACACAGGCAGGGGAGGGAAATAAGCTAAAAATAAAGAAGAGAGTTTTGTTAAAATTAGCTAAAATTACTAAAAGAGTTACAAGGGATTCAGTCACACAAAGGTATAGAAATTTCTGACAGGAAATATATATAAAAAAGCCTAAACTCACGATACCACTACTGGAGCTCGTTCTAATAAGCTTACAGAAGCCACGGCAAACGAGATCTGAGGGTTAGAGGGAGATGGCAGGGCATTATGGGTAGGGGGAGGAGCTTGGATCTTTTAGCTTGGAAAGCTGGTGGCTCGGATCCGAATTGGATCCGATACCCACAGGTTGCTGAGCAAATGAAGTTAACTACTTCATATAGGATTTTGATTCCACAGAGACATCTATCATCCCACACTGTCAGCTGAAGAGTGGACAGGTGGAGAAGGATGTGACACCCCTTCGTCTTGTGTGAGTAGTTCCACATTGTGAGGTAATTTGTGACAAATGCCATTGGCTAAATGCAGAAGAGGAGGGAACCAATGCCGTCTCAGCCAAATGGGAGTCACCAACAAGATTTTGGTCTCATCCTGTTGAATCTGAACAGGACTTTTGAAATGAGGGGAAGTGAGGGAAAGCAATAAGAAATATCCCCTTTCAAGAAAAAGATAGGGCGTTCATCTTCCAATCCAGATAACCTGGAAATCTGGCACAAAACAGAGGAAGTTGTCTGTCAGATGGGAGGCAAATATGTACTACCTGAGGAGTACCCCACTGGAGAACAATGTCCAGAAACACATCCGTGTGAAGCATCCATTCATGGGATTGAGTTAAGGACCTGCTCAGTTTTGTCTGTCACAATGTTTTGACTTGAGGGATTGTAAACTACCTGAAAAGTCACTTGACACCTGACAGCAAGATCTCACACTAGGAGTGACAACTGGCAAAGAGGATAAGACCTTCTCCCCATTTGTTTACATACCATATCACTGTAGTACTGTCTGTAAATACCTTGAGAGGTTCTGGGGAGAAAAGAGGATGAAAAGCCTGAAGTGCCAGCAGAAGAGCTCTCATCTCTTTGACAGTGATGTGCTCTTTCTGTTGAAAAGGTAAACACAGTCCCTGCACCTTTAGGGATCTAACAACTGCTCTTCATCCCACATCTGAAGCATCTGTGAACAGCTCCTGAGAGGAAAGAGGAGGATAAAAAGGGAGCCCTGGATTTAGAGACAACTGCTGCATCCACCAGTGAAGTTCCTTCTTGAGACAAGGTTGAAGAGGAACTACAAAGTCTAAGGGATACACATGTTGAAGCCAAACAGACTTCAGAAACAACTGAAACTTGCTTGTGTAGTTTGGCCAGAGAGAGCCATAGAGATGGTGGATGCCATGAATCTCAGAGCTCTCAAACTCTCTGGCAGTAACACAGGTCAGAGGAAGAAACTTTTGAAAACAGGAAATGAGTGTCAAGGCCTTGGAAGGAGGCAGGGATGCCAGCATTGGCACCATTCGAATCCTGCACCTCAGAAAAACATGGTCCTGAGAAGGAGTCAGAAGAAAAATGACAAAAATGAAGATTTTGCAAGAGGATCTCTGGAGAGGATGTCTGAAACAGGTTGTCCATGTAAGGAAATACCTGGATCACAGGAGTGACACATTTGGTAAAAACATGTGGAGCAGTAGAAAGGACAAAGGGCAAAGCAGAGAACTGAAAATACCAGGAAACAACAGAGAAACATAAAAACTTCCGGAAAAGGGGATGGATCGGAATATGTAGATAAGCATCCTTGAGATACAGACACACCATATAAGCCTGAGGAAGCAAGACAGGGAACAGAGTCTGACAGGACATTTGAAGGGAGGGCACCTTCAGAAAAGTGTTTAGATAGTCTAGAATTGGTCTCCAAATACACTCTTTTCTGGGTAACAGAAACATCCTTGAGTAAACCCCCCTCACCGTTTGGGACACAGACACCTCTTGAAAGGTCCCGAAGCACTAAAGGAGAGTTGTCCCTGATGGGGCTGAGGAATACCCATAAAAGGGTGAAGGGATTTCCAAACATGAAATATCCCTGGCGAATAATGGACAGGACCCAGGAATCCTAAGTTCTCTGTAGCCAAAGAGGAAGAGAGAGAGACAAAGAGAAAGAGGAAAGTGGCTGGGAAGAATAGGATAGTCAGACAGCACTTGGCTTATGTGGAAAAGGAAACTTCTGAGTAGCCTTAGCAGGACAAGCCCGGTTGCCACCCTTTTTGCCCTTAGGAGGAGGGTGAGATTGCCTGTGAACAAAGGCTAGCTTATTCGGGTAGTTTCTCTGAAATTTAGGCACAGGAGAAACAAACACATGTTTAAGTTCTTGTAAAGCCTTTCCCTTATCCTGAAATGACTTAAACATAGCAGCAGCAGTTTCACCAAACAAGTGTTTATTATTAAGATGGACATCCATCAACTTAGCCTTAATATCATCAGGCAAAGGTAGAAGCCAAAGCCAAAGCCAAAAACACCTCCTCATCACTGACACAAAAGTGGCAACCCTAGAGGAAGCATATGCTGCATCATAACTACACTTGATAGAATGATGAGCCACCTGGGAAGAAGTCCCTAGTAGGAAGTCCCTAACAGGGAAGGTGCAAAAGTTTTACCCTCAGAGGCTGGAAGACCAGAAATAACCTGATACTCCTGGGATAGGAGAGCCAACAAGTACCTGGACATGTGGGTTTGATAACTAACAGCCCTAAAAGCCAAGATAGCAGCAGACCTCTCAACCTGGAAATATCAAAAATCTGGACAAAGGCCCATGAAAAATGGGTAGAAATCTGTACGCCGATTGGCATTACATTTGCATATATAATTATGTAGCCCCACCCACTCCGACAGAATTGTGGGATACCAACTTTCAAATGCAAACTGAAGAACAGACAACCAAAATATGGCCCCAGACCCTGTAGTAAATGGTAACCATTTACTTTTGAAATGTGTAGCAATGATGTTCACTGGGAAGAGAGATGATGATGAACCTTAGGATTTTGTTTTTGGTGACTTGCAGTATGTGGGTTTTCTGGTAAAAGTAGGGCATTTAATGGTAGGCAATATTCTAATCTTAGCAAAAGAATATTATAGTTTGCTTACAGTTTTGCTAGGACCTCCAAGTTATTCTCTATGGCCTACTGATCAGTGGCGTAGGCACATAGCTAGAGGTTGTGCTGCCCGAGGCCGTCTTTGAGTTTGTCACTTTACCCCCTCACAAAATCATGGTCAAATGCGGTCCCCCATACACAGCCCTTCTCCCTGCAGCCATTCCAATGTCCCATTACTTGGCTGTTCGCCCATTTATCATAAAAACTGTAATGTGCATAATGCTTTACTTCTACAATGATTATTCGGATTTCATTTAAAACCTTTACTTTTATTTAACATTTTATAGCACAAACACTAATAGACACCAGCTAATCAAAGCAACAGTCTCATAATGAAATAAAACTTAGCATTAAAACTTCTCTGCCCTTGAAACTCACATTCATTGAAACCCATATTCTAAGAAAATGCATCTGGCCAGTGGCGGATAAAGATTACCTTTGAGCCGTTTTCAAATAATAGACCCCTTGCACATGAAACATACATGTGTTCTCTGTTACACCTTCCTGACTGTATTAAATTACATTCCCTGTATAATACAGCACACTTGTTAAAGCGCATTTTACATTTATTGTTTTGAACAGACATTTTCCAGTAAGTAATGAAACAAAATGCATGAACCAATAATGACAAAACTGCCCAATTCAGAACATTTCCATCATAAAAATTCTACTCAAACATCTACAATCCAAGAGTATCAGTAAATATGTACAATCTCTGCAGAAGTAAAAGTCATCTAAATAATTCCACATTAAAGAGATCTGTCACCAATGAAGAGATTGCTGCTAGCAGACAACTTTACAATTCAGTGACATTGTACTACTGAACTGGAGAGCAATTCTGACTCTTCCTATTTTTTGAGAAGGAAATGCTAAACTGATGGGCTGCAAAGCTGATACAAATTTACTGATTCCTTCTTGTTCTGGTAAAAAATGCTCAGCACTACCGAGTTAATATATATATAATTTAATACATTATTTAATAATCATTAAAGACAATACATACCCAAGACAGAATCAGTAGTGGACTTTGCTTTTTGTCACAAATGTCAAATAGCAAACAAAATATAATGAAATGCCTTTCAGTAGTCACTGGAAGTCTGAGCTATCTATAGTGGTTATTGTTTTTTGGTATTTAGTGGTAACATAGGAAGGCCCCATAAATAATATGCAGGAAGCACCATACTGTAGCACTATCATAACATTAGAGCCCATCATCATCATCATTACTACAGAAGAGCATGCTGAGCTAACCCCTGCAGTCACCTCTAATCATAGCATCATTAGTTCATTTTACGTTGGCAGCTTACATACAGATACATATTGCACTTACTTTCTTGTACAGAAACAAGGAATCTGATGCTTTTGTTTACAGTATCGCCTTGTGACAAGCTTCTATATTTAACATTAACTAGACTTTCAGAGTTTGAATGACACTGACCAGTGACACATCACTGATATCAGATAAATTTAGCTGGCAGACTAGACAAATGAGCTTTATTCCTAACCCCCATCCCCCATGCACTTTCACAGGCACATCAGTTAACACAACCAGTTTGCTTAGTGAAAACAAAGACAAGTTATCTTGTTAGCTGCACATGTTTCAGATTAGCGAGGTAAAACTAACTTAATCAAAACATTAATAAATATGACCTGCATACTTCTATAATGTTCATACAAGAGATGAGTGCAAAAGCACACAAGCATTGATTTTAAAAGATTTACAATTATACTCAAACCTGTACTTTACAGTGTTGTACCATATTAGGCAGCGACATGGAGAATACTCTCTGAGCAAAAAAGTACAGTTTTGTACCTACCATAAATGTAGATGTCCGATAGACATGCAACTGCAGTCATAACATGTGGGTTGTCCTGCCTCAGGCAGCCCTCGGTCGGCAGGATTCCAAAGTCTGGGTCTGACGTCGGCTGATGTCGCATTTCTCTCCGACGTCAGAGCGGCTGGAGTATATAAGCATCAGCCGA
Organism: Protopterus annectens; assembly: GCF_019279795.1. Classification (NCBI taxonomy): domain Eukaryota; kingdom Metazoa; phylum Chordata; order Ceratodontiformes; family Protopteridae; genus Protopterus; species Protopterus annectens. The sequence goes on along the minus strand of NC_056737.1, from coordinate 1,410,614,259 downwards.
CGCCATTTTCTTCAGTGTTTCTTGCCCCAGATGCCAGGTGCCCTCCAAGGAAGGCTGTAATCAAATTGGAAGACAAAAACAAGATTCCAAACAAATAAATGAGCAATAAAACAAATACACCATAACAGATATCCCCAGCTAAGAGAAATAGGGATAGGAGTGGACCCTAGGCATAGAGGGGTATGAAGGGAGGGAAAATCTGACTGCAGTTGCATGTCTATCGGACATCTACATTTATGGTAGGTACAAAACTGTACTATGTCCTTCAAGAATGCAACTGCAGTCATAACATGTGGGTAGAATACCATAGCTTAGCTGGAGGAGGAGGAATGCTCTAAGAAAAAAGATGGTGTGGCAATCAAACCCTGCAGGACTGCCGAAGCAAAGCCTGCTCTGGATCTGGAGTATAGAGGGAGATTGTAGTGTTTGGAGAATGTATGCATGGAGCTCCATGTAGCAGCTTCTAGAATGTCCTTAGTAGGTACCCCTCTTAAGAATGCTGTAGAGGTGGCTGTAGCTCTGGTGGAATGTGGTCTGACATTGGCTGGAACAGTCTTTCCATGAAAGGAATAACAGAATCTGATGCAATGTCCAATCCATTTTGAAATAGTCTGTTTTGAAATTGCTTTTCCTTGGACTGCAAGGGCGTAAGCTACAAAAAGTTGTTCAGACTTCCTACTGGCCTTGGTTCTGTCCAGGTAGTAACGAAGTTGTCTGTGAATGTCCAAGGTATGCAACAGTCTTTCCCCCTTGTTCTCAGGATTGGGGAAGAAAGCAGGCAGATGAATTGCTTGATTTAAAGAAACCCTAGATACCACCTTTGGCATGAAAGTAGGGTTTGTCCTTAATGAAACCCTGTCTCTGTGAAAAATAATGAAGGGTGGTATTGCCATTAGGGCCTGTAGCTCAGAAACCCTTCTTGCTGATGTAATTGCCAACAGGAAAGCTGTTTTCCAAGAGAGAAATTGCAAGTCAACTGAAGCTGCTGGCTCAAATGGAGGTAGAGTCAGTTCTTCTAGGACAAAATTGAGGTCCCAGGCTGGCACTGGGGCCTTTCTTGGTGGCTTAATGTTCTTGATTCCCCTGAGGAATTGCCTTAGTAAAGGGTGTGAAAAAACAGGAGGATCAGTGTTGTATCTAGCTGAAATAGCAGATGCATGTATCTTTATGGAAGAATATGAGAGGCCGTTCTTTAACATATCTGCCAAATATTCCAAGATGAGTGGGATGTTCAACACTGATGCATCATATCCCTTACTGGTGTTCCAATTGCTGAATCTTTTCCACTTTGCTAAATAAACCTTTCTGGTGGATGGTCTTCGAGCCTCTGTTAGTATCCGCTGAACTTCCTTGGAGAGAGATAGGCTGAAGTTATTTATGGGATCTCCCAGGCTGTTAGCTGCAGTGTCTGTAGATTTGGATGCACTGTTTCGAAGTTGTGTTGAGTCAGAAGTAGAGGCCATTGGTGAAGGGCCCGCCTCCTGGTGTGACATATGCTCCGTAGTAATGGGTACCAGTGTTGTCTTGGCCAGTCCGGAGCTATTATGATTCCCTTGGGTTTCTCTGCTTTGATCTTTATTAATACTGAGGTCATCAGTGGCAGAGGTGGGAATGCATAGATTGTTAGTGAGTTCCAGTTGAATGAGAGGGCATCTATTTTCCAAGCTTTTGGATGGTATGTCCTTGTGCAGAATTATGGTAGAAGATGGTTGAGATGAGAGGCAAATAGGTCCACTTCTGGCTTGCCCCATGTCGAAGTGAGTTGTCTGAAGATCTTCGGATGTAACCTCCACTCGTGTGGATCTGTGAAATTCCTGCTTAGGCTGTCCGCCAACACATTGTCTTTTCCTGGAACAAACTGGGATTGTAACTGGATATTTAGACTCAGTGATTTCTCCCAAAGATGCATTGTCAGTCTGCAAAGGGGGTAAGAGTGGGTGCCCCCTTGCTTGTTTATGTACCACATCACAGTGGTGTTGTCTGTCCGTATCAGTAAATGTCCTTGCTGGAGTTGGTGTTGAAAAGCCTCGATGGCATGCATTACTGCCAGCATTTCCTTTTGGTTTATATGCAGATGTGTTTCCTTTGGAGACCATTGTCCTTGTATACACCTGCCTTCCATGTGCGCCCCCCCATCCAAGGTCTGAGGCATCTGTGGTCATGGTCTGTGTTATCTGTGGTTTTTTGAATGACATACCTGTGTTTGCCTGGCTCACCGAGGCCCACCATAGGAATTCCTTTTGTAGGCATGGAATGAGCGGTATGATTGTCTCCAAGTTGTTGCTGTGTTGAGACCAAATGCTTTTTAGGTACCATTGAAGCTTTCTCATGTGTAGTCTTGCTAATGGAACCAGGAGAATGCAGGATGCCATGTAACCCAGGGCCTGTAGGAATCTCCTTGCAGTCATCTGGGTGAGTTTTGCTAAACCTTTGAAGTAATGAGTTAACTTCTCTTGCTTGTCTTCTGTCAGGTAAGCCATCTGAGAGGCTGTGTCTAGTTTGGCTCCTAAGAAGATTATTTGCTGGGATGGCTGCAGTCTTGACTTTTGGAAGTTGACTGTGTATCCCAGAGCTTGAAGTAATCGTATGACATAATCCAAGTTTTTTGTCAAAATCAATTTGTCGTCTGCTTGTATGAGGCAGTCGTCCAGGTACGGGTAAATTTGTATCCCCTGGAGCCTGCAATGAGCAATTACTGAAGCCAGGCATTTTGTGAATACTCTGGGCGCAGTAGATAAGCCAAATGGCAATGCTGAGAATTGATAATGCTCTGGCCCTGCAAGAAATCTGAGGTATCTTCTGCAGCTGTGTCTGATAGGGACATGCAGGTATGCCTCCTTGAGGTCCAGAGTAATCAGCCAAGACCCCTTGCCCAGCATGGGAAGGAGTTGCTGTAGAGTCAGCATTTTGAACTTTGGTACTATGAGAAAGGTGTTTAATGCGGACAAGTCCAGTATTGGTCTCCATTGAGATTCTTTTCTTGGAACAAGGAACAGTCTTGAGTAAAACCCCTGGTCTTGTTCTTGTTGTGGAACTCTTTCTACTGCTTTCATCCGATTCAGCAGAGTGATTTGCTTGATAGCCTCTGCCCTCTGGTTTTGTGGTAGGTTTGGCATACCTTGTTTTCTTGGTAAGGTATGAAAATGAAACCTGTACCCTCGGTCTACAATGTCCAAAATCCATTTGTCCTTTGTCAGTCTGTGCCAATTTTCTGCAAACAGAGATAATTTTCGGCCCAGGGGAGCTTCTATTTGTTCCCTGGTAGGCGGTAGTAGAGGAAAGTCATTGAGATTGTGGTTGTGGGGCAGGTGAAACCCCTGCGTCACTTCTTTGGCTTCCTGGCTGCCATTGTCGTCCCCTGTAAGGGCCTCTGTATTGGCCTCTTCCTCGGCCACGTCTGTTCTTACCCTTTTGAAACTTTTCTGTATTAGGAAAGGACCAGTTTTTAGAAGGCCAATTCCTACTGAATCTGGGGGGTTGAACTTGGAGGAAATCTTTCACCGTCTGAACTGATTTTGCTTTTTCTTCTATGGTCTTTAACACATCCTTAGCATTTGCACCAAAAAGCTTGTTCTTTTCCAAAGGTGCATCCAGTAGTTTTGCTTTTACATGATCTGGTAGAGGCTGATCTTTTAACCAGGCATGTCTACGAATGACTGCCCCTGTCATAGCTGCCCTACATGAAGCTTCCAGTGCATCATATCCACACTGCAGGAAGTGATTGCTTACTTGCTGAGTGTTATGTACAGCTTCCTGCAAAGTCTTCCTGTCTAAAGGATCAGGAGTGGCTAAAGTTTTTTGTAAATCTTCTAAAAGGTAGTCCTGATATTGTAACATATGAAAAAGGCAATTTAAAGCTCTCATAGATAAGGTAGTGGAGGTGTATACCTTTTTGCCCCATCTCTCTAATGACCTGGCCTCCCTGTTGGAGGGCAATGGATTTTTAGAGGTGGAGGCTGAAACTCCTTTAGGCCCCTGTGAAATAGTTTCCAAATCAGCAGAATGGGCCCTGAATAAATGGGAATGAGTTTCTGGGACCCTGTAATACCTGTCTGGCTTGGCTGGAGCAGGAGGAAGAGAATCAGGGGTAGCACTAGAGTCAGAATAGAAATCATCCAGAATATCAAGTACAGGAGGGATAGCTAAGGGCCTGTGCTGGGGCTTCTTAAGGAAAGTCCTCAGGCGTTTCCTAGAATCAGAATATTCCTGACCTTGCCACTTAAAATGTTCCCTCATGGTGTGCAGAACTTCCCCAAAAGAAATATCCTCAGGAGGGGAGGCCGAGGGGATGGAATCTTCTGCATCCGAGTCCTCATAGGTCTGGAAGAGCTCTTCCTGGCTATCAGAGTGGATGGAGCCCTCAGAGTCTTCATCAGAAGGAATAGGTTCAGAGGGTTCAACCCTGGGCCTTTTATCAGGAGGAGGCTGGGATCCTCTCTCAGGATGGGCCTGTGAACCTCTAATCATGGAAATTAAATCAGCAGCCATGGACATAATTTGTGTCTCTGCAGTAGGCTGAGGAAAGGATTTAGAAGTAATATGTTTTGTTTTGCTGGCTGCCTTAGCTGTAGTGTAGGCCTTAACAGACATGGCCATAGGAGGCCTGGCAGCTCCACATGCAGGAGTGACCTTGTCTACAGCAATGGTCTCGGGCATTTCCTCTGTTTCGGTATCCGGAGGAAAATCGATAACAGGCGGAGTGATGTCCAGAATCGGAGTCGTCGGTAATGCGGTGTCTTCGGTTTGGAGCGGTGGAGAGACCGTCTCAGGGGGAACCGGAGCACTCGCGCTAGGTTTTGGCGTGGAGTCGGTGGTAGACGCGGGCCGAGGATGTCGGTCCCGGTCTTTTCACTTTTTGGGAGTTTGCGATGTCGGAAGATCCGACGGCATGTTGTAAGCAAATTTATCGGCAAAAAAGTCTTCAGCGAACTCTGCCCGGCGCCTGAGAATGCGCTTGTTGAAGCGAGCACAGGCTACACAAGCCGAGACGTCGTGGTCTGGGCCTAGGCAAGGAAGACAGTAAGAGTGGAAATCCTTATGAGGTATTTGTTTACCACAAGAAAGACAAGTGTTAACTTTTTCAGTTATTTCTGACATCAGCTGAGGCAAGAAAAGGTTCCCAACGGGGTACTTAGCTTTTTTGATGACTTCGGTATCGAAAAATACAGGAGCTGACCGACCGGCACTTGCGAACTGCTTCTGCTTCGGGCACCGCGCGGCAAGAAGGACTGAAGAAAATGGCGTCAGCTGATGCTTATATACTCCAGACGCTCTGACGTCGGAGAGAAATGCAACATCAGCCGACGTCGGACCCAGTCTTTGGAATCCAGCCGACCGAGGGCTGCCTGAGGCAGGACAACCCACATGTTATGACTGCAGTTGCATTCTTGAAGGACATTGTGTCATGTTTTTCATATGTTGTTTTTTATTCAATATTGCATAAAATCATCATTTCTTGTTAAGCTTTTTAAGCAGATTCTCTTAAATTACACCACTGACAGAATGGAAGACACGGACGTCGGACACCATTATCAGTGTGTAGATACACACTGCTTACGCACACACGCTGCAACTAGATGCAAGAGACCAATACACATTCTGCAACGAGCTGCTATGATTAATACACAAGTGGAGGAATATGACTGCGAGCTGCTACTTTCGAATATATCGTAGTCTTAGTGGCAACAGAGTGAATGAAATTACGTCTACTTAGTACACATACCACAAGCAAGCTGTTCAGATGCTGCTAACCTAAGTATCTGCGACTGCGAGCTGCTGCTTACAAATTACATTAATACATTACATACACAGAGAGTGGCCTGAACGAGCTACATGGCATGGAATTAATGAACCACTCATACACACACACAGACACACATAGTACCTGATCTTTGCAGTTGAAAAACAGACTGTCACAGAAAAAATGCTGATGTAATGCTCCATACACAGTACCTGGGGATCCCCGGCTCACACACTGTCTGGATCTTTGCAGAAAAGCTCCCAGCTTGGCTCAAGTGCATGGCTGTAGCTTAAATATGGTCAGTCGGACTCGGGTCGCAAAAAGAACCACTACTTCTTGATTTGAAATTGCTCACATGCGGGCTGCATACAGTGGGGCTAATTCCAACATGCTGTTCACAGAGCTGACATCAACTGTAAAAGTTGTTTTAAAAAAAAAGAAAAAAAAAAAACAAAGCCGGGAAAATTGGAAATTAAGGTGTGCCACTCGGGAGTTGTGGCACCCATTTTTTGAACCTCAAAACTGGTAATAACTATGAAATTCAGTATGGTTGAGAGGTATGAAAAGCAGAGGTGTAAACCTTCTTGCGCAGCCTTTCCATGTTCCTACTGTCTTCATCAGAGGGCACTAACATGGGAGAAGGAAGCAACTGAGAGGGCTATCAGAGGCTACAGACACCGTAGAGGGGTCAGAAGGAGGACACTTGTACAAAAATTGGCAGTCGTCAGGCACCCTATAAAATTGAGAGCAATGGTCTGAGAGTCTGGAGCCTCAGAAGCATTTGAAAATGCACCAAGCAAGGCAGCCAAAACCGGAGGAACAGCAGAAGGCTTAGGAGAACCCATATGCAGCAACTCATAGTATCTTTTATGTACCTCAGAGACCTGAGCACAATCCCATTTAAAGAACTCCATCATCCTGGAGATTGTGTCCACAAAAATAATCTCTTCAAAGGGAGTATCAGGACTGGTAGTTTGCTCTTCCTCTGATCCATAGTCCAAAGGAGGAAGAATCAGAGAAGGGTAAGCAAGGGATTCCTCAGAGGAATCCTGTTCCTTGTGTCTTTTTAGGGGAACAGAGAACCAAAGTGGGGTGTTTGGAACAGAAACTCCCTGAGGAAGTTTCAATGCCATCAAAGCACTAAACAAACCCTGAATGAAGGCCTGCCATTCACTCTGAAGATCCATAGGAGCCACAGAAATATGTTTAGTCTTTTATAAATCCAACAAATTCAAACTGGTACCCAAAAGTAAAACTTAAACCAAAATCCAGGCAAGGCACCATGGAAAGGAAGAAATCAGCACGGTTCAAAATAAAACCCAAGCTGGCTTTATTGTGATTTAAAATGCATAAACACGTTTCAAAATACAGCGTTTTCATCGTATTTAGTCAGACTTCATCAGATACATAGAATATTAAATCAAACCAACCAGTATATATATCCCAAAGTATTTCCCAATTAAAGTCACCACCAATGAGAATTCTCTAACATAACTAATTGTACTTAAAACACTGCTTAAAAGACTGGGAAGGTACACAAGATAAAAAGTATAAAAGTAATAAATAAGGAAAAGCAGGTGACAACATAGAACCATGAATGGTGATGCACATCTTAAAAATGTTTGTTCTCATACAAAAAACATTATTTTTTTTTTATAATCTTCACAATTTTTAAACAATGAATTTATTTGTGATGCTAAAACCTTGCCATGTGCTTCTTGCATCCTCTAGTGGTTCCTCTAATAACAACACAATAAGTGTGAAAAAAATAGCAGGGATATTTTCCTTTATAGTTTGTAGCTCTCATTTTTCATATGGGAGCTAGGGGAAATATGATAATTAAGTCCTGGGGGAGTGGTGGCCTCCAAAGTTAATTGCCACCATAACTCCTTATATTCAGTCTTCTCTTTCCATAGCCCCCCCTCTCACTTCTTTTTTAACTTGCTCAAGTATAAAAAAAAGTGAAATAGGCTATCTGACATGTTTTTGTGTGTTTATAAAGAGCATTAGAATCTTTTTTTGCACTGAATATCATAATAATGCTAATAAATTAATCTCCTCAATTTACGTTTTGTCTTACCAATGCAGAAGGATTCACATTTCCCACATAAAGCCAAATATACAAGGCCCCCCTGATTTACAGTTGTAAAATTGTGTACTTTCTATCCAATTCTGCTTACTATAAAAAAACCTTTTCTTTGTTAGTGATATGTATACATTGGGTGCATCTTCCACACTTGTATGTTCCCTTTCTTTTCTTTCCAACACTTCCATTCATGTAAACATTTTCTAAAAGACATTTTGAAAATTTCTGTAAACCACTAAGTGGTTGTTTGGGACTGTCCACCAGGTCAGTAAAGCTAAGGAATTTCTCCCATTCATTTTCAATTACCTTTCTTACAAATCCTGAACTGGCATTAAATCCCAAAACTAATTCCTTATTACAATTTTCCTCCTCTTTAGTTTGCACTGGCGATGTGTCGTGTGGTATACCCAGAATTTGTTTAAAACTTGACTTTCTACCTATTGCAACTTCTTTTCTAACTTCTGTAATCAAGCTACCAGGATAGCCTTAAAAAGAAATTCAAGAAAATTACTTTCTTCTTCGAAATCTACATCCTCATATACCATCCTGCTAGCCTGAACGTACTGTCCTTTAATAATGTTCCTCTTATAGTGGGCAGGGTGGGCACTACTGAAGTGGAGAAAGGAATTAGAAATTTTTTTCTTTCTAAAAACCTTTGAGTAAAACTTATCTTTTTCTTACAAATCTCAACATCAAGAAACTGCAACTTTTCCTTACTGATAGTGTGTAAATTTTAAAATGACGTACAGTTTAAAATCTCCACCTCATCTTTCCATAAAATATGTCATCTAGGAACCTCCTACAGAGGTTCCATTGGTCTGAATATTTGGACCTTAAAACAAATTTCTCTTCCCATATAGCTAAAGTTAAGTTTGCATAAGTTGGGGCGCAAACTGCTCCCATTGCCACTCCTTGTATTTGCTGGTAAAACTCACCCTTAAAAAATATAAAATTGTACCTTAAAACTAGGTCAATTAAATTCAAGCAGACTGTCGATTTCTAGCAAGTTCACCATCTTCAAAAATTATTTCTTCCAACATTTCCATCCCTTCATTATGCGGAATGTGGAAAACAAGTCCACAACATTTATTGTCACAAATTGTATATCATCGTACAGTAATTCATCTTTTATTTCCCTTACGAAATCCCATGAGTCTCTCAGGATCACTTTTCTCTTTAACCACAATTTATTAAGTTTAGCATCAACAAATTTTGCCAAGGGTAAAGTCTTGGATCCATCTGCTGACACTACTGGTCTCAAGGGTGGATTCACCTTGTCGTTGTGGACTTTAGGGATTCCAAATATTGAGGGTATTTTTGGCTTTGTCACTTTCAAATAATTATACGTTTTTTGGTCAATCAGACCTCCCCAAAGCATATCATCCAAGACATCTATTTTCCTGTAAGCAATATTGATTTCATTGACAGAACACTAGCGTACTTATTAGTGCCCTTTAAAATCTCATTCATTTTACCCTCATAAGTTATTGAGTCCATCATTACAATCCCCCCTCCCTTGTCGCGTTTCATAACCCTTATTTCTTTATTCTCTGTTCATTTAAGGCATTTCTCTCTTCCACACTTAAATTAGTCTTATATTTACTCATCCTATGTTCTTCTCTAAGTTTATTTGCCACAACACATTCAAAGTTTTTTAACTGAGGGTGGGGTGGTTGTATGTGCTTCTCTTAGTACATATGTTAGTTGTGTTTTTATTCTGTTGTGGCAACATTATGCCCAAATTAATTTTCCTAATAAATATTTTAAGGTCCATTAACATTTTAGCTAGGTCCCCCTTTCTTTTGGGGGATGAATTTTAAACCTTTTGATAAAAGACTAAAATGTTCATTTGTTAAAATAATGTTGATAAAATTAAAAATAGTAAAACCATCCTTAGTAAATTGAAATTCATTGTCGGCATCTCCTTGAATAGCACTCATCATACCATCACCTGGGGTAGATTCAGGGATGAGCCCTATCCTTAGTGTGTCATTTTTCACCCCCCTCCCCCCCAATGAAAATTTTGCTGCTGGTAATTCGTGTTATTTTTATTTTTTAACTTTTCTGACCTTCTCAGTGTAGGATATTCTGAGAAGTCATCTAGGTCTCCCACAATGTCACTAATGTGGCTTTGTCTCTACTGTCACCCTGTCATTCTTCATTTTCGTAATTAAAACCTTCACCTTCCTTTCTCCTGCTTGTCCTAGGTAGTGGATAATTAGTGTTGTTCTTGTGTTCATTAATATCCCTTTCCAGTTTCTTTAATTTTCTCTGTACAAATTCGTTACATTTCTCATCAATGGCTACCCTAATGTTATAGTACTTATCTTTCTCAGACGCTATAATAAAGATCAAATAATTTTTTATAAACTCATTCATCTCTTCTACTTCCCTCTGAAGCCGCTCTTTAATTTTCATTGTCCTTAATCATAGCTTTAAGGACATCTAAACAACATTTGTCAAAAATTTCAATGAATTCTTTGTGCTATAAACTACCACTTTCAGCATTATTAGGAAACTTCCATACTCGCAAGCCCTTAGGCACAACCCCTTCAGTAAGACATTGCCTTAAATAGGCATTCTCAACATCTAGCATTCTGTATTTCAACATTAGGCTAGACATTTTATTCGGTTTACTATTATATGAATCAGTCACTGGTGGCAGAGTTCCTATTTTTTCTATAAATTTAGAAACAAAAAAATGATACTTGAAACAAGTCTTTCAAGTCTGTTTTACTTGCCATATTTGGTACAATCCCTGGGGTGTCTTTACAGCCTTGCCCTGGAGGAATAATCACCAATTCCAGTTCGTTCCTCGACTTTAAATGTCCTGTTCCTTTTAGAATACTTGGTGTATGAAAATAACTCTTACTTCGATTTGTTTCCTTATTTCCAATCAAAAGAACACCTTGTTTCGGCCGTACATCACGTCTGCCACTATTTCCTCTTACTTCACTATCACCAGCATTCAAAATCTCTTGCGACCGCTCATTTTGGGCTTTAGCAACCAATTCGATCATAGATTGGCTAAGAAGAGTCAAGAGGTCAATCGATTTGGTGAGCTGGCCAATCAATTTTCTCGTTTGTCCCTATTCGCCCGGCCCACTCCTGCAATCACTCAAGCTGCCATATTCCTTCTCAATCTCTGAGAAAAAAACCCAAACAATAAATCCAGCAAACTCAAACTGGTTCCCAAAAGTAAAACTTAAACCAAAATCCAGTCAAGGCAGAGACTTGGTTTAAACCCATAGAACGTACTCTGGAAGTGCAAGCTACAGGGCCTTCCACACATTTAGACCAACAGCAGCACAGACTGGGGCCAAAGGTGGAGGTGTCCCTATCTTTGTTAGTAACAAACATACCTCCAGGTTGGTTAAACAGGATGATACCATGGAGCTCATCCATGTTCAAGTCATTATAGATAAGGTCCTGCACCATATTATGGTTAGCTACAGGTCACCATCTTTGCCCCAGATTCTCACGACTATTACCTAAACCTACTACAGCTGCTCACCATCCAACCAAAAAAGAAGTTATGTACTCACCATAACGTTCCATGTGAGTTGTTCATCTCACCTTCATTCTCACTGATGGGTTTGGAGCTGATCCTCAGCTCCGACTCGAACAGATGGTAAAGCTCGAGGTCTTCAAACAGCTCGTGGCCTACTCCCTATCCCATGATGCAATAGTGCTTCCTCAGATCTTGTTTGCCCAATCATACTGATAACTAAAGTATATATGCATTGAAATAAGAATACCGAAAATAAGGACAAAGTATCAACAAGACTTGCTTGAACTTCCCAGCCCTCAAGATTTTAAAGGTAGGGGGTTGGGTGGGATGTAAGAATGATGGCGAGATGAACATCTCACATGGAACGTTATGGTGAGTACATAACTTCTTTATGTGAAGTTGTTCTATCTCGCCTTCATTCTCACGGATGGGTCAGCGTCCCAAGCACCATCTCCTTGGGTGGCTCATGGAAGTATATTCCTCAGAACCATAGAAGGCCCTGTCCCTGGAGGTCTTATCCAATTTGTAATGAGTGATAAGGGTATGAGGTGAGGACCATGTGGCTGCTGCACAAATGGTATCTATAGGCAGCCACGCCAGAAAAGCTGAAGATGTGGAAATTGCCCTGGTTGAGTGAGCCTTGACTTTATGATTTAATGTCATTTGCGAATCTGAAAAGGAGACAAAAAGTTGATCCGACTTTCTGAAGTCCTTAGTCCTGTCTAAATAGAATCAAAGTTGCCTATGGACATAGAGTTTGTACATGTGTTCCATTTTGTTTGTATATCTGGGGAAAAAAACACAGGTAATTCTATAGTCTGGTTGAGATTTGTTTCTGAACAAACTTTAGGTAGGAATCAAGGATTTGTTCTCAATGTTGCTCTGTCATTATGAAACATCGAGTATGGGGCTTTGATGGACAAGACATTAGTTCCAAAATTCTTTGAGCGGAAGTAATAGCTACTAGGAAAATTGTCTCCCATGATAGGCATTTCAAATCCCAGGATGATGCAGGTTCACAGGGGGGGGGGGGGTGATTTGTGACAGCACAAAGTTTAGATTCCATGGAGCCGATGGGGTTTTAATAGGTGGCCTCAAGTGAATAGTACCCTTAAAAATGCTTTAGAAAAGTATGTGTGACATGATGGGAGTCTGCTGATCACCAACATGAAAATTAGAGATTGCTGCCAACTGAACTCTAAGGGTTGCTGCAGCCGCTCCTTCATGAAACTGTTTAGTCAGGAACTCTAGAATGGAAGACATCAAAGCCATATATGGGTCAACATTATTATTTGACACCCATATGGAAAATCTTTTCCACTTGCTAAGGTATAGTTTTTCCTAGTAGAAGATTTATGAGAAGAAATTATGTTCTGTGCTGCAGGTGATAAATTGTGGAACTGGAGCAGCCAAGCTGTCAATTTTAGGGTATGAACTGCAGGATGAAGAACCCCTGATGAATGCATCAGAAGATCTGGAACTGGGTCCAGAATCCATGGTTCTTCCAGTAAATGAGGCTGCAGAATGGGGAACCAAATTTGACAAGGCCAGTAAGGGGCTATTAAAATAATGGTCCCTCACGGAGTGCTGGCTTTCTGTAGGAATTTGGGTGTCAGAGGAAACGGGGGAAAGGCATAAAGTAGTCCAAGGGGCCAAATGTGTACAAGTGCATTCCTTGGGGTATCTCCTGAGTTGGGGATCAGGGCAAAGTAGTTGCTGCATTTGGTGTTGGTGGGGGTTGCAAAGAGGTCACAGCAAGGCTGGCCCCATATGCAGAATATCCTTTCCACTACTTCTTTCAGAGACCACTCATGAGGAGACAGTACTGCTCTGCTCAACTTGTCCGCTATCACACTGGACCTCCCCGGAATATGCGTTGCTATCAGAAGGTGCTGGGTGGATATTGCCCACTGCCATACTCTCAAGGCCTCTCGACAAAAGGGGTATGACCTGGTTCCTCCCTGTTTATGTACCAGACCACTGACATGTTGTCTGTCTGTACTGCAATAGTCCCTAGAGGTAGAGAGTTTTGGAAGGACTGCAATGCTAGAAGTACCGCTTTCATCTCTAACACATTGATATGTTGATGAGCCTCATGATTCTCCCATATGCCTTGGACTGTCTTTCACTGAAAATGCCCCCCCCCCCAATCAGGGAGGCATCCGTGCTCACAGTGGCAACCAGGGTTGAAAGAACAAAGGGATGTCCTATTTTCACTTGAGGAGAGGTCAGCCACCAAAGAAGACCCCTCTTTCATGACTTTATCATAGTGTGGTGAGATACTGGCAGTTCCTGATAAGACCATTGTGTGAAAAACAGCCATTGTAGTATCCCCGCATGTGCATTCGGCCTAAAGGAATGGTAATGATGGCTGCAGCCATGGTCCGTAGTAATTTAAGTACTACTAAAACTGGGGCTGTTTGGGGATGAAGTCCAGAACTTGTTGTCGAAGGCTCACCACTCTTTCCATTGGAAGTTTTATGGTCATGGAAACTGTGTCGAGATCTGCTCCTATAAAGACGGTATATCTGGATGGTTGTAAAGCAGATTTGTCCCAGTTTACAGTAATTCCCAATTGACTACAAAGATCTGAGGTTGTCTCCCTTGCTTGTATGAGTTGATGCTTGGTGGTGGCGGTGAGGAGCCAGTCATCTAAATATGGAAATACCAGGAATCCTAACAGTCTCAGGTGAGCCATGACTACTGCCAGGCATTTGGTGAACACTCTGGGGGCTGTAGTGAGACCAAAGGGCAGAGCCCGAAACTGAAAGTGACCATCTCCCAGCCAAAAGCGCAGATGATCCCTGGATGGTCTGGCCATCTTTATATGGTAGTACGCATCCTGGCGATCTACTGAGAACATCCAATCTTCTTTTCCTAGAAAAGGAAGTATAGACTGCAGCGTGACCATCCAAAAAGTACAGTTTTGTACCTACCATAAATGTAGATGTTCGAAGATCCACATTGCTGCAGTCCTTACTTATGGGTAGTCCGCTGTCCTCGGTCGGCCCGAATACCAAAGTATTAGGCTGACGTCGGTCATGGGCGCACAGCCCTGACATCAGAGCGTCAGGGTATAAAAGCGCATGACCGACATCATATCCTCAGTCTTTTCTTGCCCCAGATGTCAGAAGGCCCTAAAAGAAAGGCCACAGCCAAAAACAGAGTACCTTCCCAAAGATATGCCCAACTACAGCCATCACCCAAACCATATAACCATGCTAAGCTACAGAGGGAAGGAGGGAGGAGATTGGACTGCAGCAATGTGGATCTTTGAACATCTACATTTATGGTAGGTACAAAACTGTACTATGTTCTTCATCTCACATTGCTGCAGTCCTTACTTATGGGTAGAATCCCAAAGCAACGGGAAAGGGAGGTTGGCAAAATCATAAAGCATTAGGGGCTGCTAAAATGCCCTGTAATATTGCAGTGGCAAATCCAGCCCTAGACTTAGAATAAAGAGGAAGGTGGTAATGTTTAGAAAAAGTATGTACTGAACTCCAAGTGGCTGCTTCCAAAATATCCTTTGTAGCTACCCCCCTTAGAAAGGCAGTAGAAGTTGCAGTAGCTCTAGTGGAATGAGGTCTGATTCCAGCCGGAATCTCCTTACCATGATGGGAATAACAAAAAGAAATACAAAACCCAATCCATTTAGAAATAGTTTGTTTTGAAACAGGTTTACCCTGTGAACCCAAAGCAAAAGAAACAAACTGCTGAGACTGTCTGAACTCCCTGGTTCTGCTCAAATAATAACGCAACTGCCTGTGAATATCCAAAGTATGCAAAATCTTCTCCCCTTTATTTTGGGGATTTGCATAAAAAGTAGGCAAATGAATAGTTTGGTTTAAGGCCACACTAGAAACCACTTTAGGCATAAAGGAAGGATTAGTACGCAAAGATACCCTATCCTTATGAAAAATCAAGAGAGGCTCCACTGCCATAAGGGCCTGTAATTCAGAAACCCTTCTTGCAGAAGTAATGGCCAACAAAAGCAGTCTTCCATGACAAATACTTTAACTTCGGCAGTAGCTGCAGGCTCAAAAGGTTGTAGAGTAAGTTTTCCAACACAAAATTGAGATCCCAAGCAGGAGTAGGAGCTCACGTGGGGTCTTATGTTCTTTGCCCCTCTGAGAAACTGCTTAAACAAAGGATGAGAGAATAAAGGAGGGTCACAGTCATAATTAGCCGAAATGGCTGCAGCATGAACCTTTATGGAGGAGAAGGACAAACCTTTGTCCAATAACTCAGTAAGATATTGTAAAGCACTCAAATTAGGCTTGGAAACATCAAAGTCCCTTCCTTTGCTCCAAATAAAAATCTCCTCCATTTATCAGCATAAACTTTCCTTGTACTAGGCCTCCTGGCCTCCAAAATAACATTCAAAACTTGTTGTGGAAGCTGAGAACCTCCAGAGTCTAAAACAGAATATGCCAGGCTGTTAGATGCAGAGACTGAATTCTGACATTGAGAAAGTGATTGCCCTCCTGAGACAAAAAGGTGTGGAATCAAAGGCAGAGGCCATGGAGGCTCTCGTACCAAACTCCTCAGTAGTGGGTACCAGTGTTGTCGAGGCCAATCCGGTGCTATCAGAATCATGGATGGCTTGTCTTGTCTGGCCTTCAAGAGAACCTTGGGCAGAAGAGGTAGAGGTGGAAAGGCATATACATGAAGATTGTTCCAACTGAATGACAGAGCGTCCACCTTCCAAGCTGTGGGATGAAACCTTTTGTGCAAAACTTTGGCAACTGGTAATTTAGTGGAGAAGCGAACAGATCTATGTCTGGAGTTCCCCACGACACTGTCAACTTTGAAATACCTGAGGATCCAATTTCCACCGTGAGGATCCACTATTTGTCTGCTCAATACATCTGCTAAGGAGTTCTGTGCTCCTGGTAGAAATCTTGCCTGAAGATTGAGGTTGTAACTGAGAGCTGTCTCCCACAAAATCATCGCTTGTCTGCAAAGAGGGTGCGAATGAGTTCCCTTGCTTGTTGATGTACCACATGTTTTTTTTTAACACCCTCCCATTTCCTCTTATTCCTTCACCAGAAAAATTTTGCCCTTTTTGGGGTTTAGAACCCAATTTTTAAAATTGGGTAAAAATAAGAGGTAATTATCCAATAATTTTTCGTTTTTCCCCGGCCCATTGAATCAAAGTATTTTTCTAAATCTAAAAAACCCAAAAAATTGAAATAAAATTTCCCCAAAAAGAAAATTAAAAAAACCCGTCAAAAAGGTTTAAACCCCAAGAACATTAAGTCAACTCGGGGCCTTACAATTTAAAAACACCAACTAAAAAAGGGGGATTTTCTTTGAGTAAAAAACAATATTGGGTTAAAAATGATCCGGGAACCCTTCCATTTAATATTTGTGGCCTCCCCAAATTTTAGGATCTCACCATCTTTCCCCCAGATTTGTATTATAAACCTACAAGCGTCCCATCCCCAAAAAAATTATTATCACCAAACGTATTTTGTTCATCCATTTTCCATAGGGGTTTTTGGGGCGACCTACCCTTGAATGGTAAATTATTTTCCCAAAATGTCCTCCCCCCCACCCCAAGAAATGTTTAGTCTTTTTCCCAATTATATTAAATTAATTCTTGAAATTAAAAATGGCAAAGTTAAACAAATTGTTAACCCCCCAGCCCTAAATTTTAAAAATATTTATTAAAAAAAAAAATCTCAATGGAACTTATTAGCAAACTTTTTATTAATTGTTCATTTTCCCTTATTCTGGGGGGGTGCCCGCCCATCTTTTGGGGGGCCTGGAATATTTTCAAAAAAAGGGCCCTGTCCCTAGGTCACCCTTTTAATGAGTTAAGGGTTAGGGAAATGTCTTAAAAGGGTATCAACACCCCCAAAAGTGGATTGGTTTCCCCGGGTTTATACCTTGACTTTATGATTTAATGTCATTTGAATCTGAAAAGGAGACAAAAAGTTGATCCGACTTTCTGAAGTCCTTAGTCCTGTCTAAATAGAATCAAAGTTGCCTATGGACATAGAGTTTGTACAACATGTGTTCCATTTTGTTTGTATATCTGGGGAAAAACACAGGTAATTCTATAGTCTGGTTGAGATTTGTTTCTGAACAAACTTTAGGTAGGAATCAAGGATTTGTTCTCAATGTTGCTCTGTCATTATGAAACATCGAGTATGGGGCTTTGATGGACAAGACATTAGTTCCAAAATTCTTTGAGCGGAAGTAATAGCTACTAGGAAAATTGTCTCCCATGATAGGCATTTCAAATCCCAGGATGATGCAGGTTCACAGGGGGGGGTAAAATTATTTGTGACAGCACAAAGTTTAGATTCCATGGAGCCAATGGGGTTTTAATAGGTGGCCTCAAGTGAATAGTACCCTTAAAAATGCTTTAGAAAAGTATGTGTGACATGATGGGAGTCTGTTGATCACCAACATGAAAATTAGAGATTGCTGCCAACTGAACTCTAAGGGTTGCTGCAGCCGCTCCTTCATGAAACTGTTTAGTCAGGAACTCTAGAATGGAAGACATCAAAGCCATATATGGGTCAACATTATTATTTGACACCCATATGGAAAATCTTTTCCACTTGCTAAGGTATAGTTTTTCCTAGTAGAAGATTTATGAGAAGAAATTATGTTCTGTGCTGCAGGTGATACATTGTGGAACTGGAGCAGCCAAGCTGTCAATTTTAGGGTATGAACTGCAGGATGAAGAACCCCTGATGAATGCATCAGAAGATCTGGAACTGGGTCCAGAATCCATGGTTCTTCCAGTAAATGAGGCTGCAGAACGGGGAACCAAATTTGATGAGGCCAGTAAGGGGCTATTAAAATAATGGTCCCTCACGGAGTGCTGGCTTTCTGTAGGAATTTGGGTGTCAGAGGAAACGGGGGAAAGGCATAAAGTAGTCCAAGGGGCCAAATGTGTATAAGTGCATCCCTTGGGGTATCTCCCGAGTTGGGGATCAGGGCAAAGTAGTTGCTGCATTTGGTGTTGGTGGGGGTTGCAAAGAGGTCACAGCAAGGCTGGCCCCATATGCAGAATATCCTTTCCACTACTTCTTTCAGAGACCACTCATGAGGAGACAGTATTGCTCTGCTCAACTTGTCCGCTATCACACTGGACCTCCCCGGAATATGCGTTGCTATCAGAAGGTGCTGGGTGGATATTGCCCACTGCCATACTCTCAAGTCCTCTCGACAAAAGGGGTATGACCTGGTTCCTCCCTGTTTATGTACCAGACCACTGACATGTTGTCTGTCTGTACTGCAATAGTCCCTAGAGGTAGAGAGTTTTGGAAGGACTGCAATGCTAGAAGTACCGCTTTCATCTCTAACATTGATATGTTGATGAGCCTCATGATTCTCCCATATGCCTTGGACTGTCTTTCACTGAAAATGCCCCCCCCCCCCCAATCAGGGAGGCATCCGTGTTCACAGTGGCAACCAGGGTTGAAAGAACAAAGGGATGTCCTATTTTCACTTGAGGAGAGGTCAGCGACCAAAGAAGACCCCTCTTTCATGACTTTATCATAGTGTGGTGAGATATTGGCAGTTCCTGATAAGACCATTGTGTGAAAACCAGCCATTGTAGTATCCCCGCATGTGCATTCGGCCTAAAGGAATGGTAATGATGGCTGCAGCCATGGTCCGTAGTAATTTAAGTACTACTAAAACTGGGGCTGTTTGGGGATGAGGTCCAGAACTTGTTGTCGAAGGCTCACCACTCTTTCCATTGGAAGTTTTATGGTCATGGAAACTGTGTCGATATCTGCTCCTATAAAGACGGTATATCTGGATGGTTGTAAAGCAGATTTGTCCCAGTTTACAGTAATTCCCAATTGACTACAAAGATCTGAGGTTGTCTCCCTTGCTTGTATGAGTTGATGCTTGGTGGTGGCGGTGAGGAGCCAGTCATCTAAATATGGAAATACCAGGAATCCTAACAGTCTCTGGTGAGCCATGACTACTGCCATGCATTTGGTGAACACTCTGGGGGCTGTAGTGAGACCAAAGGGCAGAGCCCGAAACTGAAAGTGACCGTCTCCCAGCCAAAAGCGCAGATGATCCCTGGATGGTCTGGCCATCTTTATATGGTAGTACACATCCTGGCGATCTACTGAGCACATCCAATCTTCTTTTCCTAGAAAAGGAAGTATAGACTGCAGCGTGACCATCCAAAACTTTGTTTTTTGACAGATTTGTTCAATCTGCTGAGATCCAAAATTGGTCTCCAGTCCCCTGTTTTCTTTGGAACTAAAAAGAACCTTGAGTAAGTTCCAGATCCTCTCTGATCTGCTGGGACTGGCTGGAAGACTTTTTTTCTAGCAACCTTGTAATCTCTATGGTTGCCTGTTCCCTGTGATTGGGTGGAACGTCTGGGATTTTTTTCACAGGGGGTGGAGGAGTAGTAAAAGGAATGGTGTATCCTCTGGAAATTATGCTCTTTTGTGATTTTTAGCCAGGTGTCTGGTTACAAAGATAAGTGGCCCCAGACTGCCTCCACAGATAGACAGACAAGCCTCCTTTCAGAAGCGCTGGTGGGGCTTTCCAAAGAACTTATCCCTGTCAGCCTGATTTTGCGGGCCCCCTCTGCTGTGTGGATGGCATCTCTAATTATTGCTCCCCTCCTCTGCATCTAGAGGGGGTTTCACCACGTGTGTCAAAGAAAAATCCTTGGGTTTTGTGAAACCACATTTTCCCACTCTTCTGACCTTTAGGATAAGGTCTGGTGGGGGTGGAAAAACGGACTCCTATGGGAAACAGAGTCTTTCCATCTTGCACACCGGGTAAGCGTTTCCTTCACTTTCGGTCCAAAAAGTGATGAACCATCAAAAGGGGTGTTTACAAAGGATGATTTGTAGGGCTCCACAAAGGAACATAAGAGCATCCAGCACCATTCCCTAAGAGCAATTCCTGCACCCGCGCCCTACTCGTTCCATCAGCTGCATATGAAATCAGACGCATGAGAGAGTTTATAAGTGAATTTAGGGTAGCAAGCTGGGAGATTACCTTGTCTGAGACCCCCGCAGCTACCGCACCCTGCAGAGAATCTCCCAACTCCTTAAGGAGATCACTGTGTAGTCTAGTAAAATGTGTGAGATAGTTCAGGGATCGAAGAGTAAAGGTCGCTCAACTAAACATGCACTTTCCGTATCTGTCCATGATCCTAGAATCTCTATTAGGAGGATGGACATATGTGGAGGTCTCCGATAACTCCTTTTTGGTGGCCGTCGCCACCACCATAGCATCAACGGGTAATCCTTTGGTAAGGAAAGCCTTGTCCTGAGGTGACGTTATAAATTTATTAGTTCTCTGAGGGACCAGTTCTATGGTATCTGGGGACTCCTGCGCCTTTCGAGAGAGAAGGTCCATCAACTCATCAAAAGCCGGAGTCACCCAAGAGGTGGAGGACTGAGACCCGAAAGCCATCAGGAGTACTGACTCATCATCAGTAGGGTTAGGGGGATTCCAGCCACCACTCTGTTTTAGGATTTATAAGATATCACCAAAAGACATCTTCAGAGGGGGACCATGGAGACCCTTCTGACTCATCTAAGTCAGTATCTGACGTGATGGATTCCTGTGGGGAATCCAGATGCTTCCTCTTGCAAATTCTCTTCCTGGGAACCTCCTCAAAGGGAGCTTCTGGGAACATCCTGGAAGAACAGGGCTTACCCCGATGTGGGGACCTGACACTCCAGGTCTCTACACTTTTGAGGGATCAGTGAAGCAGAGCAGACACAGGAACTTCAGGTGAGGGGATTGCTGGTACCAATGACGTGGGTACCCGAGGGGATAGCACTCTCCTCATAGCATCGAAAGCCCCATGGCTCCGATCCGAAGAGACGCCTGGATCCGTAGAAACAGGCAGTCTCCGCTGCGCCAAAGCCGTGGGCTCCGAGCCCGAGGTAGGTGCTAAGCTCACCCATACCGACGCCCCAACAGGCAGAGTCAGCACCGAAAGATCGGTACGACTATCCTCTCCGGACATGACCGGTGAGTGTCGGCTCCTAGACTCTAAGGTAGGTACCGAAGAGGTCAGAGTAGTCAGAACTAAAAGCCCCAGGGGTGTCGGCTCCGGCGGTTCCACAATCATTGGTTCCGAATACTCCGGCTCCGAAACATCCGGTCGAATTAGAGGAGGAACTGAAGAAATGGGTTGGGTCTGTGTCAGCTCCAAAACCCTCGGGATCGAACCCGACAAAATTTTTGCTAGCACCCGAGAGTGCAAAAATCTCTGCTCCACTCAATACACATCCTTATCCAACAGTCTTGAGGATCGGGAAGCAATAGATGAGGTCTCTGACTGCAAAATCGGAGATTTTGAAGTGGGAGATACTGGCTCCAATGCTGGGGACTGGCTCCTAATGACAACAATTACCTCCGGCTCTGTAGGTTTAGGAGCCAAGGTGGCAGTCTTGCTAGATTTAGAAGTCGATTTTTTCGGCTCCAACTCCAAAGACGAACTGGTAGATAAGGTTTTCGAAGACTTAGTGGGATTGTCCTTTTCTAAGGCTTCTTGAAAGGAAGACTTCAATAGACCTCTTGCCATTAATTTACTCTCGCGTTCATGAAAAATGCGAGAGCTAAAAGAGTGACAGATGGCACAATTTTCCTGAAGGTGAAGCTCACAAACAATAAACACAGTTTGTGTACCCATCTGTGACAGACATCATCTGTCCACATTTCAGACATTTCTTGAACCCAGATTTAGCCTTTTCAGACATGGTAAATCACTAACAGCAGCAGTAATTGCTCCAAAGAAGAAAATTTTTGAGCTCTACAATCAAATATAAATGTATAACACACAGTCAATAGTAACAGCAGTAATATAGTGCAAAAAACAGCCCCAATAAGAGTGTGTCTAAGACTAAACTACAACTCCTAAAGTAACTGGGAAAACACACACAAAGCTATTGAACAATTATACAACCCTAACAAAACCACAGGGTTGAATAAAATACAAGTTCAACTAACAGTATAAATAGAACTACGAATGCCCTAATAAAAAATGGGCTTACTAGTTAAAGTAGAAACGATAGGGAGCAAAGTTATTCTAAGTAGTAGTTTCAAGATATATAAATAGGCCTAGAAATAAACGGCCTAAAAATGCAGTGTAAACGAACTATAACTTTCAAAAAGACAAAGTGTCTCCAGAACCTAAGTCTAATCTAATAACTAACACTAAAACACTAAGAAAATATATATTCTTTTATATGTAGAAAAATATCAAAATGTTTTCTCAATACTGGCCAGAGCTGTTTGACGAACACCCGTTGTGTTGCAGCGGCAAATGAGATCTGAGGGAAGCACTACTGCATCATGGGATAGGGAGTAGGCCAAGAGCTGTCTAAAGACCACGAGCTTTAGCATCTGGCCGAGTCAGAGCCATAGATCGGCTCCAAACCAATCAGTGAGAATGAAGGCGAGATAGAACAACTTCACATCATCTTATTTATAGGTGATTAACCACTCCTCTACAGACTGGGAAGCATTCAATGCCTCAAACTAACAGACACAATGCTTCCTGGACTTTAACACAAACACCCTGGAAAAGATAGTGCACTCTCCAACCAAAAGATCCAACATACTGGCTGTGGTACTCACCAACATGGGACACCACTGCTCCAGAAATTGTAAATAGCAGTTAGCAGGCATAATGAATCTTAAAATTATGTGGAAACAAGGACCAAACTAAAATGTATGTGTTCCAGCAGCAAGAAACCAGCGCCTAGTAGAACTGGTCCCAAACTTGCACAGCCTCAACAGCTGCCTGGCCAACCAATGAGTAATAGTATTCTGAGCACTGCAGTATGTTGGGGTTGAAAACAGAATCCACTAACAGAAATTATTTTAATCAGGAAGCACAAGCACAAGAAGATCCAGAAAAATCCTCTAAAGGGTGTTCCAAAGCTTGAACAGGGACAGACAAAAAAAGGAAACTCCAGCTGGCAAGCTGAGACACCACTATGCCACAACATCAGGCCACAGTAGCACAACTCTCATTCAGATCCTGCCTTCTTTACAATCAAGAGCATCTGTCTTTGAAATGTACACTAACTTCAATGAAAAACAAGTCTGCAGAACAACAGTATCAGAGTTCCAGACATGATCACTGTTCCTGTGAAGGGTTCACCATTCCTAAAAAAATAAGAATTGAGCTTGTGCACTTGATCTGAAGGTCATGACACCTAGAATGAGTAAAACTGCAAGAAATCAGATCATGAATTACTTATAATAAAATGCACTCTTGAACTTGAGTCACAATAACCGTGTTGTGAAACACCAGCTTGGGTGGAATAAAACTGACATTGAAAGGACATGACAGGGATTTAAGATGTCTGTCACACTAGGAATAGACCACCAAGAGGAGAATGAGGTGGAGATAGGTGTGAACAGAATTGTGTATCATATCCTAAAATGGCTCATCTAGAAGTAATGCTTTAGCTAACTAGGCCTTTGTCAACCCACGCCGTGTGACATGCTTTGGAGGCCATACAAAGAGAATGGCAATTGACTGTAAACAGCAGTTAAAAAAAACTCAACCCAGGAGGGCGCAAATGACGCAGTGGGAAAGGGTGCAACCAGGGATTAGAGGTGTTGGGAGATGTTCTCACCAATGAAAAGAAGACACCAATTAAAATTAATTTATGTGTACAAGATCATGTTACGAAGATGTTTCCGAAATATCCTGAAACATACCTCTCAGCGGTCCAGATTTTCACAGAACGTCCAGATATTTGCCTCATATTTTTGGTCTGTTCCTCATAAAATGTGTGGTTTTCTGGCAAATCACTGGGATGATCTGAGGATTGAAGTTAGGAAATAATGACATACATCTGAGTTTCAGACTTCAAATCGTTTGGAAAATGTATGTTATTTGGAAAATGTATGTTATAAACCCTGCTACTCGAGCAACTTTAAGTTTATAAGAGCAATATTTAAACTCTGTCCCTATTTTTGGGCCTTCGTCCGCCCATTTTGTCAAGGTTTGTCCAGATTTCTTGCACTAACAGGTTAAAGAGGTAGGCCCTGAAAATGAAAGATAATGGGGAGAACGTGGAGCATACAGCAGACTGTAAGAATTAGCTGCCTCCTTAGAACTGCAAAGTAGTTCTTTACACAGAGGACTGAGGATCCATGAACTGGTGCACAAGAATGGATCATGAAGAGGGTATCCACAGAGGCATTCAAAAGGGCATGGGACAGGCAAGGAAAGAGAGGACTGGAAGGGAAACATGGTTAAGATGTACTCACTGCAAAAACAAACTATAACTGCATATTAATCTAGTATCACAAGGAGTCATCTAAGGAAATGTTAAGCAAACAAGACGCAACAAAAACATTTCTGTGGGCTTCAACATGCAGGTATGACATATGGATAATTAATTCATCTAAGAAACCAGAAAAAAAATAATCATCAAATGACAAATGCTGTAAAAAATAAACTAACCTGAGAAGCAAATCGTCTGGCTTCCTCTAAATGTGCTTCTGATGGAAACTGATTTGTGAATGAAGATCCATCTGGAAGACGGAACTGGATTCTAGCTACCAAGCTATAAAGAAATACAAAATTTGGTTTAGGTTAACAAAAGCCATTTAAAGGGACAATTTCCAAAAATGGATAAAACAAATGGGTACAGACCAAATTCTGCTTTCTTCGAAAATCATCTTCAATTACAGATGGAACCAACTATAAAAAATGTTAAAGCTGCTACACACATTTCCTTAGGGAGTTAAAATATTATTATACTTACAAACTTAAATAAAGCTCCCAATATATTTACAATAGGCAATTTGTGTAAAGATCCTTGAATAATCAATCTCAAATATGCAATTCAGCAAACATGCAAGTTGGCAACCTTTGACTAAGAATTTTGGTCATCTTTAAATATGACAAAGATATATATATATACATATATACATATATATATATATATATATATATATATATACATATATATATATATATATATATATAGATGTACATATATATACATATATATATATATATATATACATACATATATACACATATATGTATATATGTATATATATATATATATATATATATACATACATATATATATATATATATATATATATATACATATATAGATACATACACATATGTAATTTTTATAAATTACTTATAAGTTCATAGGTAATCACTAAGCTACTGAACCTTGAGGATCTTTAGCAGCCATGTATTCAAATGAAGTGCTTTGCCCTTGTTATTTAAATATGAACAACTCATAACAGGAGGAACATTCGCATGTTGCCCCTTTTCTTAAGAGAAAAGGGTGCTACTTCAGAGATGAATTTGTGGTTTCCCATCCATTCTTCCAGATTACATTTGAATAGAGTTAAGGAAGTGCTGGTTTTACGTGGAAAAGACAATTCCAAAGAAATGGAATTCTCTGTGATATACATCTTTCCCACCAACATACGATCATAGAAGGCTACAAGGCTAATGGCCCTGGGGCCCTTATAAGCCTAGCCAAAAGTTTAGCCACAGAAAGAAACCTTGGTCAGCCCCTGACAATGAGGGACACAGGTGGAACCCCAGGGACAAATTTGTGGTTTCCCATCCACTCATCAAGGATGCGCTTGAAGAGTCAGCGAGGTACTCTGACATGTATGGGAAGTCTATTCCAGAGATGGGGCATCCTCTGGGAGACATACCTCTCTCTCCAGCAGGTTTTGTTGGTGTCACATATTAAATTTAGGCCTTTCAAGCGGGTAATGCGTGAGGAGTTAAACTTATGGATATGGAGCATCTCTAGTAGGGCAGTGTCTGAGATTGCCTTGCAAGTGAGACACAGATCACCTCTGAACAATCTGTATGATACAGAGCAGAGTGATAGTGATTTGAGCCTGTCTGCATAGGATAGGTGTTGGGAGGCCATGGATTCGCTTTGTGAGGTATGTCTGTGGCCTTTCCAGTTGCTGCAGATGTTTGGAGAGGTACATACCAAATGGGGTGTTATACTCAATTACTGGGCTAATGAGGGAGGAGTAGAGAGAGATAATAACCTCCTTTTTTCTGGATGCAATCCCTTTCCTTATGAGATGAATCAAGTAAAAGGCTTTTCTGACCCACTGCCGTTACATGATGGTCGAATGTGAGATTGTTATCAACCTGAGTACCCCAGGTCTCTCACCACAGGTTGTGTGCTCAGGGGGTTGCCATTGATGTGGTAATCAGTAGGGGCCGTGTTTTTGCCGAATGGTATGATGATGCATTTTTTGCGTTTAGTCTGAGGCCATGACTTTGGCACCAGTCATTAGCTGCTGTGAGATCCTCTTGCAGTATGTTAACATCATTTGGGGAGTCAATGACAGCACCCACTTACAATCATCCGCAAACTTGGTCAGCCATAGGCTTTTTGTCTTTGTCTGGACCTCTGAGAAGTACATGCCAAACAGTAAGGGTCCCAGGACAGATCCCTGGGGAACTCCACTAGTGACAGATCTGCTATCGGAGGTGGAGGCACCTATTTTGATGTTGAGGGTCCATCGGTGAGCTAGCTGGCCACCCACCTGATGAAGTAGGGATTTACACCAAGCTGTGTTAGCTTTTCAATGATGCCCAAGTGGGGGAGTATGCCAAAGGCCTTGGCCAAGTCAAGGTAAGCTGCATGTACTGACTTTCCTTCATCCAGGGCCTTCGTGACAGTCTCAAAGAAGTCAACCAGGGTCAACAGGCAAGATCTGCCCTTGGCAAATCCAAACTAGGTGGGGTCAAGTGCTTGGAGATTGCCTATGTCCTTATTTACAAGATCCAGAATACTCCTCTCCATGGCTTTACAGATCAGACTTGTCAGGCTAATGGAGTGATAATTTCCAGGGTCAGTAGTGGCACCACCTTTGTGCAAGGGGATGACAATAGCAGTTCTCCACTCTGCTGGAATGAAGCCTGTACTTAGGCTGTGGTTGAATCGTGTGCACAACGGCGCAGCCAGTTCTTGATGGAGATGGTGCAGAATACAGTCTGGGATACTATCAGGTCCCACAGAAGTTATGTTCTTTGTCTTGGACAGGGCCTTTAACACTTGATCCATGAAGATGAGAGGTGCGGGACAAGTATCGGTATGTCGAAAGGGCCTTTGGGGGGATGGGGGGGGGGGTGAAGTTTGCACTGAACCTATCTGCTAGCAGATTGGCCAAGTCAACAGGATCAGTTTAAGTGATACTGTTAAATACTAATTTGGAACAAACCTGAGCTTTGCCATAGAGGTCCCTGACATAACTGAAGAAGGTTTTGTGGTTTCCCTTTGTTTCTGAAGCTAGTTTCGATTCATAATTGGCTTTGGAGGTTTTCAATAGTGATCTAATTTACTTGTTGAGGCGAAGGAGGGAGTTTTTCCAATTTGGAATTTGTTCCTTTTTTGCCCTTGACAACAGTTTCTTCCTTTTGTTGTAATGCCTGTTGATATAGGATGTCCACCAAAGAAGTTTGTGTTTCCTTGAGGAGCAGGTTTTAGTTCTGTTGGGTATGGCTGAATTCATGCAATTGTACAGGTGCTTGTATACTGCAATGGTGTACTGTTCAGTATAGTTGTCTGCATCCTCTAAGGGGGGCAGTGGTGTGAAGCTATAGATACCCTCCCTTAGGAGGCTGTAGTCAGCTTTTGAGAAGTTTTTAGGTTGATTACAGCTGGGGGGGGGGGTAGAAACTTCGAATGAGACAGTCCGATGATCTGATCTCATGAGGAAAGAACATGCTATGGGAGTGGTGCAGTGGTCGCCCATGTTGATGAGAACTAATTCCAGAATGCTATCGCCCCTTGTGGGGGATAAGACAAGTTGGTCTAGTGCATTAGCATTGATGACATCAAGGAATTGTTGAGTGAGTGCATTAGTACAGGAATAGTTCACCCAGTCTATGGTGGGGTAGTTGAAGTCACCAAGGAGCAGGGTATTACAGAGTACCTTGATGGAGTCAAGTAGATCCAGGTAAGAGGAGGTGTCCTGAGACATGGAGGGGGTCTATAGCTGGCTATAACTTGGACAGGTTTCTTGCCAACTGTCAGTTGCACCTGGAGTAGTTCCAGTGCGTCATGCTGGCAAACCAGTCTGGAGGTGTGCCTGCCCTTAATGAAGATAGAGACTCCACCACCCTTAGTCTTCCCGACCTCATTCTGGGATCAGAATGTGTGGAATGAGGTACTAGCCTGTTAAGGCAGGGGTGCTCTCCACAGCCCTGAAAGTTTCCGTGACCACACAGACATCGGCATCTTCCATCTTCTACTTATGCTGTAGAAGAGATTAAGACCTCTAGACTGTGCGTTTATGCCATCACTGGATTTGAGGATGTGTCTAGGTCTGAAAGTATATGATCTGCTGAGGCTCTATATGTGAGGCAAAGGTCACCCCTCAGCAGCCTGAATGCCTCTGGAAATACGGACCAATGCTTTGACCAATCAGTGTAGCTCCTGTGATTTAGGCCTTTGATTTTCTTCATAGGAAAACACGGTGGAGTTCTAGTTGTGTGAAGTACCTTGACATGTACACACCAAAGGGGTCTTTATACTCAATAATTGTTCTAGTAAGTGTTAAGTGCAATACAATGATCCCGTCCCTTAACCTGGACGCCAAACCGTTACTAATATGCTGTGCAATGAAAGAAAGAACTGCCTTACAGTAATGGGTATATGGTGACTGAAAGAAAGTTCATTTTACACACAGGCACCCAGGTCCCTAGCTACTGGAATGATTTTCAGAGGTGTGTGTCAATGTAATAATTGCAGGGGATGTCATGCTTGTTGAAAGATACTAGCATACTTTTTTTGGCATTACATTGTAGTCCATGGTTTTGATGCTATTTGTTTATAAAGTTATCTAATTTACATTCATCAGCAAACTTGGTAAGCCATAAGCCCTTACCATTAGATTTGTCATCTGAGAAATAAATGCCGAAGAGAAGTAGCTCCAGAATGAAGCCTGGGTTCTACTTGTAATTTGCTATCCATCAAGTTACATAAGAATTAACATTTAGCTGACAGAGTTTAATGACAATATCTGAGTGTGAGATATTGTTGAACACATTAGTGAAATCTTGATCTGTAGTGTGAACTGATTTTCCCTCATCCACTGCATCAGTAACCTTCTCAAAGAAGTCATCCAGGTTGAGTACACAGGAAAGTACAGTTGTGTACACCTACCATAAATGTAGATGTTCGAGTGTCTTCACTGTTGCAGTCATAACTGTAGGGTGATCCTGCCGGCAGGCAGCCCGAGGTCGGCCAGAATTCCAAAGTCTGGGTCCGGCGTCGGCTGTACCAGCAAGTACCCTGATGTCAGAATGCAGAGGTATAAAGCTGACAGCCGACGCCATCTTCTCCAGCCTTTCTTGCCCCAGATGTCAGAAGCCCCCAAAAAACAAACCAAAAGGTGTCTAAAAAGGAACACAAATACACCACAAAAGAAGTGGAAGAAAAGACAAGCAAAAATAAGAGGGGACTGGTGGGAGGGAAACACCGACTGCAACAGTGAAGACACTCGAACATCTACATTTATGGTAGGTGTACACAACTGTACTATGTTCTTCGTGTTTCACTGTTGCAGTCATAACAGTAGGGTAGAATCCCAAAGCTGTGAATGAGGGAGGAGGTTATGCAGAAGAAGGGGCAGCTAGAAGACCCTGCAAAACAGCAGAGGCAAAGCCTGCCCTAGACTTAGAATACAAAGGGAGATTATAGTGCTTAGAGAAAGTATGCACTGAAGTGGCAGCTTCCAAAATGTCCTTGGTAGGAACTCCTCTGAGAAAAGCTGCTGAAGTGGCAACTGCTCTAGTAGAATGACTTCTAACAGTACCTGGAATCTGTTTCCCATAGTGAGAGTAACAAAACCTTATTCCATGAGCAATCCATTTGGAAATAGTTTGTTTAGAAATAGCCTTACCTAGAGAACTGGAGGCAAAAGAGATAAGCAATTGATCAGATTTTCTGAAATCTTTAGTCTTGTCCAGGTAAAATCGTAGTTGCCTGTGTACGTCCAATGAATGTAAGATCCTTTCCCCTTTATTTTGAGGATTTGGAAAGAAGGTAGGAAGGTGAATAGTCTGATTTAGAGCCACTTTAGAAATCACCTTGGGCATAAATGTAGGATTTGTCCTCAAGGAAACTCTGTCTTGGTGGAAAATAATGTATGGTTCCACAGCCATGAGAGCTTGCAACTCTGAAACCCTTCTGGCAGAAGTCAATGCCAATAAGATAGCTGTCTTCCAGGATAAGAACTTGATATCCGAAGCCGCAGCAGGCTCAAAAGGAGGCAAAGTTAAGTTTCTCCAAAACATAATTAAGATCCCAAGCAGGAACAGGAGGAGTTCTGGGAGGTCTTAAATTCTTAGCTCCTCTCAAAAATTGTCTCATCAGCTGGTGAGAAAAAATTGGAGGATCAGTATTAAAATGAGCCGAGATAGCAGAAGCATGAATTTTGATGGAGGAAAAGGAAAGGCCTTTACGCAGAAGGTCTGAGAGGTAAAGTAAAATGGAGGAAATATTAGGCAAAAGAGGATCAAAACCACGATCCTGCATCCAAATACAAAATCTTTTCCATTTTGAAGCATAAGATTTTCTAGTGCTAGGCCGCCTAGCTTCTAAAAGAACATCCATAACTTGTTTGGGAAGAGAAGGAATCAAAGGCCCTTGAAGAGCCAAGCTGCTAGGCAAAGAGTCTTGATTTGAGAGTGTTGCATCTGACCCTGATGCTGGGACAGAAGAGAAGGGATCAGAGGAAGAATCCAAAGAGGTTCCAAGAATAGGTGTTTTAAAGTTGGATACCAAAACTGCCGAGGCCAATTTGGAGCTATCAAAATGATAGTCTTGGGTTTGTCCTGTTTTATTCTCAGTAACACCCGAGGCAGAAGAGGAAGAGGAGGGAAGGCATATCCCGAAAGATTCCTCCAGCTGAATGACAGGGCATCCACTTTCCAAGCTGTTTTGTGGAAGGACCTGGTGCAAAAGAGAGGCAACTGATGATTGAGATGGGATGCAAACAGATCTATCTGAGGACAACCCCAAACTGCAGTTATTCTGCTGAATAAGATGGGGTCCAACACCCATTCGTGAGGATCCAAAATATTTCTGCTTAGGCTGTCTGCTAAGAGATTCTGATTTCCTGGAATGAACTGAGCTTGAAGATGCAGATTCAGATTTAGAGCTGTGTCCCATAAATTCATGGCAAGTCTGCAAAGGGGGTAAGAGTGAGAGCCCCCTTGCTTGTTTATGTACCACATGATTATGGTATTGTCTGTATGAATCAGAAGAGGTCCTGGTTTCAGAAGAATCTGGAATGCTAGAAGAGCATTTTGGACTGCCAACATTTCCTTCAAGTTGATGTGCCAGAGTAGTTGCTTCTTTGTCCAAGAGCCCTGCTGGCCAATATCTAGAAAATGAGCTCCCCAAGCATAATCCAAAGTGTCCGTGGTTATGATCTGAGAAGGTTGAGGCAGACGGAAGGGATTCCCTTCGTTCAAAGCACAAGCCCTGGACCACCAAAGGAGCTCCTTTTGGAGGCAGGGAATCAGTGGAATCATTGTGTCTAGACTGTGGTAACGCTGAGACCATACACTCTTTAGGTACCATTGAAGTTTTCTCATATGAAGCCTTGCATTTGGAATCAACAGGATGCAAGAAGCCATGTAGCCCAAAGCCTGCAGGAATTTCCTTGCAGTGAGCTGAGGTAAAGTTGCCAAGGTTTTGAAAATTGAGGCCAGCTGTAATTGTTTTTCTTGTGTTTAGAAGAGCTCCCAAAAAGATCATTTGCTGAGAATGGATCAAATGTGACTTTTTTGTGTTCACTGAAAATCCTAGTAGTAGGAGAAGACGTTGAACAAAATCCAGATGTTGAAGTAAAAGGTCTTTGCTGTCCGCCTGATTAAGGCAGTCGTCCAGATAGGGGTAAATTTGAATCCCCTGGAGTCTGCAATAAGCTACTACTGGAGCCAGACACTTGGTAAAGACTCTGGGCGCAGTAGATAAACCAAAGGGCAGTACAGAGAATTGAAAGTGCCTCGAACCTGCCTTGAATCTGAGGTATTTTCTGCGTTCCTGCCTGATGGGAATGTGAAAGTAGGCTTCCTTTAAGTCCAATGTCACCATCCAAGCATCCTGGGAGAGCATTGGGAGAAGTTGTTGTAGAGTAAGCATCTTGAATTTTGGAATTTCCAGAAAGGTGTTTAATACTGAAAGGTCCAGAATAGGTCTCCATGAGTTTTGTTTTCTTGGGACCAGAAATAGTCTTGAGTAAAAACCTTTTCCCATCTGTGAAAGAGGAACAGGTTCTATGGCTCTCATAGCCAATAGAGCGTCCACTTGATTTAAGGCCTTTGACCATTGATGTTTTGGCAGATCCAGCCAACCAATAGACCTTGGCAGAGTATGAAAGTGGAATTTGTAACCTCTTAAAATCACGTCCAAAACCCATTTGTCTTGGGTAATACGAGTCCAATTTTGGTAGAAAAGAGAAAGTTTTCCTCCAAGAGGGGCTTCCAGCCAAAGAGGACCTGCAGCCCAACAGAGAGAGTCATTGAGTCTGTTTCCTTTGTGATTGAGATCTGTCTTCTCCCCTTCTAGGGGATGAAGCAGTCCATTGTTTGGACCTGTAAGAGGCCTGAGCCCGACCTCTGGAGCGTCTATATCTTCCCCTTTGAGGCCTGTCAGACGTGGGAAAGGACCAATTTTTGGAGGGCCAATTTCTAGTAAATGTAGGAGGCTGAACTTGTAAGAAATCTTTAACAGTCTGCATAGATTTCGCCTTATCCTCCATGTTTTTAATAACCTCCTCAGCTTTAGATCCAAACAGAACATCATGCTGAACAGGGGCATCTAACAATTTAGCCTTAACTTGCTCAAGCAAATTCTGCTCTCGAAGCCAAGCAGGTCTCCTGATAACAGTACCAGAGGCTGCGGCCCTACAAGAAGCCTCCAAGGCATCAAAACCACAATGTAAACTATGTTTGCTAACTTGTTCAGTTGCATGCAATACATCCTGTAATTCCTTGTCCTCTGCACATACAGGAAAGGTAGAAAGTTTTTGTTTTAAAACAGACAAAAAAAATTGCTGATACTTAAACATATGAAACTGGCAATTTAAGGCTCTAATAGAAAGAGTAGCAGAAGTATACACCTTTTTGCCCCATCTGTCCAAGGCACGAGAATTCTTTTCAGAGGGAATAGGATTTTTAGCTGAAGCGGCCTTAGCAGCCTTGGAACCCTGAGAAATAGTTTCAGGATCTGCAGAAGGGTTCTTGTACAAAAATTGATGGGAATCAGGGACTCCATAAAATCTATCCGGCTTAGAAGGAGCAGGCGGTAAGAGTCAGGATTCAGGTTAGCTTCAGAGAAAGCATCATCCACAATATCAAGAACAGGAGGAATAGCCAAAGGCCTGTGTTGTGGGAGAAGGAGAAATTCCCTAAGTCTCTTCTTGGAAGCGGAATAATCCTGACCTTCCCAATGAAAATGCTCTCTCATCTCATGCAAGGTTTCCCCAAAAGAAAAATCTTCAGGGGGAGAAGCAGAGGGAATACAGTCCTCTGCATCAGAATCCTCATAAGGAGGAAAAGAGTAATCCCGTTCAGAGGAAGAGACTGAAGACACAGAAGCCTGATCAGAGGAATCATAAGGAATATCCTGTCTAGGCCTTTTTTCAGGAGGGAGGTGAGAACCCCTAATCATAGTAAGCAAATTTTCAGCCATCCTTAATAATTGCTTTTGGGTCTTGGGAGCTGAATCCGAAGAAGCTTGAGAAGAAATCCTTGGCTTAACAGGAGTCTTTGACTTTGCCTTTGTCTTTGTAGTAATAGTGATATGAAAAGACCTGAAAACCCCTTCAGAAGCCGGTACCTGCACAGCGGTTCCAGACCCATCTGAAGGAGCGACGTCCGAAGGTCCTGCAGCAGATAAAATACTGGACCTAGATGGCTCCCCATGGGAGTCCGTCTCGGCCATCGGTTCCGAAGTGGCTGACAACAGGGGCTGCAAAAGCGCCTCACTGACTACCGCCGAACCCGAAGCTGGCTCCGGCTGCATAGAATCCTGTTTGGACCTCGGAGGCCTATCCTTGCCCTTGCGCTTTTTGTGAATTCCGGTTGTCGGTAAAGTATCCGACGACATCCTGTAACTGAACCGTCTACCGAAATAATTCAAGGCCCAATCGTACCTACGCTTAATAGTACGAGAATTAAACCTGGCACAAAACCGACAGCAAGAAACGTCGTGGTCAGGGCCTAAGCAAGGAAGACAGTAAGAGTGGAAATCTTTATGAGGTATTTGTTTTCCACACGATATACAATTATTAACTTTTTCTGACATCGGAGGAGCAAGAAAAAAGTTTCCCCAACGGGGTACTTAGCTTGAGAAGAGAAGTCGTCTTCGGACCGACGACAAGCAAAGCACGTTGTCCGGGAATCCGCCAACCAACAACTTGCGAGCTGCTTTCCACCGCACGGCAAGAAAGACTGGAGAAGATGGTGTCGGCTGTCAGCTTTATACCTCTGCATTCTGACGTCAGGGTACTTGCTGGTACAGCCGACGCCGGACCCAGACTTTGGAATTCTGGCCGACCTCGGGCTGCCTGCCGGCAGGATCACCCTACAGTTATGACTGCAACAGTGAAACACGAAGAACATCTACCCTTGACAGAACTGAAATGGTTTGGGTTAAGAGTTTGTTGGCTATGTCCTTCCTTATTAATTCCATAATAATCCTTTCCATAGACTTACTAGTCAAGCCTATGTGCCTTATTATCTGGGTCAGCAATACACCAACCCTTGTGCTGGGGGATGACTGCTGCATTCCTCCATTTGTTTGACACGCAGCCTGTTTGTAGGCAGACAATGAACAGTCTCTGTAGGAGGTTTGACAGGTCCTGTTTTAGAATGGTTATTAGGCACCACAGAAGCAGTATTCTTGGCCTTAGATAGTGCCTTAAGGACTTGTTCTTGAACTAATTGGGGGACACCGATGCAGGTATGTGACCTTGAAATGCTTGGGGGGGGGTTTGAAATCAATTTACCTGCTACTATACTGGCTATGTCCTTTGGGTCTGAGTAGGCATTATAATTTACTATTAGCTGTGTACAGCGCTGGGCATACTTTTTGAGATTTCTAACATAAATAAAGGAGGTTTTGTGGATGTCTTTTGCATGGGTGGCTAATGATGAGGGACCAGAGTTTGCCGCTAAGATTAGCAAGACGATTTTTGGCATAGTGGCAGTTACACTTTATGTACAATGCATTTCTATTCATTTGTTGCAGAGCCTGTTTGTATCTGGATCCACAATAGAGGATTCTTTTTAAATATGCCATCAGACGTACTTCAGATGGGGACAGGTAACATAAGCATAAGATTTTTATTGTGAAGGATTCCATATGCAAGCAATGGGGTCATCAGGTTAGGGGATACTGTATTTGACCAGCACATCTCTTAGTTCTAGTAAAGTAGCTTTAGCATAATCTCTGGATAAAGAAGTTAATGGAAGATGCTTTCAGCTTCACTCTTATAATGAATGTGACTGACTTATGGTCCAATTTCACTAGGAGGGGATTATTACAACTGGTATAGAACAGAGCTATCCCATATTGGCAAGTACTAATTCCAGGATTCTAACACCCCTAGTCAGGGTGCAGATTAACTGGTCTATACAGTTTATAAAATAAAGAAATCTAGATCTATCTGGGCATACAAATTAGGGAATGTCTCCAAATTTACAGCAGGGTGGCTCAAATTTCCTGGGAGAATTGTGGTTGGCTTGATGCACAGGGACAGGAGGTATGAGCCAAGGCGGACTTGCAGGTGGGTCCTAGAGTTGGCTATGATGTGATAAAGGGTTTTATTAATGGCAAGTTGGGCATGGAGGTACTCCAGATCATTATCATGTCTAATGACTCTACAGGTGAAACTCTGTTTAAATAATATAGAGACACCTCTGCCTTTAGTGCCTTCATCTAGTACGGGGGACCTGAATTGAGTGGTAAGCACTGAAGCCTTGCATTAATGGGGTACTCAAAATGGACTTAAACTAGTTCTCCATAACAGGAGTTTTTTGAAAAGGCTCCTACCATTGACCAGCAAAATCTTTACATTTTCTAGATTCTATTTTGTTATGCTGGATGGTTGCAAACTGACACTGAGCACTATGGGAATGGACAAGATTTTAGCCAGTAAATGAAAGCCTTAGGAAGATAGGGGCAGGCCAACACTGGCAAATTGTTTGGGCCATCGTCCATCTCAGCCCAGGCTGATTATATATACATACATAT
This sequence comes from Protopterus annectens, assembly GCF_019279795.1. Lineage (NCBI taxonomy): Eukaryota > Metazoa > Chordata > Ceratodontiformes > Protopteridae > Protopterus > Protopterus annectens. Next base: position 1,410,577,660 of record NC_056737.1, on the reverse strand, counting down.
ACTGGACCCCCTTTGAATGATACCAAAAGCTAAGCCAATTGTTGCTATCCATAATATTTTGTTTGTATTGTGCCATCCTTCTAGGTGATGGTAAAATGTTACTCAAGGCTACTTTCATATCTGCCTCTAGAGCTCCATCACGTCTTTCTTCATATGATCCAGGGAGGTACATATCAAGTCATGGAATCCCATATGTACTAATACTGTGTCATATGTATACTTGTACTGCAAGGACTTCAGCACATGTGTGATCTGACAAATCCTGGCTCCCGACAGCGACACTTTCCATGCTCAGCCTGGTGACAAGTTCATCAATGTGACACACTATGGAGTTGCATAAGACTAGAGCACTGGATGTTGTGCAGGTTTAGCCTTACGGGTCAAGACACAGAGAGTCTCAGATGCATGTTTCACAATAGGTGTTGGATGAGTTGAGTGTCTTGGGGGGGGGCTGAGACTACCTGTTTCTTGGTTACATTTAGGGGGCTTTTGTGATTTGGGTAGGTTACTTTTAAGAACCTCAACATAAAAAGGTCAGTTTGTTTGGTCTGTATTGAGTGAGACAGGTATAGTATGGTGTTGTGTGTTAGTGACAACCTGTTTGCTAAATATGATGATACGTGAGAGCTTTGCCTCCAGAATCATTATATAACTGCATCTCTCACACAATATGTCAGTACATTTTGACAGTAGGTGGTTGGTGGTTATCACAAAACGAGAGTTTATTTACTTATTTAACATTTGTTGACAGGGTTAGTCCAACTGAGCTTAAGCCCTTTTTCAGCAGAGGCTTGGGAAAAAAGCTCATCACTAGTGATACAGTTAATAAATACACAGTACAAGTTTAACAGGAACAGAAGTATTCTCAATACAGGATAAGCAAGAAAAAGTTCAAAAATGCATTGTACATTCAAGAAAAAAAATATAGGAGTTTGTGAGCAAATTAGAAGTTATGTACCTACCATAACGTTCCATGTTAGTTGTCTTCTCTCGCCTTCTTTCTTGCTGGATGGGTTCGGAGCCGATCCTCGGCTCCGACTCGGCACTTGCTAAGCTCGAGAGTCACTTTTACCAGCTCGAGGCAGCTCCATATCCCATGATGCAAGGCGGTAATTACCCAGATCTCGTTTGGTATCTAGAGGAAAAACTGCCTATAAACTTTCCACCAAGGAAAGAAGAACAACTAACCTAAAAAGGCTGTAAGGGGAAACCAGATAATCAAGGTCCAGAAGTAACTGGTGTCCAAGGAAGAACAATCTTCCAGAGAAATAGGAAGTTCAAGGTCTGTCCAGGCTAGGGGGACAGGAGGGAGGGACGCAAGAAAGAAGGCGAGAGAAGACAACTAACATGGAACGTTATGGTAGGTACATAACTTCTAAATGTTAAGTTGTCAATCTCGCCTTCATTCTTGCTGGATGGGACCGCGTCCCTAGCACCTCTATCCTGGGTGGCTCAATGGAACAGACTCTTGAAAACTGTGGAACCAAAACTTGCCCTGTCCCTGGAGGCCAAATCCAATTTGTAATGGGAAATGAAGGTATGAGGAGTGGCCCAAGTGGCTGCTGCACAAATAGAGTCTAAGGGTAGCCTAGCTTGAAAGGCTGTAGATGTGGCTAGACCTCTTGTAGAATGTGCTTTAGGTTTTGAAATGAGTTGTTTGCCCCTAAGCTGATAAATGTCAGAAATGGTGGAAGACAGCCATCTGGATAAGGTTACTTTAGAAACAGGGAGACCTTTTTTATTTTCAGCATAGGAAAGGAAGAGCTGATCAGACTTCCTGAATTGCTTCATTCTGTCCAAGTAATATCTGAGTTGGCAATGAACATCTAGGTAATGCAATTTTTGTTCTGCCCTGTTAGAATAATTGGGAAAAAATACAGGAAGATCAATGGATTGGTTTAAATTTGTCTTAGAAGCAACCTTGGGCAAAAAGGATGGATTGGTTCTTAAGGATACTCTGTCCTTGTGGAAGACTAAGTAAGGAGGACATACACAGAGGGCATGAAGTTCAGACACATTTCTAGCCGAGGTAATAGCGACTAGAAAAAGTGCCTTCCAAGAAAGAAACTTTAACGGGCATGAAGCAGCCGGTTCGAAAGGGGGAAGTATCAAGGATGCCAGTACTAAATTTAGGTCCTACTGTGGTGGAGGATCCCTAACAGGGGGTTTAAGAAGGAACACCCCTTTGAGAAAGGCTTTACAAATTTGTGGGACATAATGTTTTGGTCTGCAAATCCGACGTAGAAATTCGAGATTGCTGCCAACTGGACCTTAACTGTGGAAAAATAAGATCCTGAGTGAAAATTTTCAGCTAGAAAGTCCAAGACTGATTGAATAGGGGCAGTAAAGGGGTCTATGTTCTTAGACTTTGCCCAAAAGGAAAAACGTTTCCATTTGCTAGAGTAAATCCTCCTGGTAGAGGACTTAAGAGAAGCTACTATGATATCTCTAACGGGGTTAGAGATCATAGGAAACCTGGCTAAGGAAGGAAGTGGAGCAACCAAGCTGTGAGGTTGAGAGAACAAATGGTCCGGTGCCGTTGACCCGACTGGTGGGTCAGAAGATCTGGAACTGGGTCCAGATGCCAAGGCTGCACCAAGAGATGACTATGAAGGAACGGGAACCAAATTTGTCGAGGCCAGTAAGGGGCAATGAGAATCATTTTGGCTCTCAAGATAGTAGCTTTCTGGAGTACTTGAGGTATTAACGGAAAAGGGGGAAAAGCATAAAGAAGTCCCCGGGTCCAATCCTGGGTAAGAGCATCTCTGGGGGGATGGCCCAGAAGTGGGAAGAGAGAGAAGAAGTCTGGGCATTTGCTGTTTTGGTGAGTAGCAAAAAGGTCGCAGCATGGGTGGCCCCACTTCTGAAAAATCTCTTCCACAATAGATTGTTTGAGAGACCACTCGTGAGGCATGAGTATAGCTCTGCTCAATCTGTCCGCTATTATGTTGGTTTTCCCGGGGATATGCGTTGCTACCAGAAACCGATGAGAGGAGATCGCCCATTGCCAAAGTCTGAGAGCTTCTTGACACAAGGGATAGGACTTGGTCCCGCCCTGCTTGTTGATGTACCACACCATGGACATGTTGTCTGTGTGAACTGCAATTGTTCCTAAGGGAAGAAAGTCATTGAGGGTTTGCAACATTAAAAGCACTGCTCTCATCTCTAGGACATTTATGTGCAGGTGGTATTCGAATGGTTGCCACGTGCATGAACCATCCTCCCCTGATAATACCCCCCCCCCCACCCGATCAGGGAGGCATCCGAAGTGACCGTGGCTACCGGGGCCGGGGGGACAAATGGTCTGCCCTGATGGACTAAGGGTGAAGAAGTCCACCAGGATAGATGGTTCTTGCAGGTCTGCGTCACCAGGATGTTGTGACGCATGGGAAGCTGTTGGAAGGACCATTGGGTAAACAACATCCATTGCAGGAGACGCATGTAAAAACGGGCCAGAGGAAGAAGTGTGATAGCAGCTGCCATGAGGCCCAACACTTTCAGGACCAACCTGGCTTGTACCTTCTTGCTGGATAGGATGATCCGAACATGGTTTTGGATATCTAGGATTCTTTGACTTGTTAGGTTTGCTGACATCCGAGTAGTGTCTAGATCTGCGCCTATAAAGGTAATAGATTGGCAGGGCGATAAGGAAGACTTTTCGAAGTTGACCGAAATTCCTAACTGACCGCAGAGACGTAGAGTGTAATCTCTGGCTTGGAGAAGTTGATGCCTGGTGGTGGCTGAGAGGAGCCAGTCATCGAGATACGGAAACACCTGGAATCCTTGACGTCTCAGGTGAGCCGTGACCGCTGCCATGCATTTGGTGAACACTCTGGGGGCTGTAGTGAGACCAAAGGGCAGGGCTCTGAATTGAAAATGACTGGTCCCCAGCCGAAAGCGGAGAAACCTTCTGAAGCGTCTGTGGATTTTTATATGATAGTACGCATCCTGAAGGTCTATGGAGCACATCCAGTTGTTTTTGCCCAGAAAGGGCAAAATCGACTGAAGTGTGACCATCCGAAATCTTGTCTTTTTGACAGACTTGTTTAGTCTGCTGAGGTCTAATATTGGTCTCCAATCTCCCGTCTTTTTGGCGACTAAAAAGAACCTTGAGTAGATTCCGGATTCTAAATGATCTGCTGGAACAGGCTGGATGGCCCTTTTCTCTAGAAGCTTTGAAACTTCTAGATTTGCAATTTCCCTTAGACGGGGTGGGACGTCTGGAAGGGAACCTTTTTGAGGGAAGGGGCTTTTCTCGAAAGGTATTTTGTAAACCTCGGATATGATCGACTGTACCCATTTGTCTTGAGAGAAGGAAAGCCAGGCTTCTGGGTACAGTGATAATCTCCCCCCGACTGCCTCCAAGGGTGGGCAGTCGGGCAACACCTCAGGGATGTTGGAAAGGCTGGTCAGAGAGAGGCTCTCTGCTGCCTTGGTTCTGCGGACCCCCTCTGCCCCTACGGCGGCATCTGTTGTTATTACCCCCTCTGCCTCTGGGGGTAAACTGACCACGTGCGTCAGGCGTGACTCCTTGAGATTTTTGGAACCACATTTTCCCTCCCTTCTGACCTTTGGGGTAAGGTCTAGAAGGGGTGGAGAAATGGACCCCTACGGCAGAAAGAGTCTTGCCATCTTGCTCACACCTGGTCAAAGTGTCCTTCACCTGAGGGCTAAACAATGTTGTCCCATCAAAGGGAGAGTTCGTGAAGGACGCCTTAAAAGGGTCTGCAAAATTACAGAGCCGCATCCAGGACTGACGTCGGAAAGCCACTCCTGTGCCTGCAGCTCTACTCGCCCCATCGGCTGCATAAGAAATGAGCCGCATGGAGGAGTTGGTTATGGAATTTAGGATTCCCAGCTGAGAGGCAATCTTTTCTTGAGCCCCTGCCGCTGACGGATCCTGTACTACTTCACCCAATTCCTTGAGGATGTCTCTTTGAAGACTGGTGAAGTGACATAAATAATTCAGCGAACGCATAGCAAAGGTCGCTGAGGAAAACATCCGCTTGCCATACCTGGCCATGGTCCTAGACTCCTTGTTAGGAGGATGGACTGGCATGGAAGGATCTGCAAGTTCCTTTTTGGTGGTGGCCGCCACCACCATGGCATCAACTGGGACACCTTTAGTAAGAAACTGTTTTTCAGTGGGGGCCATGATAAACTTTGAAGGCCTCCTGGGGACTGGTTCCACCAAATCAGGAGATGCCCACGCCTTTCGAGCTATGACTTCCATGAGGGGGTCGAAAGCAGGAGACACCCAGGAGGTGGAGGGTCGAGATCCAAAAGCCTCCAGGTATACCGATTCATCCTCGGAGGGATTAATGGAGGGCCAGTTCCCCCTCTGTTTCAGGAGTTCCAGGATGTCTGAAAAGGAGACATCCTCAGAGGGGGATCTTGGGGACCCCTCAGACTCATCCAAATCGGTATCTGATGTTGTAGACTCAGGGGAGTCCAAGTGCTTCCTCTTACGGTCCTCTTACGCGGGGGTTCTCCTGAAGGATCAGGAGAAACCTCGGAAGAGGAAGTTCTTCCCAATGGGGAAACCTGGGGCGATGGATCTCTGGGTCCGGGAGCAAGAGAGTGGGAAGAGACATCTACAGGCACCATAGAGGGAGGAGCTAAAGGAACCGACTGCTGACTAAGCTCAGGGGCTAGCACACTCCTCATCACCTCGAAGGCTCCCCTCCCAGGGAGGGCCGAGAGACCCCGCTCCGAAGAAACAGGGACTCCCGGCCCCACCGAAAAGGAAGGCTCCGAAGCAGATGTCGGAGCCGAGCTCACCAAGGCCGAAGCCCCGAGAGGGAGAACGGGGTCGGACAAGGGTCCGATGCCACTCGCCCCCTCGGAACCGACCAGGGAAGCCCGACGACCGGATCCCTCCAAGGAGGGTCTCAAGGAGGAGATAAGAGTTGAGGACGACGGAGCCGAAAGGTGTGGTATCGGCTCCGAAGCACCAACAGTCACGGTACCAATAATCTCCGGCTCCGAACTCTGAAAGAGAGTCGAAGGAGGAATCTCAGGAGGGTGTGGAATAGCAACCGTCTGTTGAGACGGGCTATGGAGCATCTGGGCTAGTGCCTGTGATTTTAATAGTCTACTCACCACTCTCTCTAAGTCATGGTCTGAGAGCCTGGAAGACCTTGATGATCGGCTCCAATGACTCCGCTCCGAAAGAAAGGGGGAGGCTGGAGCCGAGTGAATAGACTCCAATGAAGGAGATCTAGACCTCTTTTTTGACGGAGCCATCGGAGCCGACGAACCTTCGGCTCCAGCTGGAGCCGACAGCTTGTCGGCTCCGAGTGGAGACAGAGACGTTGCCCGCCGGAGCGAAACATGCTTGAAGCTAGGGTGTCGGCTCCGGCTGGAGCCGCACGCAGTGCCGGCCAGGTATCGGTGCCGATCGACACCGGTACTGAAACTTCCAAGAAGGAAGGATCGGCTCCAGACGGAGCCGATGTCGACTCTGGCGGAGTCGGAACCAAGACCACAGACTTGGACACCGAAGTCTGGGTCTTGGGTGGCTTAGAGGGCTTCCCAGAGCCAACCTTAGCCAGGGAGCTCTCAGGCTTAAGAAGACCCCGGAGGATCAACTTATTCCTACGTTCCTGCAGGACTCTCTGGCTGAAAGAATGACAAATAGCACAGGAGTCCTGCAGGTGTAGGGGTCCCAAGCAATAAATACAAGAAGTGTGACCGTCTGTCAGAGACATCTTCTGACAGCACGAGTCACACTTCTTGAAACCTGAGACCCTGGTGTCTTTGGACATGTCCGAGTCCTAATGCACACACACACACAATCACACCAAAACACTGACAGAATTAATAAAACTAATAACAGTGACACAACAACACCCACACACCTAAAGAAATGCTGACAGGAACTGTGAGGGAGGGTAAGGCCTAAGGCCTAAAACACAGAAAGATATAAAAGAAGGGAACGTAAGGTAACGGGAATGGAGCTAAGTGAACAGTAAACTACAAGGTTATAAAGAATAAAATTTTAGGGAACTGGGATATCTAAAATTTCTCAGAGAGTAATTTAAATCACTTACCAGGAGCTGGTAAAAAAGCTGACCTCATTAGCGAAGCGGCAAACAACATCTGGGTAATTACCGCCTTGCATCATGGGATATGGGGCTGCCTCGAGCTGGTAAAAGTGACTCTCGAGCTTAGCAAGTGCCGAGTCGGAGCCGAGGATCGGCTCCGAACCCATCCAGCAAGAATGAAGGCGAGACTGACAACTTAACATCAACTGTTATGTCCAAAGGTTATAGCGAATGAAGCTTGCCAACTAAGTTACAATAAGAATGAAAAAATGTAATATACAATAAGAGAAATTCACAGGTGTCTCTTACATGCGTCTCTTATACTGGCATTGGCAGTATGAGGTTTAGGCGAAAGAAAGCATTTCAGATATCTAGACAGTACAGAGGAAGACGGGCAGAACAAGGTAGCAGATGAAGATTAAAGGGTTATAATTATAATTAGGTGTAATAATAGTTGGGAGGAGGAAGTAAGGAGAAAGCTAATATCAGGCAGAATAGTAATTAAGGAAAAGTGAGAAGTAGAGGAAAGAAGGGAACTAAAAAAGAAAAAAGAAAGTTGGAAAGGGAGTTGCTACACTGTCTCAGGATTATGAAATTCAGGAATGTAAATAAAGAAAACTCTTTAAATATAATTTTCTCTATATACAGCCTCCCCTTTTTTCTGCCTAAAAACACTACTACATCCCTACAATATATGATACTTAGTACTGACACATGGTTATCACAGGGATACTGGTTATAAAAGAAAGAAAACTGTGCATCCCACACTCCTTTCTGGAGACAAAAAATGGCAAAGAAAGTACACTTGTGCAAAGTACTCACCATAACACTACACGTGCAAAAACAAGACCACTGCTGCAGGAAATTAAAACACATACATCGGCAGAGACCATATGCATGAAACCTCGGAACATCGAAACCTAAATAATTTTTTTTTTTTTTGCTGTAGCAGGGGGGCTATGCCCCCTTGTACCCCTCCCACAGCCTCTGCTACTTAAATATACCAGCTATGAGATGTGAATGGGAATTTTTCCCTACAGCGATCTCCATGCAAACGGTTCAATTTTCTTTAAAAAAAAAAAAAAAAAAAAAAGTTTTTCTCTCTGTGATCCACAGTTCGATGTTCCGGCCTTTTGCTTCTACATTTTTGTCATCCATCCAGCTATCTCCATCTGGCAATCAAAAGTTTCCATTAGAGTATGGCTGAACTACTGGACCGTCACTATTAGAGGGAAGTATGAGTGTAATAAAGAGATTTGGTAGAATTTTTGATGCCTAAGAGTAACCACCCACAGAAACTACAACAAATTTTCTTGTGGCAGGCTCAAGAAGACACTGTAAAAAGAATGCAGTAAAGAACATAAATATAGGTTTATAAAAGAGCAACTAACTTTTTTCTTAAACACACACTGAGTGGTTGTGAATGATACCTGTATCTTAAAGATTTGTATTATGTAGTACCTGGAGCACCATGATTACAATCCATTATCATTTAAACACACCCTGGGTTCAGCGCTACTCTAGCAAAAGACCCAGTCTTAAAAATGCTTAGAAAGGTACTTAATCATTGTGCACTCCCTACGTGCTGATAAGATCACATCTGACACTACATACTAAAAGTTGAGTGTGCTGGCCAGTAAACAATGGCAGCAGGACATGAATTGGCTTAATTTCAACTCCATTTCTGGCTGCTGTCAACATTACAGCCACTACAAAAACTTAATTAGGAACCAACTGCTTTCCCTTAGCCAGGGAATATGCAAGGACGTCTACTGTCATCAGTTTGACAGCACTTCCCCAACTGCTTTACCAAATTTCAAAACCAGTACAACACTTATTTTTCCCATGTAACTAGTATCACACAGTGCAGATAAACCTCCATGCACTACAAAGAATTATGATCGAATCCCCAGTCATAACTTCATATTGTTTTCTCGAAATGTATGCCAAGATTCACCTCTCAAACGTCGCTCTTGAGGTGAATTTCTTGAAATCTATGTCTAGGATACATAAGCAGGTTACAATCGGTAACACAAAAATAATCCTATATGTCATTAACTATCATCACCAAGACTGTGTAGCAATGGATAACATGTATTTAGCATTATTTTCAATACAAGTACAGTACCTGGGGAACTGAGGATGGGATCATAATCTGCAATAACTGTTACTCACATTTACCACTAAAGTGAACTATGGTGAACATGTCGAAAAACTATACTACTTACATTACAAGAACCATGTGCAGGAAACCATACATATGATTTAGCAGTGTAAAGGGTCAAACTACAGTTGTGTACACTTGCCATAACTGTAGATGTTCGAGTGTATTTACTGTTGCAGTCCTAACCAATGGGTTATCCAGCTCCCGGTAGACCTCGATCGGCCAGAATACCAAAGGTAAGTAAAAATGACGTCAGCTGTCAATGGTTGTAAAGGACGTCAAGGCATCGGATAGAAAAGGAGGCAGCCGACGTTACTTCCTCAGTCTTTCTTGCCATAACAGTCAGAAGCCCCCAGAAAACAAGGCTTAAACCAAATTTAGCCTGTACCTTAGGAAGAGAAAAAAGGGGGGAAGGAGGGAGGAAAAGCAGGACTGCAACAGTGAATACACTCGAACATCTACATTTATGGTAAGTGTACACAACTATACTATGTTCATCATGTTTCACTGTTGCAGTCCTAACTAATGGATTGATTATCAAAGCCCAGAGAAAAGGGAGGAGGAACCAACAGAATCAAGGATTGCAGATAATGTCCTGCAGAACAGCAGTGGCAAACTCTGCCCTGGCTCTTGAACACAAAGGCAAATTGTAATGCTTTGTGAAAGTGTGAACAGAAGACCACGTGGCAGCCTCCAAAATGTCTTTAGTAGGGACACCCCTTAAAAAGGCTGCAGAAGTGGAAGCTGCTCTAGTTGAGTGGGTCCTAACCCACTGAGGAGGAACCTTGCCATGAAAGGAATAACAAAAAGTAATACAATGTGCAATCCATTTAGAAATAGTTTGATTAGAAATAGCCTTGCCCTGGATTCCAGGGGCAAAACTGACCAATAACTGTGCTGATTTCCAAAGGTCTTTAGTCCTGTCCAGGTAAAACCTGAGCTGTCAATGCACATCAAGAGAATGTAGGATTCTTTCACCTCTATTTCGAGGATTAGGAAAGAAGACAGGAAGTTGTATGCACTGATTAAGAGTCAGGCTAGAAACCACCTAAGGCATAAAGGAGGGGTTGGCTCTCACAGAGACCCTATCTGCATGGAAAATAAGAAAAGGCTCCACAGCCATCAAAGCATGCAGCTCCAAAACCCTCCTTGCTGAAGTTATAGCCAAGAGGAAGGCAGTCTTCCACGATCAAAACTTTAAATCTGCAGTGGCAGCTGGCTCAAAAGGAGGAAGAGTGAGTTTCTCTAGAACAAAATTAAGATCCCAGGCTGGAGTAGGTGCCCTTCTGGGAGGTTTTAAGTTGCAAGCACCTCTGAGAAACATTTTCATCATGGGATGAGAGAAAATGGGTTGTTCAAAAGAACAAGGAGCAGATATGGCTGAAGCATGGATCTTGACAGAGGAAAAAGAAAGACCACCCTGAAGCAAATCAGCCAGATATTCCAGGATCAGAGGACGGGTAAGCTGAGAAGAAAATTCCCCTCTAGCCTGTATCCAATGAGAGAATCTTTCCCATTTGCCAGCATAAGACTTCCTAGTGCTAGGCCTCCTGGCCTCCCTCAGCACGTCAACCACCTATTGGGAAAGGGAAGAAGAAAAGGATGGAGTAATGAGCCATGCTGCCAAATGGAGAGAATGAAGATGAGGATGTACAATGTTTCCCCCTTCCTGAACCAAAAGATCTGGCTTCAGAGGAAGATGCCAAGGAGGAAAATGAGAGAGACTGCGAAGCAGTGGATACCAATGCTGTCTGGGCCAGTCCAGAGCTATGAGAATAGTCCTTGGTCATTCGTCCCTGATCTTCAATAATACTCTGGGAAGAGGGAAGGCATAAACTGACAGCAGCGTCCAAGGGAAGGACAGAGCATCCACTTTCCAGGCTCTGTTGTGATGCTGTCTGGTGCAAAAAAAGAGGGAGAAGATGGTTGTTTGGAGAGGAGAAAAGATCCACTTGAGGAGTGCCCCAATACTGAATGATGCTGTAAAAAACTGCTCTGTTCAGCTGCCACTCGTGAGGATCCAGGGTCTGTCTGCTCAACTGGTCTGCCAAAACAATGAGCCTTCCTGGAAGAAACTGAGCTAGGAGATGCAGACCCAGGGATGCTTGGTCTGCACAGGAGGTAAGAATGAGTCCCTTTCCTGCTTGTTGATGTACCACATGACTGTGGTGTTGTCTGTCCTGACAAGCAGGGTCCCTGGAGAAAGAAGATGCTTGAACGCCAGTAAGGCCAGCTGGACTGCCATCAACTCCTTTAAATTTATGTGCAGGTGCATCTGGCTGGGCATTCCAACTTCCCTGTATGCGTCTGCCAACCAGGTGAGCTCCCCAGGCGTAGTCCGATGCGTCTGTGGTAAGAACTTGAGTGGCAAGGGGGTGGGCGATAAGGCATGCCTATGTTCTGTAGACAGGATTTTGCCCACCACAGAAACTCTGTGTGCAGACATGGAAGCAGAGGAATTATCACATCCAGGTCCTGTGTGTGTTGACACCAAATGTTCTTGAGGTACCACTGCAATTTCTTCATATGCAGTCTTGCATATGGAATCATGAGAATACAAGAGGCCATGAATCACAGAGCTTGTAAGTATTTCCTTGCAGGGAGCTGGGACATGTTTGCCAAGTCCTTGACGTAAACTGAAAGAGCTGTCTCTGCTTCTCCTGGGCGAGATTTATCATCTGGGTGGCTGTGTTCAGACTCGCTCCCAGGAATGTTACCTCTTTGGATGGCACCATTTTTGATTTTTCCTCGTTGAGTGTGTAACCAAGGGAAGAGAGAAGAATCTTTACAAATTCTAGATCCTTTAACAGCTGTTCCTGAGAATTCGCTTGAATTAGACAGTCGTTCAAGTATGGATAAATCTCAATTTTCTTTTGCCTGCAAAAAGCAATGACTGGAGCCAGGCACTTTGTGAAAACTCTGGGAGCAGTAGATAAGCCAAAGGTATTGCCTGCAACTTTCCCTAATAGGAATGTGCAGGTAAGCTTCTTTGAGATCCAACGTTACCAGCCAGGAATCCTTTTCCAACACTGGCAGCAACTGATGCAGAGTGAGCATTTTGAACTTTGGAATCATCAAGAAAGAGTTCAGGATGGATATATCTAGGATAGGACGCCAGGTGCCTTCTTTTTTTGGAACTAGGAAAAGTCTGGAATAGAAACCCTGGCCTACCTGCTGAGGAGGAACTGATTCTATTGCTCCCAGATGTAACAGAGACAAAAAGAAAATTCATCACGGGGATCACGTCAGTCGCCCTGCTAGACAGGGGTCCAGGGAAGTAAATAGTGTGAGAAGAAATAGCTAGGGAATTGTTATGGCTAGGCTTGTTTAGGCCCTAGGGACGATAGCCTAGTACCTAGTACCGGTCATTACCAACATGGAAAATCGATGCTCCACACCTATGGTCACCCCCTTGTTAGTCAGGTCTGACCATAAGCTAATCAATCTTAACATCCACATCCCACCCCACCCCCCAGTAAGGAAACTTCCATAAAAAACTTCTCTAAAGCCAACTTCATGCTACTCAAGTCAGAAGTGACAAACTTCATGACACCCATGCAGACGGGAACTGAAAGTTCAACTGCTGAATCCTACACTAAGACACTGTATGACACATCCACTCATGCATGAATCGTGCCATTCCAAATAGAACCAAGATGCTCTCATCCAAAAAAAGGAAGCCAATCTGGTGGTCCCCTGCCATAAACAAACTTTACAACAAAAAGAAGAAACTGTTGCAGAAAAAAGGAAAATATCAGGATGCAAAAAACTCCCATACCAGCCTCAGTAAGAAACTGAGATCGCTCATAGAATCCTTCAAAGCTAGTTATGAAAATAAAAATTGCCAAAGATTCCAAAGACAACCACAAGGCATTCTATAACTATGTCAAGAATCTAAATGGCAATGCTCAGATCTGCTCTGAGCTAAAACAGAATGGCATTAAATATACTGATTCCAAGGATATTGCCAATATCCAGGCAGATCGATTCAGTGCCAACTCCACCTCCCTCTCACCCCCTAAATGGCCCATCTCAATACTGGAAGATTGCCAAATTCGGTAATAACAGCCACACAGGTATAAAACGCATTCTCCAAAGCTATGAATACAGCATCCATGGGACCAGATGACACCCCTGGCTGTGTACTACATGAACTACAATATGAACTGGCACCTCACCTAAGTGTCATGTTTAATCACCTCAGGTTTCGTGCCCACTGAGTGGCGCAGAGCTACAGTTATCCCACTCCACAAGGGGGGAATCCACCTTGGATCCCAGAAACTACCATCCCATCAGTCTGACAAGCCTCATCTGCAAGGCCATGGAGCGTATTATCATGGAACTTATAAACAAAGACAATGGCAACATTCAAACACTGGACCCCACCCAGTTTGGGTTTGTGAAGGGCCGATCTTGTCTCCTGAACCTGACTGACTTCTTCAAATCAGTCTCCAGAGCCATGGACAAGGATAAGGTGGGCCACACAGCCTATCTAGACCTTGCCAAGGCCTTTGACACCATCCCCCACTCTGGAATCATAGATAAACTTACTAAGCTGGGCATTAATCCCTACGTCACCCAATGGGTTGCTACCTGGCTTACTGATAGAACCCACACTGTAAAAGTAGCCACTCCAAATCCAGCTCCAGACAAGTGACAAGTGGAATACCTCAGGGTTCAGTCCTAGGACCGCTCTTGTTTGGCATCTACTTCTCTAAAGTACAGGCCAACACTAAGGGACTCTGGCTAACAAAGTTTGAAGATGACTGCAAACTGGGAGCCATTATTGAACCCCCAAATGATGTGGATTCTTTACAAAAGGGCTTTACAGAAACAGATGCTTGGTGCCAGAGCCGTGGGTTCAAGCTCAATGCCAAGACATGTACAGTTATCCCCTTTGGGAAAAAACATGTACCCATGAATTACCATATAGGTGGCAGTACACTAAACACCGAAAGTGTGATAAGAGACTTAGGGACACAGGTGGACAGTGGTCTCACCTTTGATAACCACATCGCCACAACAGTCAGGAAATCCTTCTATGTGGCAAACCTCATCACTAAGGGTTTTTCATCCAGAAAAAAGGAAGTCATTGTCCTACTGTACTCATCCCTCATTAGACCCAGTTTGGTATGTACCTCTCAAGACATCTGCAACAACTGGAAAGGCCACAGAAATACCTCACTAAAAGAATCGCAGGCCTAAAGCAGATGCCCTACGCTGACCGCCTTAAAAAACTCCAGCTATACTCTGTGGCATATCGTCTACTCAGAGGTGATCTCTGCTTAACATACAAGGCCATGTCAAACCCAGAGCTGTCAGACATGCTACACTTAAAGAAATCCCAATCCCTCAGAGCCACACGCTCCAGGGATCTAAACCTTGTCATCACAATAAACAAAACATGCTGGAGGGATAGGTTCCTGACCCAGAGACTCCCCAGACTCTGGAATAGATTGCCCATACATGTCAAGCAGAGTGCCTCTTTGGCTCTCTTCAAAAGGAACCTTGACGATTGGATGGGAGAAAGGAAATTCAACCCGGGGATCATGTCAGTTGCCCTGCTAGACAGGGGTCCAAGGAAGTAAATAGTGTGGGAAGAAATAGCCAGGGAATTGTTATGGCTAGGCTTGTACAGGTCCTAGGGCTGATAGCCTAGCACCAACCTATGAACCAATCTATGAACCTATTTGCTTTTCCTACTTCTGCCCTTTGGTTTGGAGGAGCGTCCAGGAATCCTTTGGGTACTGGAAAGGTGTGGAAAGAAAACTTGTGTCCTACAGTTCGAAGTACCCACTTGTCATCCGTGATGGTGGCCCAAATATTTGCAAAAACGGCCAACCTTCCCCCTAAAGGACTGTCCGAGCAGGCAAGAACAGGCAGAAGTTGGACAGAGTCATTGAGAATGTTTAGATTAAGATGCAGGCTTAGAAAGCACAGTTGTGTACACTTACCATAAATGTAGATGTTCAAGTGTATTCACTGTTGCAGTCATTACATTTGGATAATCTGCGGGCGGGTTGCCCTCAGTCGGCCTGAATTTCAGTGTCTTGGGTCCTGCGTCGGTTGCGGTCTTCTCTTCCATGATGTCAGGTCGTTAGGGGTATAAAACATGCAGCCGACACCATTTTCTTTAGTTTTTCTTGCCCCCGATGTCAGGCGCCCCCAAAAAGGTAACAATATTATATATATTTATATATATATACATGCATCAATATAAACTTCACTCGAACATCTACAGTTATGGTAAGTGTACACAACTGTACTATGTTCTTCATGTTTTACTGTTGCAGTCATTGCATTTGGGTAGAATCCCAAAGCTATGGTTGGGAGGCTGGAGCTAAACAGTAGAGTAGAAAGGCAAATGGTAATGCTTTGTAAAGGTGTAAACAGAACTCCAAGTAGCAGCCTCTAGAATGTCCTTGGTTGGTAGTCCTCTGAGAAAGGCTGCTGAAGTAGCTGCAGCTCTGGTGGAGTGTGACCTAATGCACTCGGGCACAGGTTTGTCATGGTGTAAGTAGCAGAAACAGATGCAATGGCTTATCCACTTTGAAATAGCCTTTCCTTCTGATCCTGCAGCATATGACACTAGTAATTGCTCAGTTTTTCTTATAGCTTTAGTCCTGCTCAAGTAGAATCTTAGTTGTCTGTGTACGTCCAAGTAATGCAGAATTCTCTCCCCTTTGTTCTGTGGATTTGAATAAAAAGTTGGCAGATGAATAGTTTGGTTAAGAGCCACACTGGAAACAACCTTAGGCATAAATGTAGGATTTGTCCTCAGAGACACCCTGTCTGGGTAAAATATGATAAAAGGCTCTACAGCCATGAGGGCCTGTAGCTCTGAAACTCTTCTTGCTGAAGTAATTGATGGCAGCAGAGCTGTCTTCCATGATAAGAACTTTATATCAGCAGTAGCAGTGGGTTCAAATGGAGGCAGGGTGAGCTTTTCCAACACAATTGAGGTCCCATGCAGGTAATGGTGATCTTCTAGGAGGCCTTAAATTTTTGGCTCCTCTAAGATACTGCTTTAGTAAAGGATGAGAAAAGATGGGTGGCTCTGTACTGTACTGAGCCGAAATGGCAGAGGCATGGATTTTGATTGATGAGAAAGATAGGCCTTTGTCAAGCATCTCAGTTAAGTATTGTAATATCGGAGAAATATGTAGTTCTGCTGTATCAGTTCCTTGTGCTTGATTCCAAGCACAGAATCCCTTCCATTTGTCATTATAAGATTTTCTAGTACTAGGCCTTCTGGCTTACAAAATGACATCCATCACAGCTTTACTGAGAGATGTCGTTTGTATGATTACAGGATTAGCCATGCTGCCAGGTTCAGAGTCTGTAATTGATTGTGCAGGATCCGATTGTTTTGCTGGGACAGTAGTTGTGGTTTTTGAGGCAAAGTCCAAGCTGGGTATTGGGACAAGTTCCTTAGTATTGGGTACCAGTATTGGCAGGGCTAGTCCAGGGCAATTAATATCATCTTTGGCTTCTCTTGTCTGACTTTTAGGAGAACCTTGGATAGAAGAGGAAGAGGAGGAAAAGCGTAAACTGATGGGTTTTTCCACCTGAAGGGATAGGGCGTCCACTTTCCATGCTTGTCTGTTATAAGTCCTTGTGCAGAATCTTTTCAGTTGATAATTTTGAGGAGAGGCAAACAGATCTATGTCTGGGCTCCCCCATTTCTTTGTGATCATGCTGAAGACTTGTGGATTTAGTTTCCACTTGTGAGGATCCATAAGGTTTCTGCTTAAATCGCCAGCCAGAGTGTTCTGTTTTCCTGGCAGGAATTGAGCTTGAAGATGTATTTGGTAGGTCAAAGCTGTGTCCCACAGTGCCATGGCTAATATGCAAAGGGGGTATGAGTGTGTGCCCCCTTGTTTATATACTACACAACTGTGGTGCTGTCCATCTTTATCAGTAGTTGTCCTGGATGAAGTAAATCCTTGAAGGCCGTTAGGGCATTCTGAACAGCTAGCATCTCTTTCTGGTTATGCAGATGCATTTGATTTGGTGCCCATATGCCCTGAATGCATCTTCCTGCCATGTGCCTGCCCCCCACCCCCCCAGGCATAACCTGATGCGTCTGTTGTTAAGGTTTAGCTGGCAGGGGGTAGAGTGAAGGGCCGTCCCATGTTTTGGTAACAGGCCTTTGCCCACCATAGAAACTCCTGTTGCAGGCAGGGGATGAGAGGAATCCTTGTTTCCAGACTGTGTGAATGTTGACTCCATAAACCTTTTAGGTACCATTAAAGTTTCCTCATATGCAGTCTTGCATATGGAATTAGTAGGATGCAGGATGCCATGAAGCCCAAAGCCTGCAGAATTTGTCTTGCAGAAGACTGGGTTTTTGTTGCCATCAGTTTGAAGTAAGTAGTCAGTTGCCTTTGTTTGTCTGGAGTGAGGTAAGCCATCTGGGCAGTTGTATTCAAGCTTGCACCCAGGAATGTTATCTTTTGAGAGGGTACCAGTTGTGATTTCTTTTAGTTTATTGTGTACCCTGGGCATGTTAGAAGCCTTTTCACAAACACCAGGTGTCGTAGAAGAGTGCCCTTGGTCTCTGCTTGAATGAGACAGTCGTCCAAGTAAGGATATATTTCAATACGTCTTTGTCTGCAAAATGCAATTACTGGTGCCAGGCACTTTGTAAAGGCCCTGGGCACAGTACATAAGCCAAAGGGCAGTGCAGAGAATTGGTAATGCATTAAGCCAGCCTTGAATCTGAGGTATTTTCTGCATGATTGTCTTATTGGGACATGCAGGTATGCCTCTTTTAGGTCTAAAGTCACTAGCCAAGCATTCTTGCCCAGCATGGGCAGAAGCTGCTGCAAAGTGAGCATTTTGAATTTTGGAATGTCCAGGTATTTGTTCAAAATCGATAAATCCAGTATTGGCCGCCAGGCCTTGTCCTTTCTGGGTACCAAGAACAGTCTTGAGTAAAAACCTTGTCCTTTTTCCTGGTCTGGTACTGTCTGAATGGCCCCCATATCCAAGAGGGACGTAACCTGTTTCTGTGCCTCTGCCCATTGATTTTTTGGCAGATCTGGCCAACCATTTGTCATTGGTAGAGTGTGGAAATGGAATCTGTATCCCTGCGATACGATGTTTAGTACCCACTTGTCCTGGATTATTAACTGCCAATTTTGAGCAAAAAGTGCTAATTTTCCCCCTATGGGTGCTGCCAAAAGATAAGTCCTTGGTGTAGGCAGAGGGAAGTCATTGGGATTGCTTTCTGTAGGTTTGCGCTTTATACCATCCAGATTTGGAGGTGGATGCGCCCCATTGCTTTGACCTGTATGAGTCTTGAGCCTGGCACCTGGAACCCTTAGGGCATCTGGATTTGCCCCTTTGAGCTCTGTCTGACACAGGAAAGGACCAATTTTTGGTAGGCCAGTGTCTACTGAATCTTGGTGGCTGCACTTGTAAGAAATCTTTAACAGTTTGCATAGACTTAGCTTTGTCTTCCATTTTCTTTAAAACCTCTTCTGCCTTAATACCAAACAGAGAATCATGCTGTAAAGGTGCATCTAGCAATTTAGCTTTAACATGATCAGGCAAATTTTGTTTCTTTAACCAGGCATGCCTCCTAATCACAGATCCAGTAACTGCGGCCCTGCAGCAGGCCTCTAAAGAATCAAAACCACATTGCAAAGTAAGATTTCCAACTTGTTCAGCTGCATGCAATAATTCCTGCAATTCTTTATTTTTTGGACATTCTGAAATCAACATCATTTTCGGTTTCATCAATCCCATAACAAGTTGCTACTTAAGCATATGAAATTGAAGCATATGAAATTGACAATTTAAGGCCCTGATTGCCAAGGTTGCAGATGTATAAACCTTTTTTCCCCATCTGTCCAGTGCCCTGGAATCTCTGTCAGAGGGGGTAGGGTTTTTTGTTGTTGAGGCCTTAACTCCCTTAGGACCCTGTGAAATAGTTTCGGGATCAGCAGCAGGGTTTCTAAATAAAAATTTATGTGAGTCAGGGACTCTGTAATATCTGTCAGGCTTAATGGAAGCCAGAGGTAAGGAGCCGGGGTCAAGCTTGACTCCGAAAACACATCACCCACAATGTCTAAAACAGGGGGAATGGCTAAAGGCTTGTGCTGAGGGAGGAGGAGGAAATCCCTGAGCCTCTTTTTTGATTCTGAGCAGTCTTGACTCTCCCAGTGAAAATGCTCCCTCAAAGTATGCAAGGTTTCTCCAAATTAATAATTCTCAGGAGGAGATGCTGATGGAATAGACTCCTCAGCATCAGAATCCTCGTAGGGAGGTATAGATAATTCCTGATCAGAAGAGGAATCAGAAGAAATAGAAACCTGATCTGAAGATTCATAATCAGTGTCTTGCCTAGGCCTCTTATCTGGAGGGGGAATGGGTACCCCTGATCAAGGTAATTAAGGTCTTCAGCCAGTTTGATCATCTGTTTTTTAGGCATAGAGGCCTGTGCACGTGGCTCATGCATCGTTTTTTTAGATTTAGAAGTTGCTTTTGTCTTTGGTTTTGCAGCTGTAGTCGGTTTGATGTACAAATGTTGAGGTCTGAATACACCCTCAGAAGCCGGTGCCTGCTCAGCAACTCTGGACCCATCCAAGGGAGATGCATCCATCGGTTCAATACCTTGAGTATCTTGCGGCATGCCGGACTCCACATGGGTGTCGGTAGAGGCCTGCGACTCGAAGGTAGCAGGTATCAGGGGCTGAGAAGGCACCTCACTGAGTACTGCCGAACCGGCAACTGGCTTAGGAGAAGCTTTGTCATTGGTTTTGGATCTCGACTGCCTTTCTCTGTACTTTTCTTTGCATTTTTTATGTACTCCGGTAGTCGGATTGCTATCCAATGACATTTCTGGGTAATTAAATCTGTTTCCAAAATACTTTGATGCAAAAATATATAGACGTTTAATAGTGCATTGGTTAAATCGAGCACAAAACCGACAGCCAGACACATTGTGATCAGGGCCTAGGCAAGGAATACAGTATAAATGGAAATCCTTATGAGGTATTTGCTTCCCACAAGTAATACAATTATTAACTTTTTCTGACATTGGTAAAAAGCAAGAAAAATGTTTCCCCAACTGGGTAGTTAGCTTTAGTGAAGACTTCGGTTCTGAAACTCAAACTCGAATATTTCAGTAGTCAGCTGACCGGCACTTGTGAAATGCTTCTGCTTCGGGCACCACTCGGCAAGACAGACTAAAGAAAATGGCGTCGGCTGCATGCTTTATACCCCTGACGACCTGACGTCATGGAAGAGAAGACAGCAACTGACGCAGGACCCAAGAATTTGGAATTCAGGCTGACTGAGGGCAACCTGCCAGCAGATTACCCAAATGTAATGACTGCAACAGTGAAACACGAAGAACATCTTCCTGCCTTGGAAGAAGCTTGCCAATGCTTAGAACTTTGAGAGGTAGCCACTTGTCCCCTGGAAGACTTGTAACCTCAAGTCCTTGAACGGTTCTGTCTGCTGGCATCAGGGAACTTCCAACTCTTTGAAGGGTAATTCCTGCTAAAGCGAGGAGGCTGAACTTGCAGATAGTCTGTCTGCATAGACTTGGCCTTGTCTTCCATCTTCTTGAGCACTTCCTCTGCTTTGCTGCCAAAAAGACTGTCCTTATGCAAAGGTACATCCAAAAGCTTAGCCTTGACAGGCTCTGGTAGGGGCTGCTCCCTGAGTGAAGCATGCCTTCTAATAATAGAGCCAGTAGCTGTAGCCCTACAGGAGGCTTCTACAATGTCAAAACCACAATGTAAAGAATGTTTATTGACAAGACTGGCAGAATTCAGCAAATCCTGCATATCCTTACTCTCCGCCAACAGAGGCACACTTGCTATCCTAGACTTAATAGCTTCCAAGGTGTGCTGCTGGAACTTCAGCATATGCAAAATACAATTAGTAGACCTAATAGCAAGAGTGGCAGAGGTATAAACCTTTTTACCCCATCTATCTAGGTTCCTAGATTCCCTGTCAGAAGTAACAGGATTTTTAGTAACAGTGGCCTTAATTCCTTTAAGGCCTTGAGAAATAACCTCTGGATCAGCCAACGGATTCCTGAAAAGAAAGAAATCCTGTCAGGTTTCCTGGAAGCAGGATGAACCGAATTTGGAGTCAAGGAATTTTGCAGAAAAACATCATCAACCACTTCCAACACAGGTGGAACAGCCAAAGGCTTATGCTGAGGCAAATCCAAAAACTCCCTAATCCTTATCTTAGAAAGGGGATAATCCTGACTTTCCCATTTAAAATGTTCCCTGAGAGTATTTAAAGTATCACCAAAAGAGAAATTGTCTGGAGGAGAAGCAGAAGGGATGGACTCGTCTGTGTCTGAATCCTCAAAAGGAGAGAAAGCCTGAGAAACTTCATCATCAACAGAAATGCTAGAAGTATCACAACCTGAATAAGACACAGCCTCAGGAGAGACATCCCTACCTCTCTTTGAAGGAGGAGTCTGTGAACCCCTAATAAGAGTCAAAAGGTCATCAGCCATTTTAACCATTTGAGAATGAGGGGAACGAGAGGAAACTGGAGCCTGTTTCTTCACAGGCTTACGACTGGAAGAGTTACCGGCAAGTCTGAAGGACACGGGAGGTCTGGCAACCACCAAAGTTACAGCTAAAGTCGTCGGTATGAGCTTGCTGTCGGAACGAAGACTGGAGGCCTCGGACACTGGAGTCAGCTTAGCGTCTCCAGATCCAGGTTAGGAGGCAACAGGCAGAAGGTCAGAAGGCAAAATTGGAAGCCAGAGGCCTGGGGGCCTCTGAAATGGTCTCAACCGAGGCCTGCGGTTGGAAATCTGCGGGTTGCAGGGGCTGCAAAGGCGCCTCACTGGCTACCACATGACTGACGACCAACTTAACATCATCCGAGGACTTGACCTTCGGAAGCCTGTCATGGCCCGTGGCCCTTATCCTTATGTTTCTTGGGGATATCCGAAGCCTGAAGACCAGCGGACGCCATACCGACAAACTTAGGCCAAACTCCAAAATGTTTAGCTAAAAGCTTAGCCCGACGACAAATAGTACGCGGATTAAAGGAAGCACAGATCTCACAATCAGGAATGTCGTGGTCAAGGCCTAAACAAATAATACACTAGGAATGAAAATCTCTATGGGGAATCTGCTTTCCACAGGTAAGACAATTATTAACCTTTTCTGACATTTGTTAAGGCAAGAAAAGAGAATCCCCAATGGGGTACTTAGCTGTAGTTGACTTCAACTTTGTAGTTGGAAACAAAACAGGTAAACTGCCAACTGGCACTCGTGCAAGAAATGCTTCTGCTTCAGGCTCCGTAGCAAGGAAGACTGGGGAAGTGACATTGGCTGCCTCCTTTTGTATCGGACACCCTGACATCCTTTACAACCATCAACAGCTGACATCATTTTTACTTACCTTTGGTATTCTGGCCGATCGAGGGCTACTGGGAGACTGATAACCCATTGGTTAGGACTGAAACAGTGAAACACGAACATCTGCACAGTTGGTATGCAGTATACCCTGCAGTACTGCAGAAACAAATGCTCTTATCTTTCACTGAGAATCTAACCTATAATATTTAGAGAAAGCATGAATGATTGACCATGTGGCAGCTTCAAAAATACTCTGAGCCAAAGAGTTACTGAAACCCACCACAATGGTAGCTGTTGCTCTAGTGGAATGGATCATAACTTCTTGAAAGTCTTGCAATTAAAAAAAATCAATTAATCACTAAGCAAGGCTCTGACTAGCTACTGGGCAATATTGCTTCCTTTCATAAAATAAATTGATCAGACTCTCTCTAACGGGAACAGATATTAAAATCTTCTGCCCAAGTTAAACACACAAACTGCAAACAGTCTTCAAAGATAAATATGAGGTGAAATGAGTTGATACATTCTGTTTAAGACGCAACAAGCTTGAGTCTTCATTTACAAAATTCAGATTCCAAGCTGAACACACTGGATGTTTAGTGGTGTTCCAATGTATAATACCATCAAAAACATATTAACCATTGTATTTGCATCTAAAATGAGTCAACTGCTAGAAAGGCAAAAATGACTGAGCGGAAAAACTCTAGAGATGACTAAACCAAACTTGTTACATTGTGATACATGGCTCCTTAGAATATATGAACACAAATACCACTGACTTTGCTAGCTCGGAGAGATAAGACCCTAAATGGGACCTACATGAGCAGGGATCAAAAAGCAACACAGGAGATGGAGAAGTAATTGTACACATTTGGAGTAAGTGGCCAGTGCTAGCTTGCCCAACCTGGGCAGCAAGAAGGATGCCTGTCCCATGAAGACTAGCACAGGCTCGAGATATTGCATGAGGACACTGCTGAGACAGACTTATGCATGCAATGCAAAGCAGCATGTGCTGTAGGTTGGGGTGATGATGGGTGTGAGGAAGATGCAGTGATTGCTTGAAGAATTTTTACAACAGAGAAGTACAATGCAAAAAACAGGAGAATTCAACAAAACGTGAAGCAGACAAATAACTATTGTTGGGGTGGGAAACATAAGCAGTTAAGTAAATTAAGAGTTACAGTCTGACAGACTTTGTGAATAAGAGATTACATGCTGACTTTTTTTTTTTTTTACATTTACCATCTGAGACTAAGAATAATACAATGTCAGTGTTTTAAGGTGTCTGCATTTTCACTACTGCTATATTCATTGTAAAATAATTGGAGACCCAGAATAAATAAAATACCTTTTTTCTTTCTGAGCAGCCTCCTTCTTCTGATCTAATTCAGCTTGCTTAGCCTGCATAGCGGCAACCCTGGCAGCTTCAGTTTCTGCTTTTGACTGTGCAAATCGAGCTGCCCTATCAGCACGATCCTGTTAAAGACAAGAAATAGTATTACAGTCTTGATTTTATGTCGCTCTAATATATTATGTGCATCAGAGCACACGGGTTAAAATGTAACCTCCGTCCCAAAGGTCATATGTCAATGCAGGAATAAAGCATAAAAAATAAAGTTACATTATGTTTAGAATAATGCAGGTGCAATGCCTGTAACAGAATTAGAAAAAAATAACCACCGAAGCAATGAACACAAATTGACTATACATAAGCCCTCCATGTACCCTTTATACAAATGCTGCAGATCATTTTCTCAGAATCACAAATATATAGTCAGTCCTCAGTCAATGACTGTAATCTATGGACCACTGACAGCCTTATACAAGTCTCAATAAGACTTTTTTTCTTGCTTGTACAAACTACGTAGTCTTCATAACATAAGCTGGTAAAATGAAAAGGAAAAGTCTCCTCCCAGTTCGTGTATAAAGTCAGAGAAGAGATGTACATTGTCAGCTACAACTAGGTTAAAATGCTGAATAATATTAATAATAACAGTAATAACATGCCTTTCAACAGCAAAAGCCTTTCTGTTAGAAAGAAAAGTAAGTCTACATTTGATTTCACATCACAATCATGAATGACAGAAGTCTGAAGCTGATAAAAATTCATAAAAAATTCTCTCACACAAACCACACATAAGGCTTTGTCCACTGCAAACTATAAGACTGCTGTACCTTAGGAAAAGAGGAATTTCCCATGTAACAATCTAATTTGACTAGAATACTTTTTAAACCACTGACTGTCACAAACACATCATCATATTCAGTGTATATTTCTTAAACAATTTTAAGGAAGCAATATGCATCCTTATGAAAAGGACCATGTCTGCTAGGAGCTCTTTTTTACATATTTGTTAATCAGGAAGATGTGCTGGTCCAGTGGACATTCCTGCCAACAACCAAACCTACCCTATGGGTTTATGCCTATTTGCTCCACTGCTAGCGGGAAGTCCCCAGTGTGAGGGTGAAAGCTGACCTGACGAGCCATAATCAAGGCAGCCATGACTTTTTGTCCTGTCAACATCCCAGCAATAAAGACATTTTCAATTATGTCTTAGCCTTAACCCTTGGCATAACCCACACCACCATATGGCCTCCAAAGGCTTCCCCATTCATATTTACGTTACCACCTATGTGAAATGAGGGCTATATTCATCAGTTTGGAAATGCTCATACCATTTCCTAGTCCTGGGCATTTCAGTGCCTCCCCCCACCCCCAACCAGCCTCCACTTCTTCGGTGGTGATCAGCTGACTAGAACCACTGTCTTCCTCCCCAGAATGGGCTTAGCCATTGTTAGTTGCTCACTCCTATTCTTCCCTGCCCAGCTCTTCCAGAACCTGAGCCAATACCGGAACTTAGATCATCTAGGCTGTAGACAGGGACTCATCTATCACTGCCACTGAGACTCCAGGGAGCCTTTTCTATCCACAGTCTGAACACAGTGACAAACATCGACATGTTACTTAGCACAATACAAAATGACAATGATGTAGCTATATAATGCAGCACGAGAAGCAAAAGGTAGCAACGGGTAAAGTAGTAAGACAACCTGTGTTAAAATTAAAGGTCATGGAAACTACAGGTTACAGATGCCAGAATCAGATTCTGAAAACACTATGAGCGATAGAAGAGTTAATACAGTTTAGGATGTCAGTGAGGAAAGATATTTAAGGAATCCCTGCCCCTTTCAGTATGACATTTATGAGCAGCTAGGAGGTAGTAAATAACAGATGGACAATGGGTAATTTGAAGGAGGACAGTGGTTTAAATGGGAGTGGTGTCAACCAGGAAATCACAGTACTTCCTAAACTCTCACATAAGTTATCAGAGGACATGTGCCTGATGACGTACAAATCACTTCAAGTCCCACATACACTGCAGCCTTGGTGAGAGATGCATCGAAAACAAATCAACAAACTGGTAGGGTGTAGTCCTGGAAGGAAGGAAGGATGCTGTGCAGTGCAAAGTAGACAATGTCAAAGGCAAGCAAGTCCTGTGAAGTCTGTCAACTACAAATAATACTTCCAGTAACAATGTGAGTGGAGGAGATAACAGATGCCCAGTATGACCTCCAGATATTTAGCCTTTAAAATGTTGGCCATATCATTTCAAAAGATGTTGTCCCATAGCACTGGCTTTGTTTCATTAAAGCTTTGGCCCTGACTACACCCCAAGATTAACCAGGTTTGATTAGCAGCCTAGGTGCTGGCAAATCTGGTGAGGGAGGTACAACATACAGCAGCCAAGGCAACTCACTCATTCAAAGGTAAGGCATTGGCAGAGACCAAGCCCATTATGGCATTGTACAATTCCTATGACTGTAGGCAAGTCACTGAAGATATCTATAAATAATAAATGTAATAATTTTTCAATTAAGTATCCCAGCTTTCGAAAACAAATTACACTCTCCAAAAAGATTCTAAATGATTAGTAAAATGAAAAATACTTACATGCAGTATTTCATTTAATTATTTATGAAGTATCTGTTCCTGACCTCTTCAATCACCTGACCATGATCAAGAAACAGAAACAGTTGCCCCGTTACCATAACTTTAATAACATTTCCAGATGCTTTCAAAGAAGGTCTCCCCTCCAATAATTTAATTCTATAAATTAATACATCAGGCAATAAAATTTTAACTCATTTTACATGTAAACTGCTCCAAATATTTAATTTTAGTTTCTTTCCGCAAATGCTGTTTTTGCCATTACAATTTTTGTATTTTGGCAGATTTTTTTTTTTTTTGTTATGATCGGGTCTCAGATCATAACCATTTTATTTTGCATTTGAAACATGGATGCAAAACTTCAAGAGGTGAATTTTGACATACATGTAGAAAACGCAATGATTCGTTAGAATCGGTCAGACTGCATCATAACGTACTTCATGGAGATGTCTACGCACCGTACTACCAGTTACAAAGTGCAAAAAGGCACAAAGAGATTTACCAGTTTTAAAAGCCAGTAAAGCACTTAGTGCATGCTGCTGCATACACAGAAAGTAAAGATATTGAAATAAAAAGTCAGGGACAGTTTTTAAATACTGTTCTAATTTAGTTAACTAAGTTGCTTAAAGACCGACGTATGTAAACTTTTCAAGGACAGAATGAAAATAAAAGGCAAGATATTCAAAGAGTTGAGAGTGAAGGAACATCCCTTTCATGACATAGACCATATTAGTGCACACAGCATGAAAATAAAAGTTATGTACTTAACAATGATAAATCTGTGCTGTCTGCTCAACACAGGGTCTTCGGATACGTCTTTGGCCACTCTAAACTTTGGATCCAAAATTCAAGTTCTTCCCCTTACCCACAATCCCCTCCTGTTCCAAATATTACATTAAAAAAAGCAGATTCTTTAAGAACAATACTTCGTTTATATTTTGCTCTGGAGCTGAAACAGCATGGGAATCATACCTCTCAACCATACCGAATTCCTTGGTATTTCCCGGTTTTGAGGACAAAATAATGGGGTGCCACGAATTTCCGAGTGGCGCCTTCAAATCCCGATTTTTTTTTATTTACAATTTTTTCTTACATTGCCACTGACATCGTCACACATTGTCAACATATCTAAAACTTCATTAACATTCAAGGGCATGTGCGATGTATAGCATAGGCTCTTGTATTGTGTTTTGTTTTCACAAAGGCTGTGGTAGAATGAGCATGATTTGTAGAAGATCCTGAGCCACCACTCATTTATTTATTATTGAGTAAAAGCTCTGCAATGCAGCTGCCACTACAGCCTGTGCTACATATTCTTTCTGTAACATCCCCAGGCTAAAGGAAGTACCAGACCATGCTATTATTGTCCAGTGCTTATTAATGGTTCGGTATGTTTCACATTTCTGACTCTAGAGTCATCTGTTCAATTCTGACACCTGCACAGTAAATCGCGCATTCTCTACTCACCTCTACATGGGTTTCCCTTGGTTATCTTAGAAACCACTAAAGAAAACAAATGTAGTCCAGCAACCAACACAGCAGCTCAGGTATAAGCTCTTTAATCTAAGCTATACTATTATTATAAAGGGTTATAAAGAAATATGAAGTACCCAGAATTTCTTTAGGTAGGTTTTTAATTGTTTATGTATGTTTACTATTTTATAAGGTGATTACATACATATGTGCAAGAGAGTTTTTTTTTCTCCACTTCTGCCGTGCGCTGAGATGTTTATATGTTTGACATATATCTTTAAAACCATGTTGCTGTTTTCAGTTAAACTTTATTTGTTTGACTTCGAACCCCGAAGCTTACATTGATAACTGCATCCATTTATGTATGACGTGTTACCTTTCAGGTGATTTTAAATTTGTTGAGTCTGGGTTCTGGTTGTTTTAATTAGATTCACAAAAGCGGACACTTTAGAGGTGCTAGGACCAAATGATCTGCAGTCTTTAATAAAACAAGTCTTTATTTTTGAACACGACAGAAGACAAAAAAATAAGCAGTATAATGTATTGTGTGATGTATCTGCTTTTGTAGACAAAGTGGGCGCGATCAGCACTTTTGACACTTGTTTCCGTCTTAATTAGATCTGATGAAACGGTCACCGTAAAAGGGCTTATCATTGCTTTATAGTCGGTTTGTGTTATTGTATTGTTCTATTTAGTTTAAAGAGTTTACTTTATACCCGAGCTGCTGTGTTGGACACTGGACTACATTTATCTTCACTGGTTCTTGTTTAGCAGTGGTAAAAACGAAGTAGCAATCATCAAACTGCATCTGTTGTAAGTAGACTGCAGTCTTATTTTTTGCAATTTATTTGGCTTGTCTAACTTATTTTTAGTAATTTAACTAGCGAGGAATGGTGCTCATAAATCAAATAAGAAAGAGTTATAAATCTGCTTTGACAGGTCAGTAAATACAGTTAAAAGATCCTGACAGTTTGTACTACCACAAATATAAGGAAAACGAGAGAGGAAAGATGGATCGTTTAACCACTACATACATAGACAAACAAATACCTGTTTACGTTCACTCACAGTTTGTGTAATCTGTTTAGTTATGCAGCAAAATGTGTCTGTTCTGGACTTCTGTAATTTTTAACAGAGTAAGCAATACTGTGGAGTTGCAAAACAATATAATGGGGGACTGTGTGTGTGTCTTTGCTTTTCTCATTTAGCACATCATCATTAAGGTACATCCCGTACGCATATTAACAGAGTGAAATCCATCATAACCTTATTTAATATTGCCGTACTTAGTAATCCACCATGACTTTATTTAATATTGCTGTCCTTAAAGTCAGTGGCAGCTGGTGATTTCAAACCAAGTTGGAGGGATAGCTGCAGGAGGCAACTGAATGGGTAATGGGTAAAGCTAAATAGCTGGAATGGATTTGGGCCGGGGTTCAATTACAGAAGGGTCAACCGTGAGTGACAATGGTTACCATTTTACATATCTGGTCAGACACTAATGCATATGCTAATGAAAGTGTCTATCAGCTGCAGTGTTCCTTACATGCCAGAGTGCCAGAGCTTGTTTGAGATACAGTGACTGAATGCACACCACTACCTTGTCACAAAACATGACAAAAGTAGATGGCCCTGACTGCACTAAACTACCTACTGCAACTTCTGTACATGTGATGCAAATTTTCTATCAGACTGCATTGTGCACAATGACAAATGAAAAATAAAGAAATGTGGAAATCCTCCCTTATCCTCCACAATTTATTATTCTCAATACAGGGTCAATCTAACTTTATGAAACAGTGATTATGTAATATATCGCTGTTTGTGTGAGATAAAGTGTCAACTGAATTTGTTATTACTTACATTACCACAGTTTGAGGCAGTATGAACTATCCATTCTAATGTCTTCTTCTTGAAGTACTTCACATCTATAATATTAGCTCCGATATGAAAAATGCACACAAGTCCAACACAATCCTCACTGATATGATGCTAAGTAACTTACTTACAGAATGTATTTTGTTTTATTTTTCAGTGTTGGTAACTAGGGTCATGGCTAAAACTGGACCTTCGTGGCCTAGTGTACTAACCTTAAAATAAAAATAAGAGAAAAAAAAATCTAAAAGGGGGCACTGCAGTTCCATCTAATATACTTCTACTTTAAGACTGTGTTACAGAGAGTAATGGAGGAAAAGGGTAGTGTTTAAAAATAAAGAAAAAGCAAAAATATCATTTTAACTGAGGTTTCTCTATGATTCTGCCTCTTGTGTACCTACCTGGCAGGGGAAATACCATGATCAAGAAGGTTGTTTCCCCAAGGTGAGGCTTGTCTACTGAACATTTTGGTGTATAGAATCAAGAGAGGTAACATTATAAAATTAAAAACTACTAAGTAGTGTAACTGCCAGAACTTATTTTAAAGTTCTTTTTTGATAAATAAAACACAATTATTCTAGCTATATTTTGTGCTGTTTAACATTTTGTCTGTTCTTCAATTTGCATTTTGAATACTGGCATCCAACAATTCCATTGGAGTGGGTGGGGTTTCATAATTATGTATGCAATTTTTTTATGTTAATCAGCATACAGACTTGTATCTATTTTTCATGAGTCTTTTGTCCAGATTTTTGATGTTTCCAGGTTGAGAGGTATGATGGGAATGTATCAAAGAGAGAGACCATATCGTCAAACCAGAAACCAAGACAGTGAACTCCAAAAAGGTGGAAGAGGGGAGGAAGGTGGGAAGTTGAGGAAGGACAGAAGGAAACAACACAGCTCTAAGGGGGAAGGAATATGGGAAGTTGAGGAAGGACAGAAGGAGACAACACAGCTCTAACATTACGTTAAGTACGTAACTTCTATATCTCATATTGCCCCTTCCATCTGTTCCTCAATGTATGAGGGAGAGTCCCCAGCTAATTAAGTCTTGGGGTGGTCTCAAGGAAGGATATTCCGGAGGACAGCTGACCTAAAGGCAGCTCCATCTCTGAACAGCAAATCCAATTTATAAGGAGAAACAAAAGTATAAACACTGGACCAAGTGGCAGCAGCACAAATATCATCACTATAGACTCTTGAGAAAAGGGCAGTAGATGAAGATACAGACCTAGATGAAAGAGGGTTGATGGGTATGGATAAGGTCAGACGCTTCTCCACGTATATAAAGTCACTTCAGGCTCCTTATCCCACTTTAGCTTTTGAGAATGAGACAAACAGTTGGTCAGACTTTCTAAAGTTCTTAGTACAGTGGAAATAAAAATGAGGCTGACAATGTACATCCAGCAGGTGCAGAATGTACCCATTGCTGGCAAAACTGGGAAGAAACCTGGCAGATTGATGGACTGGTTTTAGTGAATTCTCAGTAGCTACGTTAGGAATGAAAGATGGATTTGTCTGCAAAAATATTCTAGCCTCCTGGAAAACCAGGTATAGGGGTTTGCAAGAAAGCCTGCAGTTCTGACAGTCTCCAGGCTGAGGTGGCTGACACAATAAACAATGTTTTCCAGGCCAGAAATCTGAAGTCCACTTTGGCTACAGGTTCAAAGGGATGTTTAGTAATAGCTTGTTGCATCATAGTTATGCCCCAAGGAGGAATGAGACCCTTAAGGGGAGGCCTAAGAAGAAAAATGCCACTTAAGAACGGCTTGGATAATCTGAGAGGGGTGATGGATGACTGTTTTTCTCCACTATGGAAATCTGGGAAAGCAGCCAGTTGGATTGTTATGGTAGAGTAACTGGCCCCCTTCATGTAAAAGGGAAGCCAGAAAGCCTAAAACAGCTGAAAGTAGAGACAAAAAGGATCCAGATTCTGCTGAAAGGCCCAAATAGAAAACCTTTTCAATTTGCTTTTGTAAATCTTCCTTGTAGATGCTCTTTGGGATGACATAAGAATGTCGATACTGGGCAAGAAAACCTGGACTGACCAACAATCACTGACATTGGAGAAACCAAGCAGTTATCCTAAGGTCTTGAATGTCCAGGTGAGGCATTCTGGACAGGCGAGTGAGATTTCAACTAGGGTCTAATACTGAAGGGTGGTGTACAAAACAAAGCCAGATAAAGGGAAACCACACCTGTTGAGGCCAGACTGGAACAATGGATTCTCCTCTCAAATGCTTTTTCATGAATTTTGGAATGACAGGGATAGGAGGAAAAGCATATAGGAGTCCAGGAGGCGAAATGTGCGTCAGGGCATTCCTCAGGACTCCCCACAGGGAATTAGGGCAAACTACCTGTTGCATTTTATTTTGTGGGAGAAGGCAGAGATCAGAGCAAGATCATCCCCAGCAGCAGAAAGTCTGCTCTGTCACATTCAAACTGAGGAACCACTCGTGAGGTTAATAGATACACCAGCTCAACCTGTCCACCAAAATACTGGATTTGCCCAGAATGTGCATTACCAGGAAAAGCAAATGGAAGATATTGCTCAAGGACACACATTCATCATGTATCGATATAAGGGAAAGGACCACATTCCATGCTTGTTGATGTACCAGACTACCGACATGCTGTCCACCTGAATGGATATCACTCCTACAGTTAGGGAGTCCTTAAAGGCCTACAGTGCTAGAAGGACTGCCCTCATCTCCGGAATACTGATGTGAAGACTGGCCTTGGAGTGGGACCACATAACTTGGGACAGTCGCTCTCATCTGGTGCCCCCCTCCACCACAGCTGGAAGTCATCCATGGTCACTGTGGCTTAGGGAGAGGGAGGGACAAATGGGCAGCCCTGAGAGACTTTTGCGGACTCGAGTCACCAACACGTGTGTCCTGCAAATGTATGTTTCTTGTATTCGAAAAGTCATTGGTTGATGTCTAATAGACCACTGTACTGAAAATGTCCAATGGGAGAACCCTTATGTGATAACTGACCAGGGAACCTGTGATACCCACCACTGCTACCAATATGTGATGGCCACCAATATGTGTTGTCCCCATGTTGGGCCAGTAATCAAGGAGCATGAATTCTCACCACTGACACTAGAGAGGTATGTGCACTTGGAATACAAATGGGTGCACTCAGTATTTCCAGATGCAGACCTCTCTGCATAAAGTACAATTTCCCTTAACACACAGGGAACACACACAGCCCAAGGTCTGGATATCTCTATAACTGTCTCCCTCCAAGTCCCCAATAAGACTCCTCACTGGTACAGCTGTAGTGTTAGCTCCTCAGCCGAGGGTCCAAGCCAAGTCCTCCAGCACCCTCTTTGTAAACCCAGTGCTTTGTGTCCCTGCCCCAAGTAGCTGACACACACACAAACACTGCAGGATTTGATTCACACACACACACACACACACACACACACACACACACACACACACACACACACACACACACACACACACCAGGGAAAGGCTGGCAGAGGTTTACTAGCTATGCCCTCTTTTGCCCAGACTATAAGGTAGTTATCACTACCAAGAGACACTCCCCAATCAGCTACTCTAAGGCCTTTAACAAAGGGTGTCCAATTATACTGTGTAATGTTAATGCTGACACAAATGGTAGTAGTCCACCAAGATGGCTAGGCCTTCTGCAGTGGCCCATACAGTGTCACCAAACAAATATAAGCACTCTCAAAGGTGAAATACTTTCGACAAAGACCAGCCACAATAAAAGTTTAAATATATTTAATAATAAAAAAGCATGAAAATACTGAATATATATTTACAATAAACCACATATTTCAAATCACAGAAAATACTGAAAACAACACTAATGGACAGACTTGTACACATAAAGAAAAACAATATCTAAACCAAGTGACACTTATTCCTGACTGAATCTAAAAGAATTACTGTTCCCTAGTTAAGTTATTTACTACCACAAAACAAGATGTTGTGGGTGAGGGTCTTTCTAGTCAGGCTTCCCAAACAGAATACTCAATACTCTGAGATTTCTAAAATATAATTTTCAAGTGGGCTGACAGAATGCCCTCATCTGGTCACATGACTCTGGGTTCTCACAGTATTCCCCTTTGAAGCTGAGACAGGAAATTTAGCACAGAAAGCCACAATACATATCCAAATATTTATGACACTGCCCAAGGCCTCCCCTCTTGTCACTGAGCTAAAGAACAAAGGTTCTTTCCCAAACCCAGTGCCTTCAGTCCAATTCAGCACTGGGGGGGGGGGGGGGGCATTTTAATGGTTTAACAGCCCATTTACATTTCCCTTATTTTTTGTAAAGTTAACCTTTGCTGTCCCAGTGCCCTCTATTAAAACATATACATCTAACTCAGTTGCAGTAATATATGTGCATTTCTTTTCATTTCAGCTGGGTGCACTGTGGATACATTTTAGCATAAGCAAACATCACCAATACATTTCTAGCACAAACATCTGTACAAATCAGTTTGATATACAAATGGCATACAGTTCTAATACATTTATAACACAAGCATCTTGTATAAATCAGTGTGATATTCAAAGGACATATTATTTACAAAGCTCCAGCTGGCTATGCTGGCACGTGCCCATATCATCACAGAAGCAAAGGCAGAGCAAGGAGTCCCTGGCATGGATGAGAAAATTCTTGGTGGGAGCAGAAAAGAGACAATCAGGTAGGTAAGAGAACGCTCAGAACTCTTTCAGTCTGAGATGAGCTGCTACCACTGCCATGCAAATAGTGAACTCCCGGGTAGGCTATGGTGAGACCAAAGAGCAGGGCCCTGAACTGCAAATGATTGGCTTTCAGAGGGAAGTGGAGAATCCTTCTAGACTGCCAATTCATCATAAAGTGTTATGACTCCTGAAGGTCTAACCATGCTTCCTCAACAAGGGGAGGATAGACTATACAGTGACCATCCAGAATTTCATCTGTCTGACATACTGGTTGAGATAACTGAGGTCCAATATTGGCCTGAGGTCCCTGGTCTTTTTTTGGCTCCAAAAAATATTGTGCAAGTTTCTGATCCTTGTTTGTCTGGTGGGACCTCCTGGATGACTTGCATGTCTAGTAGCTTTTTTATCTCTAGGACAGTTGCTTTTCTTTAGGAGGGTGGAACATTAGGAAGCCTTTCTGATGGGGAGGGAGAGAAGGAAAGGGGAAATAGCAGCCTCATGTTATAATCTTCTTCATCCACATACCTTCAGTGATGGATGTTCAGGCTATGGGAGAAGAGATAAATGCCTCCAGAGGGCAGTAGTCAGGTAACCATGCAGCAGTCCTGACATGTACCATTAGAACTCCTCCTCTCTCTGCCTGAAGTGTCCAGGGCAAACCCTTTGGATTTCCAGAACCAGTTTCTTCCCTCCTTTCCAGTTCCTAGAAAAAAAGACTTCTGGAAGGTAGAAAAATGTACTCCCACAGCAAAAAAGGGTTTCCCATCTTGCTCACTCCTGGAGAGTGCATCCTTGACTTTTGATCTGATGAGAGTCTAACCATCAAAAGAAGGATTCACAAAGCTGTCTTGCAGTATTCTGCAAAGTCACACAAGCACATTTAATTATGTTCTCTTAATAGTAATGCCTGCACCAGCGGCTGTCAAAAGCACCTTCAGTCAGGCTGGAGCTCAGGTGCATCAAGATGTTGGAAAGGAACTACATGGTGGCCAGCTGACAGTCCACACTTTTCTTGTCATCTGCAGAAAAGTACACAGACAGATCCTTTGTCAAATCTCTACAAAATCTTGTCACTTCCATCAGGTAGTTGAGTACTCTCAGTACAAAGGTAGCTGATGCATAAATCCACTTCCTAAACCAGTCCAAAGCCCAAGACTCCTGTTAGGAGTACAGACTGAAAAGCTCTCCTCGGCCAGCTTCTTTTTTGTGGCAGCCACCACCACCACCATAGAATCAACTACCAGGCACTTGCTCCAATGAGGGTGATCTTTAGAGTGAATTTGTCTGTCTTGTGCGGGACATGTTCAGCCACTTCCAATCCCTTCCATGTCCACTTCAAGATCAGGTAGACCATTTTCTCTGTGGAGTGAACCATTCAAGTAGCTTTGCCAGACCAGAAGGCACTGAGAAACCCCAACTCCTCCGGGTAAGGAATTTTGGAGGACAATCTGCCTTTCTGTCTCAACAGTTCAAAAATTCCATTGAATGAGACACCCTAAAGTGGTGATCTACAGGACCCCCTCCACCATCAAAGTCATTGTCTTCAATTAACAACTCCTGTGGGGAGGGTACTCCGGACTGTACTCAGAAGATGAACGGAAGCCCTGGATATAGACCGTCTAGAGACTCGATGGGGCTGGCTGTCCAGACAGGATAGCTAGAGCAGGATCAGGACTCAAGGGTTTCCAAGGGGGATGAACAGAGCTGACTGCAGAACAGAAGTCTGCTCAACAGGGAAAGACAGCACTCTCTCGATGACCTTAAAACCCAACACCAAGGGAGACCACAGAACCCCAAGGAGCTGAAGTGTCCAATTTAGGCTGATACCAGTATTCCAGACAGCCAGGCTCTGAAGCCAACACCAGAGCTGAACTATATAGCTCTGAAGCTCTGAGATGAAGGGATGGCTCCTAAAATTTCAGAGTCAGTCCCAAACCCCTGGATTCAGTGCTGATGCTGTTGCTGGATCCAAGACACGAGCTGGTAGGATCAGAGATATTGCGGGTGGAAGATGACCAGGTATTTGGATCAGACAAAGACTGCCCTTGGATGCAACTCAGATATAAAGGTCCCAAACACAGAAGGTGGAACATCTTTGGATCTGGTGATAACTCTTGGATGAAACTCTGATCCAGAGGTCCTAAATCTGGAGTATGGAATGGGGCAGGAGTGACCAGAAGAAGAGGGAAAAGACCAATGTTCACAAGTCAGGCAAGGGTCAGAGCTGGAAGAACCCTAAACTGAACTTGGCTCCAGAGAAACTTCACCTTCATCCTATCCACGTCCACTTCTGAAAGGCTTCTGGTAAAATGGACTGATCTTATCGACAAACAGGTGGAAGGTGGTATAGAGGAGTGATGCACTAGCCTTTCTTGTTGGAAGAATGATTGTAATGTAGAAGAAACTAGTTCAGGAGGAAATCTTGGCTCCAGCAAAGGTGGAGTATGGGAACTAACCACTTTGGGATCCAGCAAGCAATGTCACATATGATGATCTAGAAAGTTTTGGAGCTGAAGAAGCAACCAAAGAAGGGGAATGGTCTGGGGAACATTTTTTTGCCTCATTAATATTTCATTGGATTTTTCACCATTCTTCTCTCCTTTAAGTCTGTCTGAAAGTTTTTTCGCAAATGGGAAGGCTCCAGAAACAGCAGCAGCAGAAAAAAAAGAGATTATGATAAGTATCCAGCAGGGTCTGGGAAGAGTCCTTTCAGAACATAGGTCCTCTGTTCAACAATGGTCTCTGGCAAAAGGCAGTGTAAACAGAGCAGTATTTGTTGATATGAAATGCACCACGACAGTACACACATTTTGAGTGGGCATCTAAATTAGGGATCTTGTGGATGGAGGCTATACATTTTTTAAAACTTGAGGGTTACTCCATCCTGTAGACAAAAAAATTACAGGTCACCAGAAGAAAAAAAACAGGATCAGAAGAATAAAAATCAACAAGCCAAGGTTATACAGAAATGAAAGCCAGGAAAAGGCACCAATGTCACTAAAAAGAATTTTGTTTTTGTAACCAGGCAAGAGGAAATACCATTAGGCAAAGGTTAATCAGGAAAGAATGTCTGTGTGTGTGTGTGTGTGTGTGTGTGTGTGTGTGTGTGTATATATATATATATATATATATATATATATATATATATATATATATATATATGTGTGTGTGTGTGTGTGTGTGTATGGTACCCCTTCAAAACATCTAAAATCATAACATCGAAACCATAACATCTAAAACCCATCAAATTTCATAACATCTAAAATGAATGTGCATCACAACATAGAACACTACAAATCACATGAAAATAACATCCCCTCCACATATGATGACACCAAACTAACACCCTTTTTCCTACGTTTCTGCAGGGAGGCAAGCCCCCTGCACCCCCCCATGTGGGCCTCCCATATATTAAATATACCAACTCAGAGATTGCACCACAGTGGGAAAAAGTTAATTTCCTAACCCCACTGTACCACGATCACCATAATGAATGTACACAATTGTCTGTATCACTTACCTGAAGTGCCTAAAAAACACATACAGAGTGGCAAAATAAACACTATATAATATAAATAGCATAAATTCTTACACTACATAAATAACTACAGAAATAAAAACTGCATTATCTCATAGTGATACCACAAGATTAACAGCTTAAACTAGAACATTTATATGTTTGATGATACACTATTCAATATTATACATTTTAGATGTTATGGTCTCGTTTTGATTTTAGATGTTATGAGTTTTAGATGTTTTGAAGGGGAACTATATATATATATATATATATATATATATATATATATATATATAAACAAAATAAAACACTTGGCTGAGGCCAGCCTGTGCTAAAGCCCTTTATCTGTCTGAGCAAGTGGCAAACGAGATCTATGGGAGTGTTGGGGAAAGGAGGGGTGTATGGGTAAGGAGAGGAGTCTGAACTGTGGATGCAAAGTCTAGAGTGGCCGAAGTCAGATCAGAGGTCGGATCCGAAGACCCATATGTTGAGGAATGGAGGAAAGAGACAACATCAGACCAACTGTTGCATATCTCTGAAAGTGCTGTTACAGCTGGATCTCGCACTGCAAAAGTACTTTAAAGTTTTGTTTTTTTTTTAATTTTGCAATTGTTCTCATGGCTTCCTCTCAGTCTGTCCACTACTGTCTTATTAAAACCAATCTCTGAATATGGTACCTCTCACTTAATTTTATTTAGTTAGAGTGAGTCGTAATAAGGGTACTGTCTGAAAGTGCTCCCTCTTCACTTGTAGTACAACTCTGACTGTGTTTCATTTACTACTGGTAGGCAGAGATCAAACAGTACATTAATAAACTTACTGACCGACTTCACAAACAGCTGCGAAAAGAGTCCCTGCTACGCTCAGGCTCACTACGTTCCCCCTACCCTCATTTCCCAATCACCCGCACTACTCCTTAGCTTATAGATACAAAACACATCACACCCCTAACAATCCACCAAATCAAATTCATCTACTCCCCCTGTACACTGACCTCTCATATACATCACTTCCCTTAAACATTTACAAACCATAAAGGTCCTATCACAATCATCTTCCTTTTCTAACACTCAGCACAACACAGTCCACATTAAACACCTAGACGTACCCATAAAACAGCTAATATGATACTACTGCACGCATTCCTTCTCATCCTTCACACTACTACATATCCAATTATCTCTTGCCACAATTTACAAATTATCGATACTTTCTCTCTCACACAACCTACCAACACTAAAACATACAACACTACCACTCTCATTGAAATATCACTACACCTATACAACTCCCCCACTAAGCTGTTCTCACTCAAACAGATTCACATACATATACCCCCCATTTATTATGCAAATTTGCAAAACTATTACCCAAACTTTCACACACATTTTTTTCAAAATATTCTAACTCAACCTAAGCAGCGACATATAACCAAATTCAGGACCACAGCCACCCAAAACCCACCCCACCAACAGCACAATTGTTGCCCAAAATACATAGCTACACTACCGCACAATAGCTCTGACATTTACATCATTAATATGAATCTTAGAAGCATACTAAATAAAGTCCAAGGCTTTCATGTCACCCTCAATTTTCACTATCCTGATATAACAGTACTAACCAAGACCTGGTTAAAAACCCCATGCCAGTAACACAGAAATCATGACTATTGGCAAAAGCATCCAGGGCCTCGACAGGAATCATAAACGTGGTAGCAGCATAGCCATTTTCTATAAAGACACACTAATTCTTGAACACACAGACATTCCCCCCACAAACACAGATGACTCTGAACTATTAGTCACCTGCCTCAAACTAAATACTAACAAAATCATCATCACATTATCAGCTTATATTCCCCTTGGTAACAATTAGTTGAAAATATTCTTTGCTGGGCTTTCTCCACATACAGCCAAGAAAGAATCATCTTAGAAGATCTTAACCTTGACTGGCTCACCTGCACCTCTGACAATCCAGCAAACTTTATTAACCCCTACAATTTCACTGAAATTATTTGCTCTCCAACCAGAATAGACTTGCACTACACAAATATTCCATCCTAGACTGGATACTTGCAAATCTTCCCAACTTACATCACCACTATGGGCGCCTTCCAGACATGCTCAGTGATCACATGCCCACCTATCTTCTCAGGCAAAAAAATAAGTCCCACCAAGAATGTTGTATATAAATATATTTGCAGTAAAATAAACTTTCCCCCAAACCTTTAATACCCTACTAAAACATTGTGACTGGTCCCCTCTACAACATCTACAGTTAGATGCTGTCAAATACTTCAATGAAAAATTTCTAGATATCCTTAACAAGCTGGCCACTCTCAGAAAAAAACTGCGTCAAATCAAAACCCATCCCCTGGTTAACTAATGAAACTACACTACTCATGAAAGAAACAGACAAAGCCTGGTCTCTATCACTCAAACATAAAACAAACCTCTCTTCAAAATCTTTCTCAGTTAAAAAACTCTTCCAAATCTTTCTCAATTAAAAAACTCAGTCAAAAAACAATCACCAATGACAAAAAAAACCTACTACCTGACATTAGAACAAAAACATCTCTACAATCCACAAAAATTCTGGGCCACCATTAAACAAATCTTAAACCCTGGAAAATGCACCACCCCAACCCCTACCATGTCAGACACCACCAAATTCATTGCTACCCAATTCAACCAACACTTCACTAAACCAATACTCTCACTACTAAAAATAATGCTACTACCCCCTAATTATACCCACCTCTCCTGCCCCTCAATCCAAGTCTTTCTCTACAGCATCAGTTCAAACCAGTTATATAAAAAAACTCCTTTATAAACTAAAACCCACATCACTAGCAGCTGACCTTCTCCCCAATGAATTCCTTAAAATGGCAGCAAATGTCATCTTATATCCTGTTTCCATATTAATAAATTGATCCATCACTGAAAAATATATCCCCCCAACTTTGTGAAATCTCACATACCATACCCTTGCATAACTCCCACCCCTGGCCAACATCCTCGAGAAATGCATACCTTCTCAACTACTGCCCTATCTAATAAACAACAACCTTCTCTCTAACTCCCAGTATGGTTTCAGACCAAAACATAGTACCACAACTGCTCTAAGTTTCACAGACACCAGTTAATCAGCACACAAACATCTATCTGTATCATCAATATTCCTGGACATGTCTAACGCTTTTGATACAGTATCTCATCAAAAACTTCTTAATGAACTAGCCTCATTAAACCTTTTCCAATCAGCCATCTCATGATTTCACAGCTATTTGTCTAAGAGCCAACAAACAGTCAATGGTAAAATCATATCTCATCCCTTCTCCCAATCTCTGCTGGAGTCCCTTCAAGGTTCAGTACTTGGTCCCCTACTCTTTACAATCTTTACCAATAAATTTAGTTCCGTTACCAATCTAGCCACCATTGTACAGTATGCAGATGACTCCTCCCTCATCTGCATAGCCCCTTCCCTCCTTCAGCTCCACCACTGTACAGTATGCAGATGACTTCTCCTTCATCTGCATAGCCCCTTCCCTCCCTGAACTTCACCATTGTACAGTATTCAGGTGACTCCTCCATCTGCACAGCCCTTTCACTCCTTGAGCTCCTACACAAAACCAGAAAAGCTTTTTCAGATCATCATCTTTTTCTTTTTGCTGTTCCCATTATGGGCTGCCACAGCGGATAATCTGTTTCCATTTCTTTCTGCCCTCTGCATCTTGCTCTGTCACACCAATCACCTGCATGTCCTCTCTCACCGCATCCATAAACTTTATTTTAGGCTTTCCTCTTACCTGGCAACTCATCCTTAGCATCCTTCTCAGCACATGTCCAAACCAATGCAATCCTGCCTCTCTGGCTTTGTCTCCAAACCATCCAATTTGAGCGGACCCTCTAATATACTCATTTCTAATCATGTCCATCCTCATCACAACCAATGCAAATCTTAACGTCTAACTTTGCCACCCCCATCTCTGACTCTTGTCTTTTTGTCAGTGCCACCATATTCAACCCATATAACATAGCTGGTCTCACTACCATCTGGTAGACCTTTCCTTTCACTCTTACTGGTACCAGCCTGTCACAAATCACTCCTGGCACTCTTCTCCACCCACTCCACACTGCCTGCACTCTCTTCTTCGCCTCTCTTCCACACTCACCAATACTATGAACTGCTGATCACAAGTATTTAAACTAATCCACCTTCACCAGCTCTACTCCCTGCATCCTCGCCTTTCTCTGTCCTCCATCTCATTCACACATACATATATTCTGTCTTAGTCCTGCTGACCTTCATTCCTTTACTCTCTAGAGCATATATACACCTCTCCAGGGTCTCCTAAACCTGTCCCCTACTCTCACTACAGATCACAAAAAGTCATCCCACAAACATCATAGTTCACAGGGACTCCTGTCTGATCTCATCTGTCAACCTGTCCATCACCACTGCAAATAAGAAAGGGCTCAGAGCTGATCCTTGATGGAATCCAACCTCCACCATAAATGTATCGGTCACTTCTATCGCAGACCTCACCACTGTCAAACTGCCCTCATACATATCCTGTACCACTCTTACTTAATTCTCTGCCATGCCCAACTTCCTCATACAATACCACAACTCCTCTCCATGCACCCTGTCATATGCATTCTCTAAGTCCACAAAGACACAATGCATCTCCTTCTGACCTTCTCTATACTTCTCCATCAACACCATCAGAGCAAGCATCGCATCAGTATTGCTCTTTCCAGGCATGAAACCGTACTTCTGCTCACTAATCACCACCTCTCTTCTTAACCTAGCTTCCACTACTCTTTCCTATAACTTCATGCTGTGGCTGATCAATTTTATCCCTCTGTAGTTACTACAGTTCTGCTCATCACCCTTAAAGGACAGGTACCAATACACTACTCCACTCCTTAGGCATTCTTTCACTTTCCAAGATTTCGATAAACAATCTGGTTAAAAACTCCACCTCTCCTAAACACCTCCATGCTTCCACAGGTATGTCATCTGGACCAACATACTTTCCATTCTTCATCCTCTTCACAGCTGTCCTTACTTCCTCCTTGCTAATCCTTTGGACTTCCTGATTCACTATTCCCACATTATACAACCTTCTCTCTCCCATTTTCTTCATTCATCAGCCCCTGACAGTACTATTTCCATCGGCTCAACACACTCTCCTGGATTGTGAGTACATTTCCCTCCTTATCCTTTAGCACCCTAACATGCTGCACATCTTTCCCAGCTCGATCCCTCTGTTTAGCAAATCAGTACGTCCTTTTCTTCCTCCTTAGTGTCCAACCTTTCTTACAACTCGCCATATGCCTTATCCTTAGCCTGCATCACCTCTCTTCACATACGCCTCATCTCCTTGTACTCCTGTTCACTTTCTTCATCTCTCTGACAATCCCACTTCTTCTTTGCCAACCTCTTCATCTATATACTCTCCTGTACTTCCTTATTCCACCACCAGGTCTCCTTGTCCTCCTTCCTCTGTCCCTATGTCACATGAAGCACCTTTCTAGCTGTCTCCCTTACCACCTCTGTTGTGGCTATCCAGCTATCTTGTAACTCTTCACTGCCACCCAGTGCCTGTCTTAATTCTTCCCTGAACTCCACCTTACAGTCATCCTTTTTCAACTTCCTCCATTTGATCCTTGGCACTGCCCTCACTATTCTCTTTGATCGTCAATGTCATCCTGCAGACCACCATCCTATGCCGCCTAACTACACTTTCCCCGTCACCACTTTGCAGTCTCCACTCTCCTTCTGACTGGCCCTCCTGCATAAGATATAATCCAACTGTGTGCATCTTCCTCCACTCTTGTACATCACCCTATGCTCCTCCCTCTTCTTAAAACATGTATTCACCACAGCCATGTCCATCCTTTTCACAAAATCCACTACCATCTGACCTTCTGCATTCCTCTCCTTAACACCAAAACTACCCATCACCTCCTTATCCCCTCTTTTTCCTTCACCAACATGCCCACTGAAATCTGTTCCAATCTCCACTCTCTCACCCTTCGGTACACTCTCCACCACTTCATCCAACGCGCTCCAAAATTTTATTTTTCATCCATCGCACACCCAACTTGTGGAACAGAAGTGCTAACAGCATTCCTTCATAAAAATCACTCTGACACTCTTTTCACCACCAAAAGGCTGTTGACATACTGTTTCTTCAGGATAACACCCTACCCCATTTCTCCTCCCATCCACACCATAATAGAACAATTTCAACCCGCCTCAGATGCACCTGGCCTTACTCCCCTTTCATCTGGTCTCTTGCATGCATAAGACATCAACCTTTCTTCTCTTCAACATATC
The DNA here is from genome assembly GCF_019279795.1 of Protopterus annectens. Classification (NCBI taxonomy): domain Eukaryota; kingdom Metazoa; phylum Chordata; order Ceratodontiformes; family Protopteridae; genus Protopterus; species Protopterus annectens. The sequence continues at coordinate 1,410,533,242 of NC_056737.1, read as the reverse complement.
AGCTAGCTCTCTCCCTTTACCTGTCATACTGCCAACATTCAAAGTTCCTACCCTCACAGCCACACTCCTAACCTTTCTGCTCTCCTCCTACCTCCAGGCATGCCTTCCCCCCCTCTTCTTCTCCTTCGGCCAACAGTAAGTCAATTTCCACCAGCACCTTGTTGGCTAACAGTACTGGTGGCGGTTATCGTTAACCCAGGCCATGACCAATCCGGTATGGAAATCTGTATTGTCCGTATATTTGACTTGGCAAAAAGTTTACACCGGATGCCCTTCCTGACGTAACCTTCACCATTTATCCGGGCTTGGGACTGGCACAAAGAAATACACTGGCTTGTGCATCCCCAGTGGCTGGGTTCCAAAAAGCTATATATATGGTTCCCAGGTTGCTGTTCTTGTCTTCGTGGAATAAAATTTTGGCGTTATGAACTTTCATTGAGTTGGTAATTGTTTATACCAGTTCGTTTGTTGTTCTGGCATTTGCAACTTTTACTCAGGATATACCCTTATTGCGAAGCCGGTGGCTACTGTTCGTGGTTTACTATATATATATGGTTCCCTATCAGAAGCCTGAAACACTATAAGCTTGAAAATCAAAATCCTGAAACTCAAAATGCTGAACACACAAAATGGACATACTGACGTCATTGTGGCTTTGCTATTGTTAGCCCTGTGGTGTTAGGTCATGCGTTGGGTTCAGGTGAGTGTGCGGTTGGTTTTATGTTAGGGTTAGGGGCGGTTTAAGTGAGTTAGGGTTAGGGCGCAGGTTAGGCATGTATGCAATAGTGACAAATATTGGGGTTAGGGGCGGTTTAAGTGAGTTAGGGTTAGGACGCGGGTCAGGTGAGTGTGCGATATTGACGGACCTTAGGGTTAGGGTCAGTTGGTAGATATTAGTGTCTTTATAGTGACATATTAGCATTATTTGTGTTTTCAGGAGTTTGAGTTTCAGGATTTTGGGTTTTCAGGATTTTGAATTTTCGGGATTTTGAATTTTCGGGATTTTGAATTTTCAGGCTTTTGGTTTCAGGATTTTGATTTTCAAGCTTATAGTGTTTCAGGCTTCTGATAGGGAACCATATACATGTATATATATATATATATATATATATATATATATAAAGAGAGAGAGAGAGAAATTATTTTCATTTGTGAAGCTTACCTCTTTAGGCTGCTTCTGCAAAGGGGTTGTGTCTAGTCAGAATATGCAACTAAAATGCAAATAAATAAATAAATAGACAATAAACCCTTTATAACACAATAGGCCAACACTGAATGGGAGCACATCAAAGAAATTGTCTAGAAAATAAAATATCAGATTTTTTTTTTAAGAATTATTTCATCACCCTTCAAACAAAGACCATCCACTCAGAACTATATGCCTGCTTCAGCATGGGTTAGCCCACTTACGTACAGCAGCAACTATACTTTGAAGGAGGACTTTCACTACCAAATTTTTGCTCAGATACAACAGAATGAAAACTGTTCCTAAGTATGTTTCTCTTTCAATATTAATGACTCCCTAAACAGTCATTTCTGGTAGATTTCAAAGTTTCTAAAAATGTATCAGAATACAACTTTGATACTCCAACATGGGTGCACATTAAGTAACAGCTTGACTCCCAGTGTGAAAACACAAGTCAAATGAGAAGGCCAGAAGACTTTTGTGTTTATGAGTAAATGGTTAGTAAGTGCACTGCCTGGATGCCAGCTAAAAAGAAATAGAGCACTTGGAAAAAAATCAGCTACAAAAGGTGTGAAAGAAACACTGACTGGGGAAAGTTTTGCAGCTGTTCAGCAAAAAGCAATGCAACCTCCAGACATGACTTCCAGTAACCTTCTGGAAGATACAAGAGAACTACACATAGACCTGGTTAAAATAAACAAAACACTGATGGAGTATATCAACACAAACAACAAAAGGCTGGAAAAATGGAAGAAGCTTTAAACAGATATTCAGATGAGGTGATAAAGCTGCAAAAATCAAAGGTTGAAATGAAGGCAAAGCTGGCTGAATATGAGACTGCTTAGGAAGAGATGTTTCAAAAAATAACAGAATTAGAGACAGAGCACATAGGGAAAATAAAAAGTTATGTCTTACCATAACTTGGCATTTGTGTTGTCTTCCTTAATTCGTCCTCACAACAGGGTCTCAGCTCTGACCTTCAGATCCAACTCAGCCACATATTACAGACGTGGATCTGACCCTCCTCCCTACTACCCACAATGCCCTGTTATCCACACCCAAGTACCTCAGATCAAGTATGCCAATTCCAAACATTCAGCATCCACACATTAAAGGAATGGCAGAAGAGGTTCAGACATAGGACATAAGAATCCCATCATCCAGGTTCTTCTAGAAGAGAAAGGCAGGGGGATGGTTGGGTGGGAAAAGTGAGGAGGAATGAAGGAAGACAACACAGATTCCAACTTATGGTAAGACATAACTTTTTAATCTGATGTTGTCTTCTTCATTCCTCCTCACAATACGGTCAGCGCCCCCAGATACGTAAATTCTGGGTGGCCCTCACGTAAGGATATGCCGGAGCACCATCAAACCAAAGGAGGCCCTGTTCCTGGATATGGCATCCAACTTGTAATATGATACAAAGGTATGACTGTTAGACCATGACGCTGCCGCATAAATGTCATCAATGGAAGCTCTAGAATAGAAGGCCATAGAAGTAGCAATAGCTCTGGTGGAATGTGCCCTAGGAGGTTTAGGTAATTCCAGTTCCTTGGAGGAACATATGTATGAGATGCAATCAGATATCAATTTCACCAAGGTAATTTCTGATGCTGCTTGTCCAGCCTATTAGAGGAGAAAGCTACAAAAAGCTGATTATATTTTCTGTGTTGTTTGGTTCTGTGTAGGTAAAAACAAAGTTGTCTATGAACGTCTAGAAGATGGAGAACATACTTCTCTGTATTAGAGAAACTGAGAAAGAAAACTGGTAACTGTGTGGATTAATGTTATTCTTGGTAACGACTTTGGGCATAAAAAAGGGACTGGTGCATAAAAACAATGTCTTTATAAAAAAGAATGTAAGGAGGCTTGGAAGATAAGGCCTGTAATTCAGAAATCTTGTTAGCAGAAGTTAAGGCCACAAAAAGAGGGCTGCTTTTCATGACAGAAACTTCATATCGCAACTAGATACTGGTTCGAAAGGTCCCTTTAAAGCATGTAACACAAGGGTGAGGTCAGGGGTGGATCCTTATTTGGGGGGGGCCTTAAAAAGAAACCACCTTTCATGAAAGATTTGCAAAGTCTAAAGGTGAACACAGAATGGGACTGACTTTCCATATGAAAACTGGAAACAGCAGCTAACTGTAATTTGACAGTGGAGAAACTAGCACCTCCGTTAAAAAAAGGTACAAAGAAATTGCAAAACATCTGAAACTGGTGCTGAGAAAGGATCAGTTTTCCTGCTCGTGACCAAATAACAAATCTCTTCCATTTATGGTTATAGACTTTTTTGGTGGAAGCCTTTTGCAAACTAGAAGGATTTTTCGAACTGGGGAATAAGCTTAGTCCGACGGTGTGCAAAAGTCCATGGGTGGAAAGCGGCACAGATGCTGCACTCTGCTTTCAGATGGTCAGCACCCAGGCAATACACACACTCTTTGTGGGCATCCTGGTTGGAAACTTTATGCCCACAAGAAGTGCAGTGTTTAAAGCCAGGTACTGGTTTGTCCTCCTTGTCTAAGAGAGAAAAAAAACACACCAAAATCAACTATCACTAATAACAATAAGAATCAATTTTCAACTGCTTTAGACTGTAAAAAAACTCTAGCTCTAAATTCTAACTTCAGTTTAAGCTTTAAGTTTAACGTTAACATAAAGAGAACTAACAAAGTTTTTTTTATTATTATAGGAAAGAGACGCACGCACGCATGCACACACTCAAAGAGAAAGGAGGGAGGGCTTACAAAATTTGCTCAGAGGTGAAGAAACTACAAGTATTAGGAACAAATCTATCCCAAGCTTGAGAGAAGGTGATCTGTGTCAAATTCGCTGAAGCGGCAAAGATCTGAGGTACTTAGATGGATACAGGGCATTATGGGTAAGGAGGGAGGAGGTTGAGAGAGTTGGATCCAAGTCTGCAGTATGTGGCCAAGCCAGATCTGACGGTCGGATCAGAGACCCTATAATGAGAAGGAATGAAGAAAACAGCATCAGATACTGACATATTCAGCTACACCAGAGAAGCTGGAAAGAACATACTGCATTAATTTTATGAAAGCAAAAATAAGCAACTGGACTGGCAGACCACAGCAGGAGTTGCTAGTTGAAAGGGCACATTGTGTGTATGCTCCAAACCTGGCTATGAGAAAGCAACCTAGACCTTTAATAGTAAAGATGCAATCCTACCAGCAGGAGTTGATTCCGACAAAAGTGTGTCAGAAGGACAAAATAAAAGTGGGAGACAGCAGAGTGCTTGTGGAGAATGACTACTCATTGTACACCAGGGAGAAGAAGAGTAAATTCATTCCATTTTTCAGAGAATGTTGAGATGCAGGTGTGAAATTCAAACTGCTTTACCCAGCTGTATTTAAGGTATTCTTCCCTGGAGGAACAAACCATTTTTTGATGAAGTAAATGCTAATGAAGAAATACAAAAGTTTGTCCAACAAAAAGTGAGCTGTGAAACAGAAAAAAATTCTGCTTCTTGTTCTTCTGGTAATAAAGACTACAGCTAGACTGTACATGTGAAATCTTTTCCACAGTTTCAATGGAAAATGTTATAGAGAAGGAAGGGATCATGCAAGATGACTAGAAGAATCTAGAGTACATTGGAAATGAAGCAGAGAAACAATCTGGGAGATGGAGATGAATAGTAATGAAACGAGTAACAATGTGGGATTACAATGCAATAATTATATTTGTAAAATATGACAGAACAACAAAATATGGAAATATAGGACTTTTTCAGAAATTGTTGGACTTGTGGGGGACTAAAGTATATGCCCTACTTCATGTCATTCATGTCTGGAAGAATGCTTTATGGAGGGAAAGAGGGGGGAAAAGTCAATTATAAGTAAAGAAAACATTTTTTTTCTATCTTAATTATTTTTGTGGTGTATGGTTTTCTTTGCATGCCATAAAGTGAAGTTTTCTTGGTTATTTTTGAGTGTAATGTTGATTGTAAATAGATGCTGCTGTGTTTTCCTTCCTTTCTTCCTTCTCTTTTTCTTCTTGCTCAGTTTTAAGAAATGCAGGCACTGCAATGTAAAACAAAGCCTGGTTAAAAGAGTATGACAAAAATAATGTGCTTTTTCTCATATTTCATGGGGAAGTGACTGATTTAGTAATAGGTTTTAAAAGAAAGCAAGTGAATAAAAAGAACACTGAATATTATGAGGCTTTTTTGAGTAAATAAATGTATGCTTAGGAGCAGTTCTGTATCTGGCTCTGTCTCCATGGAAATAATCTAATAAAGAGAAATTGACTGGTTCTCATGTCTCCATGGAGACAATCTGATCAACAGAAATTGGTTACAATCGAGTGGAGAGAGATTCGCTGGGGAAAAAAAAGGATGCGAGAAACTGGTTAGGAGATAATGTTCTCAAAGCATTCAAGGGTTTTCCCAGCTGGGAGATCTACAAAGATAAAACAAAACCAGTTAGTAGTAAGTAAAAGCACAGGCTACACACCATGCGTCTTAGCATGGATAACCCTGCTTTTAAGTTAACTCAAGTCAGAGTGTAGCTGTCAGTTTGAGTCATTTGTTCCTATAAGGAGGGTAAAACATCATTTGAAGATGTATATAGTTTTGAGTGTTAACCAAAAACTGCTAAACAACTCCAAAGATCACAGTAAAAATGAAAAAGCAGCAAACCAAAGATCACGAAGGAACCGGACCACAAAACTTATAAGCTTTCGTTCATTTAATAAAACACCACGAACTTCATCAGAATAAATACAAAAACTTGAAACCACCCTTTAAATACTTGCCATGTGCAAAAAATCATCCAATGACAAAATGCTTCAAATAAATTATTTAAATAGCCACTGTGATGTCATGAAAATTTAAAAATACACTGTGAATTTTTAACATTGGATATGTATAAAAACATGAACATGTATGTATATAATAGTCAACAATAACAAACTACTACAGCGTTTCATCAAATAAAGCCCATTTTGTGAACAGCTTGGCTCACTACATCAAAGCCTTTGTAACTGAAGAAAACACTTGATGTTAATAGTTTCATTTAGTCCTGGAGGGTAGTCTGCTCTTAAAGCTATCTGCCATTTAGTTTCCCTACATTCTAATAAGGCTTTAAAATTACCCACCAAAGGACCACAAACGACTTTGTCTAAAACAAAGAATGTAAATTTTTTAAAATTGTTACATAATAAAACATGTTGTGCCAGTGCATTATTCCTGTCTTTGTTTCTCACTGCCAACACGTTCATAAATCCTTCTATTTAGTGACCTGATGGTCTTGCCAACATAAAAACCGGTGCAAGAATTACATACTGTGAGATAAACAATGCCCACAGAATCACATGCAAACCTGTCCTTTGCATAATAACTTTCTTGAAATGTTTCAACTTAACAGAACCTGAGTTGGCTATGCATCTACATTGCCTGCAATGACCATAAGCAAAAGTCCCAACAGGGTCTTTGACCCCATTGTGTGATGTCTTAGAAGTACTTTCAAGTACACTTCTTATGTTACATACCTTTTTATAAGTGAACAAAGGTTCATTACCCAGGACTTTCACCAATTCAGAATGTCCAAGCAACACCTTCCAATTTTCCTTAATAATATGCCTAATAGTGTCCATTCCATCTGAAATGGGCAATAGGAAGGCAAGCTCAAACACCTTGTTGTTTTGATTCACCCTACCTGTTGCATTGAAATTGCCACTCAAAATGGGGTAAAATCTAAGTTGCCCGTCTAAGGAGTGGAGTATCCGTTCCCCGTTGTTCTGTGGATTAGGAAAGAAGATTGGCAAATGTATGGACTGATTAAGAGCCACACTGGATACCACCTTGGGTATGAAGGAGGGACTGGTTCTGAGGAAAGGCTCCAGTACCATAAGGGCCTGTAATTCAGATACCCTTCTTGCTGAAGTGATTGCTAAAAGGAAAGCGGTTTTCCAAGAAAGGAATTTTAAATCTGCACTAGCAGCTGGCTCAAAAGGAGGAAGAGTGAGTTTCTCCAATACAAAGTTAAGGTCCCAGGCAGGAGTTGGGGCTCTCCTGGGTGGTCTTAAATTTTTGGCCCCTCTGAGGAACTGCTTGAGCAGTGGATGAGAGAAGAGGGGAGGTTCTATGTTATAATGAGCTGAAATGGCTGAGGCGTGAATTTTGATGGAGGAAAAAGAAAGGCCCTTGTGAAGCATCTCAGTTAAGTATTGTAGAATCTGAGGTAAGTTGGGCACTGCTGTGCTCATCCCTTGAGACTGGTTCCAGGCACAGAATCTTTTCCATTTTTCAGCATAATATTTTTTAGTACTAGGCCTCCTTGCCTCTAAAATGATATCCTTCACTGGTTTACTGAGGGATGGTAAAGGAAAGACTGGGTAATTTAGCCAGGCTGTTAGGTTCAGGGTTTGTAGCCGAGGGTGCAGAATCTGGTTCTCCTGCTGAGACAACAGGGTAGGTGTCTGAGGCAGGTGCCATGGGGCCAACAGTGACACACTGCGCAAGAGAGGGTACCAGTGTTGGCGTGGCCAGTCTAGTCCAATCAATATCGTCCTTGGTTTGCCCCCATTTGATCATTAGTAGTACTTTGGAGAGGCAGAGGAGGAAAGGCATAAACTAATAGGTTTTTCCAGCTGAAGGACAGATCATCCACTTTCCAAGCTTGTTTGTGGGGAAACCTTGTGCAAAATTTGTTTAATTGGTAGTTCTGGGGGAGGCAAACAGGTTTATATCCGGGCTCCCTCACTTGTTTGTCAACATGTTGAAAGTCTTAGGTTCCAGTTTCCACTCGTGTGGGTCCATAAGGTTTCTGCTTAGTCTGTCTGCCAATGTATTTAGTTTTCCTGGCAGGAATTGAGCTTGTAGATGCACTTGGTAGCTCAAGGCTGTGTTCCACAGTGCCATGGCTAGTCTGCAGAGGGGGTAGGAATGGGTACCCCCCCCCCCCGCTTGTTTATGTACCACATAACAGTGGTGTTGTCCGTCTTTACCATTAATTGTCATGGAAAAATGTGGTCCTTTAAGGCTGTCAGAGCATTCTGTACAGCTAACATTTCTTCTTGATTGATATGCAGGTACATTTGACTTGGGTTCCATTTGCCCTGAATGCACTTCCCTGCCAGGTGAGACCCCCATGCATAGTCTGATGTGTCTATTGTTAGGGTTTGGGCGGTAGGGGGTATAGTGAATGGCAGTCCCTTGTTTTGGTGGCAGGACTCTACCCACCAAAGGAACTCTAACCATAGGCAAGGTATGATAGGAATCATTGCTTCTAGATCCTGAGAATGTCGACACCATATGCTTTTTAGATACCATTGTAGTTTCCTCATATGCAGTCTTGCATATAGAATTAGAAGAATGCAGGAGGCCATGAACCCCAAGGCTTGCAGTATTTGCCTTACAGATAGCAGGGCTTTTGTGGCCACTAGTCTGAAGTAGGTTGTCAAATGTATTTGTTTCTCTGGCGTGAGGAAAGCAATCTGGGAAGGTGTATTCAAGCCTGCTCCCAGGAATATAATTTGTTGACAGGGCACCAGGTGAGATTTCTTTTCATTTATGGTGTACTCCAGACAAGTTAGCACCGTTTGTACAAAAGCCAGATGATTCAAAAGTATGTCCTGGCTTTCTGCCTGAATTAGAGAATCGTCCAGGTATGGGTATATTTGAATATTTCTTTGCCTGCAAAATGCAATGACTGGAGCTAGGGACTTTGTGAATACCCTAGGTGCAGCAGACAAGCCAAAGGGCAGTGCAGAGAACTGATAGTGCATGTAGCCTGCTTTGAAGAGTAGGTATCTTCTGCAAGATTCCCTGATTGGGATGCGCAGGTATGCTTCCTTTAAACTGAGTGTTGCCAACCAGGCATCCTTGCCTAGCATAGGAAGCAACTGGTGAAGAGTTAGCATCTTGAATTTTGGAATCACCAAAAAGGTGTTTAAAGTAGACAGGTCCAGATAGGACACCATGAATTGTCTTTTCTGGATACCAGGAAAAGTCTTGAATAGAAATCTTGTCCCTTTTCCTCTTCTGGTACAGTTTGAATAGCCTTTATGCTTATGAGAGAGAGTACTTGCTTTTGAGCCTCTGCCCACTGATTTGGGGGTAGATCTGGCAAATCATTTGGGGATGGTAACGTGAGGAAGTGAAATCTGTATCCTTCGGAAACTATATTTAAAACCCATTTCTCCTGGGTAATGAGTTCCCAGTTTTTTGCATGTAGAGCAATCTTTCCCCCAAAGGGGCAGTCAGTTGAGAAGTGCTTGGAAGTTTTAAAGTTAAGTAATTGAGACAGTTTACCATAGGGGGAGTTTTACTACTCCCAGATTTGGAAGTGGGGGCCCCCCACTGCTTAGTCCTGTGCGTACCCTAGGACTGAAGCTTGGGTGCTCTGCTGGATCTGGGTTTGGACTGAGAAGGCCTGGAAGAGGCAGGAAAGGACCAATTCTTAGAAGGCCAATGCCTACTAAATCTTTGAGGTTGCACTTGCAAGAAATCTTTAACAGTTTGCATAGATTTAGTTCTTTCCTCCATCTTTTTGAGAACTTCTTCTGCCTTTTTGCCAAACAGGTGGTTCTGATTTAAGGGAGCATCCAGTAATTTAGCTTTAACATGATCTGGCAAGGATTGCTCCTTAAGCCAAGCATGCCTTCTAAGTACAGACCCAGTGACAGCAGCCCTGCAAGATGCCTCTAGTGAATCAAAACCACATTGCAAAGTATGTTTTCCAATCTGTCCAGCAGAATGCATTAAATCCTGTAAATCCTTATTTTCAGCACAATCAGGAATCAACATCATTTTCTGTTTAAGCAATCCAATAATATGCTGCTACTTTAACATATGAAACTGGCAGTTTAGGGCCCTAATGGCCAAGGTTGCAGAAGTGTATACCTTTTTATCCTATCTATCCAGCGCCATGGAGTCTCTATCACAGGGGGTAGGATTTTTGGCAGTAGTAGCTTTAATGCCCTTGGGTCCCTGTGAAATGGGCTCAGGATCCACAGTAGGATTTTTGAAAAGGAACTTGTGAGAATCAGGAACCCTGTAATATCTATCAGGTTTTCTGGGAGTAGGAGGTAGAGAGTCAGAGGCCAAGCTAGATTCCAAAAAGGCATCATCAACAAGGTCTAGTACAGCAGGATAGCTAAAGGCCTGTGCTGGGGCAGGAGTAAGAAATCCCCAAGCCTCTTTGCAGAATAAGGGAAATCCTGACTTTCCCAAGAGTACACAAGGTTTCACCAAAAGAGAAATCCTCTGGGTGGGGGGGTGGGGTGGGGGGGGCAGCGGGAATAGAGTCCTCAGCATCAGAATCCTCATAGGAAGATAAGGGTAAATCCTGGTCATCAGAGGAAATGGAAATTTCAGAATCCTGGTCAGAAGTATCATAAGCAAACTCAGTCCTAGGTCTCTTAAAAGGGGGAAGGTTGGCTTCCCCTGATTAAAGTAATAAGGTCTTCAGCCATTCTCATTTGTTTTTAGGCATAGAGGTCTGACCATGTGGTCGGGGTGTCGGTTTTCTAGGCATGGTTCGGGTTTTAGGCCTTGAAGAAGAAGAAGATGGCATCGGTGTAATATGCAAGTCCCTAGGCCTAAATAAACCCTCAGAAGCCAGTGCCTGCACAGCGGCTCTGGACCCATCCAAGGTAGAGACGTCCGCAGGTTCCATAGTTGAAGTATCTTTCAGGCATACCGGACTCTGAATGGGTCTCAGTAGAGGCCAGCAAATCTGAAGTAGCGGGTATCAGGGGCTGCGAAAGCGCCTCACTGAATACCGGCGAACTGGTGACTGGCTTATGAGAAGTGTCGTCGGCAGCTTTGGACCTAAGTGTCCTGTCTCTGTCTTTATCTTTGTGTTTTTTCGGAATGTCGGTAGTCGGTTGGCTTACCGAAGACATATCTGAATAATTGAACTGAGCACCAAAATATTTAGAAGCGAAAATATACTGACGATAGTTTGTTGTTTAAATAAGGCACAAAACCAACAGCGAGGTATGCTGCGGTCAGGGCTTATGCAAGGAATACAGTACGAATTAAAATCTTTATGAGGTATTTGCTTTCCACAAGAAATGCAATTATTTACTTTTACTGACATCGGTTTAGAGCAAGAAAAAGTTTCCCCAACGGGGTACTTAGCTTTAAGTTGAAGACTTCAGTTCTGAAACTCGAAAACGAAAATTTCAGGAGTCGGCTGACCGGCACTTGCAAACTGCTTCTCTTTCGGGCACCGCACAGCAAGAAAGACTGATGTAATGGCATCGGCTACATATTTTAGACCACTGACTACCTGATGTCATGGAAGAGGAGACAGCAACCGACACAGGACCCAAGACTTTGTTAATCAGGATGACTGAAGGCTAATGCAAGCAGATAACCCAAATGTGATGACTACAACAGTTAAACACGAAGAACGTCAACTATATAGAAGTTCAACCTGCCAAACAGTGTTTGCATGTAACACAAAACCTGGAACTAGAGATTTAACAAAAAAGGTGTTATACATAAAAGGTGGGAATAATAACTTTTTAATAGAATGATGCTTTCTGTAATGTATTTAATTGGCAACGGTCTCACTTATAAATACAAAAAAGGGAACTATATTAAAAATGTAGAATGGAAATGGCTATGTTACAGGAGAGACACTTGGAAAAAACTAAACAAGTGAATTTGAGATTTTTAGGATGGTTATTCAGTGCAATATCTGGGACAGCAGAAAAGAGGAGTACTTGTATTAATTGCAAGAGGAGCTCCAGTAGTGACGGAAGAGGATAAAGATAATAATGGCAGACTTGTAGTGCTAGGGGGCTACTGGCAAGGGAGGAGGATTACACTGGCATGTATCTATATTCCACCTAAAACTTCTATAAATAGAGCTTAAGAAAATTCTGAGAAATGATCAGTTTTCAGCAAGGAATATTACCTATAGGTAATTGCAGCAGTGAAGATGTCTGGGGTGCCCAGAACGGAAAGTAGTACAAAGAAGGGTAGCTTTTTGAAGAAATACTTGAAAATATTTGGTATGAAAGATGTGAATTCAGTAATAGGAGTTTAGAATGAATTTGCATATTTCCTAAGACATAAAAACTAGGCTAGGCTACACAAAATTTACATTTCACAGCAACATGTGCATTTAATTGAAGGTCTTGATACGCACCCAATAATTATTTCAGATCATGTGCCAATAACAACTAAAATAAAAACACAAGGTAATGAAATAAAAACGAGAGACTCTCTCTTTCCCGCCTATCTATTGAAAAGAGAGGAATTTAAGGAATGGATAGGGGAGATTATTTAAGAGTTATTCGAGAGAATATAAATAACTTCCAAAAATACAGCTTGGCAGTGGGAAAAAATTGAGGTGGAGTTTAAAAATAGGGTGGAAATAAAAGAAAGGGAGCTATGGTTAAGAAGAAACAAGAATTATTTAGAAGGATTGACAAATGTTAGAGTATTGCAGAACAGGGGGAATCTTACAGAACAAGAAAATGATCAACTGAGAATGTTAAGCAGACAATAAGGGATTACCTCAATAATATACAAGAGTTTAGAAAGACTGTGTTAAGCAACTGCTTTTTGATTAATACTAGAGCACAAAAACATTTAGCAGAATGACTAGGTAATAGAAAGTAGAAAGGGAGGTCACCAAACTTAGGAAGCCTATAACAAGGAAGATGAGCGATACTGTAGAGGTATTAAAAATATTCGGAAATTCTATGAAAGTCTGTATAACGCAGAGAAATATAGAAACCAAGAAAAGATACAAATGGAAATGTTTATCAAAGAATTAAAAATGCCAATATTAGAGGTAGGTGAGTTAGGATAGGAGGAGATGAGTTAAAAATTGTGATGTATAAGTAATCTACAGGAAAGTAGGAAAGTTCCCAGAAATGGATGGTATTCCTGAATGGATGGTATTCCTGTGCAAGTTTGCAAGCTGAGGGGGGCGGGGACTGAAAAAGATCTGGAAGGTTTATAAGAGGAGAAGTACCAACATTCTGGAAGAAAGCAGTGGTACGTAGCTGTAATACCTAAAGAGGGTTAAATATTCAACAGATCCAGTTTCATACAGGCCCATTTCAATACTAAACCATGAGACATGTTAGTAACAGCCTGCATTTTACTGCTGGAACCTGTGTTCTGAGAGACTGTTTTTCAATCTGCAAATATACAGAGCTGAGTATATATTTTTTGGTTTTAGAGTTTGTACTGTTAATTGCTGCTTAGATCTCTGCTGAAACTGTTTTGTCCCACCCACCCTCCCTATTTTTGGCTTGTAGTTTAAATTTGGTGGCTTTTGCAGTTGCCCGCCCCACTGTAGATTTGATCTGGGACACTCCCCCAGTTCCATCTCTTTACCACATTCTACCTAATAAACTCTTTCTGCACTTGCTTTTAGTCCTTTTTAATTTAATTGCATTTTTTAAACTGTGTTTGGTCTAATATTGCCACATACTCAAGTGTGCTAGCTTGCACTGCATATGAATTGTTTTTACTGCTTGTTTGCCTTTTCGGCTTTTAGGGGTCGCCACAGCAGAACTCCAGTTTGTTAATGATTGGCAGTAGATTTTATGGTGCCGAGCTGCCAGCCCGACGCCCAACCTTCAGCGAAGGCACGCCCATTCACGCATGTCTTTCGAATGCCACTCGACTGCGGGGAGGACATGCAGACTCCACACAGAAGGCACTCCAGCCGAGAATCGAACAGGAGAACCTCTTGTGGTGAGGCAACAACCCTACCGCTGCAGCTGGTTCTTACTGCTGTTTTAGCTGATTTTCTGTAACAAAAGAAAAAACGGAAAAAAAAAAAAGTACTGTAAGCCTGTTTCCTACCTTTCCTGCAATAAGAAGTTATGTACTCACCATAACGTTCCATCTGAGTAGGTGGCTTCATTTGTCTGCAACCTGTGGGTCTTGGATCCGATATCGGATCCGAGCTGGCAACTATTTATACAGCTATGGATCCGAGCTCCTAGCTCCTCCCCTCACCCATAATCCCTTGCCAACCCCAAATTACCTCAGATCAAGTTTTGCCCTCCTATATACCTGAAAAGGTATTCCAACAGGAAAAGGCAGGAGAAATACCAACATCTAACTCTTCTGAAGGCCAGGGGGAAGGAGTGGGGGATGGTTGCAGACAAATGAAGCCACCTACTCAGACGGAACGTTATGGTGAGTACATAACTTCTTAATCTGGAGTAGGGGACTTCATTTGTCTGCAACCTGTGGGACAGAGTCCCCAGCTACCTGAATCTTGGGCGGCCATCATGGAAGGATGTTCCGGAGCACTGCGGAGCCAAAGTATGCTCTCCCTCTGGAGATGACGTCCAGTTTGTAGTGGTTAATAAAGGTATGAGATGAGGCCCAAGTGGCTGCCGAGCAAATATCATCCAAGGGGACTCTAGATCTGAATGCAGTAGAAGTAGGTATGGAGCGAATGGAATGTGCGCGAACCCTTTGAGGTGCGGGCCTCCCAGAAGTCTCATAAGCTAGAAGGATACATTGGGAAATCCAGTGTGATAAGGTGACCTTCAAAACGGCTTTACCTAAATTGAATTTGGCAAAGGAAAACAGCTGATCAGATTGTCTGTGACCAGCAGTCCTATGAATATAGAAACGCAGCTGCCTGTGCACATCTAATGAATGCAGCTTGTATTCTCCTTTATTTTGATAATTATGGAAGAAAACAGGAAAATTAATGGACTGATTGATATTGGTTTCTGAGGCCACCTTAGGTAGAAAGGATGGATTGGTCCTGAGGTACACTCTATCCTGAAGAAAAACCAAGTACGGGGGTTTTACAGAAAGAGCCTGAAGTTCCGAAACTCTTTTCGCAGAAGTGATGGCTACCAGGAATGCTGTTTTCCAAGACAGGTATTTAAGATCAGCCGAGGCAGCTGGTTCAAAGGGGGACGCAGTCAAGGCTTGAAGAACTAGCGATAGGTCCCAAGGGGGTATGGCTTCTTTGATAGGGGGCCTGAGCAGAAAAGTACCCTTGAGGAAGGTTTTACATAATTTAGCTGACATCGAAGGACCTGTCTCGTGTCCTATGTGGTAATGGGAGATGGCTGCCAATTGTACCTTGACTGTCGAACAGCTAGCCCCTTGCTGAAAAAGTCCGGTAAGGAAGTCCAAAACGGACATTAGCGGAGCAGTGAAGGGGTCCAGATTATGGTGTTCTGCCCAGATGGAGAAGCGCTTCCATTTACTGCGGTAAATCTTCCTGGTGGAAGGTTTATGCGCTGCCACCAAGATGGCTTTGACTGGTGAAGAGATACCGGGAGTCCTCATTAAGAGTGGAACTGGAACAGCCAAGCTGTCAGCTTCAGGCTGTCCAGATTCGGGGTCGGTAAGCCTGATGGGTGGGAGATCAGATCTGGGCTGGGATCCAGAATCCAGGGAGGATTCACCAAGTGAGACCACAGGTAAGGGAACCAAGTTTGTCGAGGCCAGAATGGGGCAATGAGGATCATTTTGCTCCCCAACAGAGAGGCTTTCTGTAACATCTTTAGCATCAGGGGTAGAGGAGGACAGGCATAAAGTAGACCAGGCGGCCAAGCATGCACTAGAGCGTCTCTCGGGGATTCCCCTGGTGGGGGAATCAGGGCAAAGAAGTTGTCGCATTTCATATTTGAGGGAGAGGCAAAAAGATCGCATCAGGGTTGCACCCATTTTGCAAAAATCTGCTTCGCTACTCAGGAGTTGAGAGACCACTCGTAAGGGGAAAGGATAGTGCGGCTGAGTTTGTCCGCCAGAATGTTGGGCCGACCCGGAATGTGCGTTGCGATCAGAAAGCGGTTGGTGGAGATCACCCATTCCCACACTCTCATGGCTTCTCGGCAGAGAGGGTAAGACCTGGTTCCCCCCTGTTTGTCGATATACCAGACAACTGACATGTTGTCTGTCTGTACCGCAATAGTTTCTACGGGAAGAAGGTTGTGAAGTGCTTGCAACGCCAACAACACTGCCCTCATCTCCAGAACACTGATATGTAGGGAGGTCTCTGTGTTGTTCCATGTGCCTTGGACTGTTCTGCCTGAGCAATGCCCCCCCCCACCCGAGGCGAGAAGCGTCCGTGGTCACCGTGATGAGAGGAAGTGGAGCGCAGAAGGGGCGACCTGTATGGAGGTCTGGAGAATGAAGCCACCATAACAGGGCCCTCCTGCAAGCCTTGCTGATAGAGATAGGGTGATTGAGAGGAAGAAGCTGAAAGGACCATTGTATTTGAAGGGTCCACTGCAGTACTCTCATGTATAGGCGAACGCATGGAAGGAGTGTAATTGCTGCTGCCATAGAGCCCAGTGCCCTCAGGACCAATTCCGCGGGTGGAGTTTCTGACTGGAGGATGGCCCGCACATGTAAACTCAGATTCTGTAGTCGTTCCAGAGTGAGGTAGGCTCGCAGACTTCTCGTATCTAATCTGGCCCCTATGAAGTCCATCACTTGTGTCGGAGCAAGGGAGGATTTGTCCGTATTGATCGTAATTGCCTAACTGGGGGGCTAGGCAAAGAAAAAAATCTCTGGCTGAGCAGAGTAGATGCCTTGTTTGGGCGGTCAGGAGCCAGTCATCCAGGTACGGGAAGACCTGCATTCCCTGGAGTCTCAGGTGGGCCGCTATCACTGCTAAAACTTTGGTGAACACCCTGGGGGCTGTGGTGAGGCCAAAGGGAAGGACCCTAAATAGTGGCTGGCTCCCAGCCGGAAGCGGAGAAACCTCCTGGATTGTCTGTCCATTAAAATGTGGGAGAAAGCATCCTTGAGGTCTATTGAGCACATCCAGTCGTTCTCCCACAAGCGGGAGAGAATGGATTGAAGAGTGACCATTCGGAATTTTTCCTTGGTTACCGACAGGTTCAGGAGAGAAAGGTCTAGAATTGGTCTCAAGTCCCCAGTCTTTTTTGGCACCAGAAAGAACCTGTAGTAAAACCCTAATCCAAGCTGGTCTGGGGGGAACGGGTTGGATGGCTCTTTTCTCTAGCAGCTGCTGGATTTCAGCGGCTGCAGCCTCCCACTGAGTGAGTGGTACATCGGGAAGGTTTCTGAGTCTGGGGACATGTTGCATTGGGATTTTGTAACCTCTGGATATGATATGAAGCACCCAGCAGTCTGACGTGATGGACTCCCATGTCGCCAGGTGCCTCGAGAAGCGCCCCCCGACTGCCTCCAGAGTGGAGCAGTCGGGAAACCCTTCAGGGCTGTTGCGTGGGCCGATCAAAGAAGGATTCTCTGGACCCAAAATTTCTCAGAGCCCCTCTGCCTCTAGGGCGGCGTCCTCCCTGTCCTCCTCTGCCACAGAAGGACTGGTTGTCTGGAGCAGGTTGGGAATGTTGTGATATCCAAAACCACATCTTCTTCTGTCCCTTTTGGTTCTTGGAGAAGGACATCTGGGGAGCAGAGAAGCGGACTCTGACGGCAGACAACGTCTTCCCGTCCTTCTCACTCTGGACAAGTGTCTCGTGAACGGTCTTGCCAAACAAGGCAGAACCATCAAAGGACGCCATAAAGGGCTCCGCAAAGTCGCAATGTCGGAGCCAGGCCTGGCATCTCATAATGAGGCCCACTCCGCTAGCTCTAGTGGCTCCCTTAGTGGAGTGGGACAACAGCCGCATAGAGGTGTTGGAAATAGATCTAAGAGTGGCCATACGAGTGGAGTACAACTGCTTGTCCTCCGCCGACATGGACTCTGGGGGGGAAGCAGTGTATTCTTTAATAAGATCTCGCTGCATCCTGATGACATGTGCCATGTAGTTCAGGGACCTTACTGAGAAGGTCGCTGAACTAAATACCCGCTTCCCAAGGTGATCCATCGAGCGGGACTCCTTGCTCGGTGGATGGACCAAGGGGCTCTCCTGAGCTAGTTCCCTCTTAATGGCTGCCGCCGTCAACATGGCATCTACAGGGGGACCCCTGCTCCAGTGGGACCGGTCTGCAGGGGGGGCTCAAGATCCTATCCGGGCGTTTAGGGACTGGCTCCACAGTGTCCGGCTCCTTCCACGCCCTGGTGGTAATAAGGTCCACCAGGGGTTCGGCCGGAGGGTCACCCAAGAGGTAGACGGACCTGCTTCGAATGCCTCCAGGAACACGGACTCAACGGAGGAAGCCTTGGGGGCAGACCCCCCCCCCGATCCTGAGCATTTCCATGATGTCTCCAAAGGAGACATCCTCAGGGGGTGAGCTTGGGGAACCTTCCCCTTCATCCAAGTCCGTGTCCTCTGTTAAGAACTTGGGGGAGTCCACGTGCCTCCTCTTACACTTGTGCTTGCGAGGCACTTCCTCGGGGGGGCTGCCCAAGGAGGTCTCACCAGCAACATCCTGTTCCAATGGAACAACCTGGGACATCGAAGCAGGCTGTCCCTGTGGCCGAGTGATGGGAGCCTGACCCAGCAGAGAGGGAGTGCTGGGTGGAACCGAGACAAGGGCCGGGTGTCCGGATGCTCTCGACAGAGCCCTCTCCACTGCATCAAAGGCCGAGGGGGAGCTGCTCTCCCTGGGCTCCGAAAGTCAACCCCCCCTCGGATCCGATGAAGGGATCAGAACCGGCGTCGAGACAGCCGGATCCGAGGGACCAGTGTGCTCCGACCTGGATGGAGCTGAAGGCACACTGAATCCCTCAGATCCGAAGCTCGCCCCATGGCTCTGAGAGGTCGGATCCAACAATGGAACCGACAGACTCGAGGGCAGGGTTGGATCCGAAGTACTCAGTACTGTCGGCGCCGACCCACCCCCAGCTCCGACGCTGCCCGGCTCCGAGCGCTTTCGAACCCGGGAAGCGGGTCGGAGAAGGAGCAATCAGAACAAAGAAAGGTGTCGAGCTCCCACCCGAAGCGGGGGGAGGCAAGAGCACTCCCATCTGCAGCTGGGCCTGGATGAACCTCCTCATCATCCGGTCCAAGTCTGCATCAGACAGGCTGTAGGTTGATCTCGAAGAGGCCACCGAGGCAGGCCTGGAATGCTGCCTCGATGACCTCGATGAAGATCGGGTCTCCTCCTCCTCAGGTCCCGGGGAGAAGCAAGGAGATCAGAGCCGAGGAGGAGGAGACCTGGAAGCCGTGGAGGGAGAAGCCTGCTTAGCTGGGGGGGCCAAAGCGGAGGCCTCGGCCCTCCGCTTGTGGTGCTTCTC
This sequence comes from Protopterus annectens, assembly GCF_019279795.1. Taxonomy (NCBI): domain Eukaryota; kingdom Metazoa; phylum Chordata; order Ceratodontiformes; family Protopteridae; genus Protopterus; species Protopterus annectens. The sequence goes on along the minus strand of NC_056737.1, from coordinate 1,410,513,973 downwards.
CCTCCGTTTCTCCCTCCTGGCCTCCCTGTCCTCCGGTGCTTTAGTTGGAGTTTGAATCCCGGCCGGGGGAAGGGGGGCAGGAGTGGCTACCACCACAGGCTGAGGAGGTGCCACGGGAGGGGCGGAGGCTGAAGCCGAATCCAGGGGCAAAAGTCCCGCCAGGATCAGCTTCGACCTACGCTCTTTCAGTGCCCTGGGGTTGAATGCTGCACAAATGGTACAGCCTGAGGACAGGTGTTCAACCCCAAGGCACCGAACACACTGAGTGTGGCCATCTGCCGGAGAGAGCTTATGGCCACACTCGGGTGCATTTAGAAAAAATAGGCTTAGGGATCTCTGCCATACCTAAACTAAGGCTACACAAACACACTAGGCCCCAAATGCAATCACACACAAGCACACACTAACGACCATTGAGGGAAGGGTAAAAAACTAAAATTTCAAAGTTAACAGGCTAAAGAAAACCTAGCACACTCACACTGATTAAACTAGGAAAAAAAGACTGTGAAAATTCACTTATCTATAAGAAATCGCCAGGAGCTCGCAATCCAGCTGACACACGTTAGAGCTGCAAACTAGATCTGGGGTCATTTGGGGTTGGCAAGGGATTATGGGTGAGGGGAGGAGCTAGGAGCTCGGATCCATAGCTGTATAAATAGTTGCCGGCTCGGATCCGATATCAGACCCAAGACCCACAGGTTGCAGACAAATGAAGTCCCTACTCCAGATCTAGTGTTCCAGATACAGATTTGCTGTATCCAGGACTGTATGTAAGCTTCTGAGCCCAGCCAAGCCTTTCTGTGTTGGAGGGGAAGCCTTCTAGCTTATCAGTGGGAGTGCTAAGCACTAGGTAACCTGTCTACCACATAAGGAGTGGTTCTGGCCAAGAAATTGTAGTTATTGGCCGTTTGTGTAATCTTTTCCATCTCTCTCAACTTTCTGATTTGAAAGCCTGCATTTGCACATGTTTCTGTCCTGTAACTCGTCTAGTGCAGATACAGATTCATAGTTTTAGCACTTAAATTTGCTTATTCGTGCTCAGCACTTGTTCAGAACTTTCAAGCACTAAATAAGCTACTAATTACTATAGCACTCAACCTTCTACATTACCTAAAAGAAAACAGTTTTTGTACTTACTTTTCCCACTTGCTTAGAGAAAAACAGCTCTTGTACTCACTTTCCTCACTTATCTAGAGGAAAATAGTTTTTTTATTCAGGCATGTCCAAGGGTCAGCTCCCAGTATTCTCTCCTGTCTATCTGATGAATCTGGGAATCTTGAGGCAATATAGAAATTGCCTCATGTACACAGACAACTTCTCCTCCTACCACCCACCACTACAACCTGTGAGAGATGCACTTATCTAGCCAAACTGGAGGTAAAGCTCTCTGCAACCAAGACTGAACTTGACAGTCAAGAGGAGAAGGTAAACATTTGCACCACACCACACTCATCACAGTCTCACTAAATCTACACCACCAAAATCCACACAGTAACACAAAATCATTCGCGGAGGCTCTCAATAATAATCTCTCTAAGCAACAGAGACCTCCAAAGCAGAAACGCAAGCAAACTCCATCCCCCAACACAACCCAAATGATAATATTTTAAGAATTCTGAAAATGAATATGCAGTATATAAATAATAAAAGGAGCGGGATGGGCACAGTCTGTTAGCTGATGACTGTTCGCATTTGGAACAGTATGGGTATTATTGACATCCCTTTGATATATATCTGCTTCTTGTTAAAAATAATAGTTTCTTTTAGTTTCTTAACTCATGCACATTTACAAATACAGAGGGATGGGTGGTTAGGCACCTATTTAGAGTTTAGGAGTATAGAAGTCACAACATTTATTCTCAAGATAAATACACTAACAGAAAAAGTTTATAAATGTATTTTTGTGCATCAACTAATGAGAAACTTCAACAATATTAATAAAAAATGATAACCGTAGACTCTTGGAATGTTAAAGGGATGGTAGATAAAAAGAAATTTAATCATGCACCTCACATACCAAACTAAGGTTGATATAACTTTCTTGCAAGAAACTCACTTAGATGACCAACTTTGGGTTAGGGAAAGGAAAAGAAAATGGGTTAAAACAATAGTTGCAGCAAAATATAGTTCTTTGTCCAGGGGAGTGGCCATTATAGTAAATAAATCCTTCCAAGGAGAGATTACTTCCTATGAAGCTGACTCAAAGGGAAGATGGGTATTATTTTCTACTGAATATCATACTTTAAACAAACCATTACTCTTTCTTAATATATATAAAGCCCCTGCTCAAATCAACAGCTCTTCATTTATGAAATCTTTAATATATTAGCCAGATTCCCAAATCATCTGTTTATTGTAGGTGGGGACTGGCATGCTTTACTAAATCTAGATAAGGATAGATCGCATAATAAAAACAGACAATCACAATCTACCACTACAGCACTTGAAGAATTACAAAATACATTTGAACTAGTTGACCCATAGTTTAACTTTCAATAAGATAAAACAATATCAAGATTCACTTTCTTTTCAGCCACTCATAAAACTTGGTCCAAGATAGATGCTTTTCTAATTTCCCTTGCTTTCCTTTCTAACAAATTAAATGATACTGTATCACCTAGAACTCTTTCAGATCATTCCAAAATTAGACTTTTAATATAAACGTTCAAGCTCATAAACAAAATATTTCCTATTTCAATACCTGGACGTTAAATCCTAAAATTATACAAAACCAAGAAACTACACAAGAAAATCAGAATGTGCTAGCCCAACTTCAAAATGATTTTATATCCAATCAAAGTCCATATGACATACCAAGGCGGTCATCAGGGGTATTATTATCCAAAAATCTGCATGGCTCAAAAAAAAGTACAACAATCTTAAGAATGAACTAGAGTGTCAAATAAACACTGCTGAACTAGAACTTCAGGAAAAAATATTCTAAAGAACTTGAGGAAAAAATAATTGATTGGCAAAAATTAGAAGTTATGTACCTACCATAACGTTCCAGGTTAGTTGTCTTCTCTCACCTTCTTTCTTGCTGGATGGGTTCGGAGACTCGGCACTTGCTAAGCTCGAGAATCACTTTTACCAGCTCGAGGCAGCCCTATATCCCATGATGCAAGGCGGTAATTACCCAGATCTCGTTTGGTATCTAGAGGAAAAAACTGCCCGCAATCTTTCCACAAGGAAAGAAGAACAACTAACCTGAGAAGACTGTAACAGGAACCAGGTAACAGAGATCCAGAGCTAACTGGTGTCCAAGGGAGAACAATCTCCCAGAGAAAAAGGGAAAATCAAGGTCTGTCCAGGCTAGGGGGACAGGAGGAGAAAGAGAAGACAACTAACATGGAGCGTTATGGTAGGTACATAACTTCTAAATGTTAAGTTGTCAATCTGCCTTCATTCTTGCTGGATGGGACAGCGTCCCTAGCACCCTATCCTGGGTGGCTCAATGGAACAGACTCTTGAGAACTGTGGAACCAAAACTTGCCCTGTTCCTGGAGGTCAAATCCAATTTGTAATGAGAAACGAAGGTATGAGGAGTGGCCCAAGTGGCTGCTGCACAAATAGTGTCCAAGGGTAGTCTAGCCTGAAAGGCTGTAGATGTGGCTAGACCTCTAGTAGAATGTGCTTTGGGTTTTGAGATCAGTTGTTTGCCCCTAAGCTGATAAATGTCAGAAATGGTGGAAGATAGCCATCTGGATAAGGTTACTTTAGAAACAGGAAGACCTTTCCTATTTTCAGCATAAGAAAGAAAAACCAAACAAACAATGCGAGATAGAAATAAACTATGGACTAAATGGAGAACCACTAAAAATCCTGCTGACCATCTAAACTTCAAACACCTTAGAAACAATCCAAAAAAACTCACCTATCTTGATAAAAAGAACTATTACCTTCAATATCAACAAAACCAAAATTACAACCCCAAAAAATTCTGGTCAGGAATAAATAAACTGCTCCATCCAGGAAATACCAAAACACCCACACCTGCTACCTTAGCTCAAACCCCACCCTACATAATAGCCGATACTTTCAATAACTTCTTCTCTGAAACAGTCACCTCTCTAGCAAACACAATGACTCCCCACACGTTCCCTCAAAACACCTCTCCTCAGAATAACACCCCCACTCTAAAATTTAATAGTCTCCACAGCCCACATACGTAAGTTACTCTCCAAACTTAAGCCCTGCACCCCTTCCGCCGACAAACTACTAGCTGAATATCTGCAACTAGAAGCATCAGAACTGGCTTACCCAGTTTCTATCTTAATTAACAGAACAATAACCGAATCTACTATCCCAACCTGCTGGAAAGTCTCCCATATCATTCCCCCCCACAAAGGAGGTAACTCTAATGAACTTTCGAACTTCCGGCCTATAGCCCTACTATCTCCTCTATCTAAAATTATGGAACGTTGTATTCACCATCAACTCCTAAGTCATCTCTTGCAAAATAACCTACTCGTAGACTCACAACATGGTTTCAGGCCCTATCATAGTACTTCCACTGCCCTTCTCTCCTTCACAGACATGATCAACAAAAATCGCAATAACAACCTTTTCTCCTCTGCCTTATTCCTGGACCTTTCAAAAGCCTTTGATATGGTTAACCATCAACTACTCCTAGACACTTTGACATCCCTCTCACTTGACTCTACGGCAGTACAGTGGTTTGACTCCTACTTGAAAGATAGAAAACAAGCTGTCCTCTGGGACAGCCATATATCCTCCCAGCTCCCAGTCACTATCGGTGTTCCTCAAGGATCCATCTTAGGTCCCCTCCTCTTCTCTACATTTATAAACAACCTGTCTACTTCACTCCCAACATCCAATTGTATTCAGTATGCAGATGATTCTACTCTCATCTGTTCTGCTTTATCTCCAGGAGAACTCCACTCTTCCACCCAAAAAGTCTTTACAGCAGCAGAAAAATGGTTCCAACATATCGGTCTCCTCCTTAATCCCAAAAAAAACAAACTACTACTCTTCACCCCAACCCTTAAATCTGCCCCAATCTCATTTTCCATTGTGTCTGGTAATGGCACTATCATTAATCCTGACAGTTCCACCAAACTTCTAGGCGTTACTATAGACAATCAACTATGCTTTGACTGTCACATTGATCTAACCATCAAGACTGTTAATAAAAAGATAGGTGCCCTCTATAGACTTAAGCCCTTTCTTACTGCAGCTACCCGAGTGTCACTCGCCCAAACTCATCTCCTCTCTACACTATTGTATGCCTCTCCATCATTTATCAACATTTCAAAAGCCAACCTTCAGAAACTTACCATAGTATTGCCAGGTTTGCCACAGGTTCCCCATTTCGTACTCACCACTGTCGTAATCTCAAAAACCTTAACTGGCTGGAACTTCAGAATCAAATTCTCCTACAGCAATTGGTCATCACTTATAAAATTCTCCATTACCCCTCCTATACACCCATACTTAATAACCTCATTACCCCATACAGAAATCTTGCTTCCCTTCGCTCAGCCAGCAAACTTCTAGTAGCTACTCTTAAATCCAATAATAAAGCAGGTGATTCCTTATTTGCCAATACTGTTGGAGCTTACTGGAATAAACTTCCCATAGAACTAACCACTTTAGGCTCATCTCACCTTTTCAAAAAACATATAAGGAAATATTTGCATTCCCACTGGCTATGCCCCTGCTCTAATCCTGACTGAGCTCAGGAAACAATCCCTCTCTCCTGTACCCTCCTTTTCTCTCTAACCTGCCCTCTATCACTACTTCTATCCCTTTAGTGAAGTAGACCCAAAACCCACCCCTGTTTATTTCTCCTATATTACCTCGTCTTCTGTTACTTGCCATAATTCTCAGCTACCTGTCATTTCTCCTTTTACCTAACCTAGATCCAGATCTCCTTTATCCCAATCTCTTTCCAAAAAGTAGTACCTGGCACAACATATCTGCTACTATTTTGTTAATTTATGTAAATATTTACAGACTCTCCATCTGTCCCATTCCCCCCCCCTCCACTCTCTTTCAGCAGTCTTCTACAGTAAATACTAAGTCATAATGATTCTGCACCTTTGTTTGTTTATTTCTTGTCAAATTGCCTCTGCATTACTATTCCACATGATAATTGTTCCCTTTCTTGCGTGCATGCTTTGTATACTTTTTTTATACTTGTTAGCTACTGTTTATTAGTGGAGCTTTTCTCCTCGGGCCTCTGCTGAAAATGGACATGTATCCAGCCAGACTAGCCCGGTCAACAAATGTAAAATAAATAAATAAAAAATAAAAAAAGCTGATCAGATTTCCTAAATTGCTTTGTTCTGTCCAAATAATATCTGAGTTGGCGATGAACATCAATGGATTGATTTAAATTTGTTTTAGAAGCAACCTTGGGCAAAAAGGATGGATTGGTTCTTCAGTATACTCTATCCTTGTGGAAGACCAAGTAAGGGGGACGAACACAGAGAGCATGTAGTTCCGACACTCTCGTAATAGCAACTAGAAAGAGTGTCTTCCAAGAAAGAAATTTTAATGAGCATGTAGCAGGGGGAAGTATCAAGGATGCCAGCACTAAATTTAGGTCCCACTGTGGTGGAGGATCTCTAATAGGGGGTTTAAGTAGGAACACCCCTCTGAGAAAGGCTTTACAAAGTTTGTGAGACATAATATTCTGGTCTGCAAATCCGACATGGAAATTAGAGATTGCTGCCAACTGGACTTTAACTGTGGAAGAAGAAGAACCGGAGTGAAAAATTTCAGCTAGAAAGTCCAAGACTGACTGAATAGGGGCAGTAAAAGGGCAGTAAAAGGTTCTATGTTCTTAGACTTTGCCCAAAAGGAGAAACGTTTCCATTTGCTAGAGTAAATCCTCCTGGTAGAGGACTTTAGAGAAGCTACTATGATATCTCTAACGGGGTTAGAGATCACAGGAAGCCTGGCTAAGGAAGGAAGTGGAGCAACCAAGCAGTGAGGTTGAGGGAACGAACAGATCGGTGCAGTTGACCCGACTGGTGGGTCAGATCATCTGGAACTGGGTCCAGATGACAAGGCTGCACCACGAGATGGCGATGAAGGAACGGGAACCAAATCTGTCGAGGCCAGAAAGGGGCAATGAGAATCATTTTGGCTCTCAAGACGGTAGCTTTCTGGAGTACTTAACGGATTAGCGGAAGGGGAAAAGCATAAAGAAGTCCCGGGGCCAATCTTGGGTAAGAGCTTCTCTGGGGATGGCCGGAAGTGGAAAGAGAGAAGAAGTCTGGGCATTTGCTGTTTTGGGGTGTAGCAAACCCCACTTCTGAAAAATCTCCTCCACTATGGATTGTTTGAGAGACCACGAGGTATGAGTATAGCTCTGCTCAATCTGTCCGCTATTATGTTGGTTTTCCCGGGATATTCGTTGCTACCAGAAACCGATGAGAGGAGATCGCCCATTGCCAAAGTCTGAGAGCTGGGATAGGACTTGGTCCCGCCCTGCTTGTTGATGGGACATGTTGTCCGTGTGAACTGCAATAGTTCCTAAGGGAAGAAAGTCGTTGAGGGCTTGCAACGTTAAAAGCACTGCTCTCATCTCTAGGACATTTATGTGCAGGTGGTATTCGAATGGTTGCCACGTGCCATGAACCATCCTGCCCTGATAATGCCCCATCAGGGAGGCATCCGAAGTGACCATGGCTACCGGGGCTGGGGGGAAAAATGGTCTGCCCTGATGGACTAGGGGAGAAGAAGTCCACCAGGATAGATGGCTCTTGCAGGTCTGTGTCACCAGGATCTATGGGAAGCTGCTGGTAGGACCATTGGGTAAATAACATCCATTGCAGATATAAAAGCGGGCCAGAGGAAGAAGTGTGATGGCAACACTTTCAGGACCAACCTGGCTTGTACCTTCTTGCTGGATAGGATGATCCGAACATGGTTTTGGATATCTAGGATTCTTTGACTTGTTAGATTTGCTGACATCCGAGTAGTGTCTAGATCTGCACCTATAAAGGTAATAGATTGGCAGGACGATAAGGAAGACTTTTCGAAGTTGACTGAAATTCCTAACTGACCACAGAGACGTAGAGTGTAATCTCTGGCTTGGAGAAGTTGTTGCCTGGTGGTGGCTGAGAGGCTCAGGTGAGCCGTGACCGCTGCCATGCATTTGGTGAACACTCTGGAAAATGACTGGTCCCGCGGAGAAACCTTCTGATGTGATAATCTTGAAGGTCTATGGAGCACATCCAGTTGTTTTGTGACCATCCGAAATCTTGTCTTTGACAGACTTGTTCAGCCTGCTGAGGTCTAATATTGGTCTCCAGTCTCCGGGAACCAAAAGAACCTTGAGTAGATTCCGGACTCTAATTGATCTGTTGGAACTGGCTGGATGGCCCTTTTAGAAGCTTTGAAACCTCTAGCTTTGCAATTTGGTGGAATGTCTGGAAGGGAACCTTTGGATCTTGTAACCCTCGGATATGATCGACTGTACCCATTTGTCTTGAGAGACTGCCTCCAAGGGTGGGCAGAACACCTCAGGGATGCTGGAAGGGCTTGTCAGAGAGAGGCTCTCTGCTGCCCTGGTTGGACCTCCTCTGCCTCTCATCTATTGTTATTACCCCCTCTGCCTCTGACTCCCTGAAATTTTCAGAACCATTTTCCCCCTTCTGACCTTTGGGGTAAGGTCTAGATATGGCAGAAAGAGTCTTGCCGTCTTGCTCGCACCTGGTCAATGTGTCCTTCACCTGAGGCCCAAACAAAGCTGTGCCATCAAAGGGAGAATTTGTGATGGATGCCTTAAAGGGGTCCAGGAGTGACAGCCACTCCTGTGATCGGCTGCATAAGAAATGAGCCGCATGGAGGAGTTAGTTATGGAGTTTAGGATTCCCAGTTGAGAGGCAATCTTCTCTTGAGCCCCAGCATTTGACGGATCCTGTACTACCTCACCCAATTCTTTGAGGATGTCTCTTTGAAGTCGGGTGAAGTGACAGAAATAATTCTAGCAAAGGTCGCTGAGGAAAACATCCGCTTACCATACCTGTCCATGGTCCTAGACTCCTTGTTAGGAGGATGGACTGGTACGGAAGGATCTGCAAGTTCCTTTTTGGTGGCGGCTGCCACCACCATGGCATCAACTGGAACACCTTTAGCAACTGTTTTTCAGTGGGAGAAGGCCTCCTGGGGACTGGTTCCACAGAATCAGGAGATGCCCACGCCTTTCGAGCTATCACATCCATGAGGGGGTTGAAAGGCGGAGACACCCAGGAGGTGGAGGGTCGAGATTCAAAAGCCTCCAGGGTATACAGACTCATCCTCGGAGGGATTAATGGAGGGCCAGTTTCCCCTCTGTGTCAGGAGTTCGAGGATGTCTGAAAAGGAGACATCCTCAGAGGGGGACCCCTCCGACTCATCTAAGTCGGTATCTGATGGGTCCTTAGCGGGGGCTCTCCTGAAGGATCAGGAGAAACCTCGAAGAGGAAGTTCTTCCCAATGGGAAAACCATGGATCCCTGGGTCCGGGAGCAAGAGAGTGGGAAGAGACATCTACAGGCACCGGGGAGGAGCTAAAGGAACAGACTGCTGACTAAGTCTCATCACCTCCTAGGGAGGACCGAGCCCCTGCCCGAAGGGGATCCCCGCCCCCCCACAAAGGAGGCTCGAAGCAGATGATGCCACTCCCCCTCGAACCCGACCAGGAAGCCCGGCGACTGGATCCCTCAAGGAGGAGATAGGAGGCAGACGACGGAGCCAGTGTGTGTGTATCGGCCCAAGCACCAACAGTCACGGTACCAACTCTAGGCTCCGGCTCTGTAGGAGAGGCTAAGGAGGAACTTCAGGAGGGTCTGGAAGAGGGGTCGCCTGCTCAGACGGGCTATGGAGGATCGGGGCCAGTGCCTGTGATTTTAGTAGTCTACTCACCACTCTCTCCAAGTCATGGTCTGAGAGCCTGGAAGACCTTGATGATATGGCTCCACCAAAGTAAGGGGAGGCTGGACTCCAGTGAAGGAGATCTAGATCTCTTCCTCGACGGAGCCATCGGAGCCCCGTTAACCTTCGGTTCCAGTTGGAGCCGACAGCTTGTCGGCTCGGCCGAGAGGCTGCTCCAGCCGCGCCAAAACATGCTTCTAAGTTAGGGGATCGGCTCGGCTCCAGCGAGCACACACAGGTGCCAGCCAGTATCGGTGGTGATCGCTACCGATACTGAACTTTCCAAAGGAAGGATCGAACTCTGGTGGAGGGCCACAGACTTGGACACGAAGTCTGGGTCTTGATGGCTTAGAGGGCCAACCTTAGCCGGGAGCTCTCAGGCTTGAGAAGACCCCTCAGGATCAACTTTGTTTCACGCTCCTGCAGGACTCTCTGGCTGAAAGAATGACAAATAGCACAGGAGTCTACAAGAAGTGTGACCGTCTGTCAGAGACATCTTCTGACAGCATGAGTCACACTTGAGACCCTAGTGTCTTTTGACATGACTGAGTTAGGACACAAACACACACACACTCAGTCCTTAAATACACTAATTAAAACAAAACACAGACACACACCTAACAAAAATCCTGACAGGAAATTGTTTGGGAGGGTAAGGCCTAAGGCCTGACTAACAGAAAAAGGGAAAGGGATCGAGAAACTAACGGGAATAGGGCTAAGTGAATCGGTGAACTAACTATAAAAGGGAAAATATTTTGAAACTAGGATAGCTAAAACTCTTGAAAAAGAGTAATGAAAATTCACTTACCAGGAGCTGGTAAAAAAGGTGACCTCATGAGCGCGCAAATCGAGATCTGGGTAATTGCATCATGGTATATAGGGCTGCCTCGAGCTGGTAGAAGTGATTCTCGAGCTTAGCAGTCGAGGTCGAGCCGAGGATCGGCTCCGAACCCATCCAGCAAGAATGAAGGCGAGATTGACAACTTAACATCAATTACACAAACACTATTTAGAAAATATCTCCTTAGAATTAAGGTCAATATATCAATATTCAGAATGGGCTTAAACACCATCAAAATTCCTAGCTAGACTAATTAACATAAAAAGTGGACCTCCTATGATCAAAGAAATAAAATATGAAGGACAGGTGAAATATAAAGATCAAGATATAGTGGATGCTTTTGAAGATATTTATAAGAAATTATACAATATACCCTTATCATCATCTACAGACAGATTTGAGGATTTTATACATAATATAAACTTTCCACAAATTACAGAAGATCAAAGGAAACTCTTAAAATCACCGTTACATTTAAAAGAGATAAAAGCTGCAATAAACAAACTAAAATTAGGTAAATCCCCTGGGCCTGATGGATACACATCAGATTTTTATAAGCTATTCATGGAACCTATCTCCAAAGTGTTAGTTTTCAACTATATAATACAATATGGTATAACAGACAAATACTTAAATAACTCCAAGACAGTGTTGATTCCTAAACCGCATTCTGACCCAACAGATCCAGCAAATTATAGACCAATAGCCCTCATAAACACTGATCTTAAGATATTAGCCCATGTTATAGCAAATAGACTTAAGAATATACTCCCCTCTATTATTTCCCAACAACAAATAGGCTTTATGACAAACAGGCAAACAAGTGACAACACCCTCATTTTAGATACCATTGTAAGACTTAAGGGATAAATGCCCCAGATATGCCCTTACAGTAGATGCAACTAAAGCTTTTGATAGAGTAAACTTACACTTTCCCTTTAATATACTGCCTTTATATGGTTTTCCTCAAGAATTCATTAAAATGATCCAGGTTCTCTATCAGAAAGCTTCTACCACTATACAGGTAAATAAACTTATAATAACCCTATACTCTTAACCAATGGTACAAGACAAGGATGTCCTCTTTCGCCATACCCATTTAATCTTTATCTAGAACCCCTCCTTCTGTTTATTTCACAAAACAATCTTTCATCATATTCCCAGAATCCACAATACAAATCTTATATACTCGGCCTTTGCTGATGACTTAAATATATACTTCCAGCTCCCGACTAATGACCTCCCAAAAATACTTAAAGTTATTGATGAGTTCTCGGTAGTTTCAAATTATAATTTAAATTTAAACAAGTCATACCTATTTCCCCTCAATCCTATAGGGCATAAAGAATTTTAATTTCCTACGAGTGAGATCAAAATAAATTACCAGATAAAATATCTAGGAATAATATTTACTTCAGACTTCAAAGATATTATAAACAATAACCTACTAACTACATGGACTAGTATTCAAAACGATATAGATAGATGGAAGAACATTAATATGTCTCTACTGTCAAATGCTAGTGTTGTCAATATGAATTTTCTACCAAGAACACTCTTTCAATTAAATGCTACCTTTTCAAATATTCCCCAAAACTTCTTCCTTGCCATGGAAAAAGCTATATCAAGATTCTTATGGTATCCCAAATCTACCAGAATTAAATATGCAAAACTTGTACTCGCCAAAGATAAGGGGGGAATGGTGTTACCTGATTTGAACCTTTACTATAGTATAATTACTGTATACAGACTAATACAAATAATAAACTAGGACTCATATATAAATACTTGGACACCCCAGTGGACCAAAATCTGGTATGAACAGTTGAAATCCCTTGGCTGTAATATCAAATCCTTACCATTCTTGAATTTAAACCTGGCTAGCATATACACAAAGAATTTACACCCACTAATTAAAAACATGATTCTTACAACACAGAAACTATTTAAATCATTGCAATTAGCTGATGCTTTTGACCTTATACAACCGTTACACCTAAATCCTAATTTACTAACAAATAATAAGCCAGTAAATCTAACAAACTACCCCCTGATAAAAGATTACACAATATGGGATATATACCAATGGAAAGACTCTAACACGGGGCAAATGAGACTTGAACTCAAACTTCCTATTAACCAACTTCATCATCTTATAAATGCTAAATTCTCACAAATACACACTGACTTACAGAACATAGATTTAGTTAAATTAATACTTGAAAATCTTGCGATTAAAGGGAAAACAATTTCTAGGACTTATAAAATTGTAATGAGTGCAAAACATCAGAATTCTTTATGATTTTCAAACTATTGGCAAACAAAAAAATCAATCACTGACTGAAGAAAATAAGAAACTAGCCATTGAAAATACAATCAAATTAATTCCTTTCAAGAAGCTGTTATATACACAAATTACAGTAAATAATCTATATTATACCTTATCTAAATTAAATAAATTAAATCCTAACTTCTCACCTATATGTCCCCATTGTCTGGATCAAGCAGCAGATATTTTACATGTCATGTGGAACTGTACTAAGATGCACAACTTATGGTGTTCCTTGAGAGTAAGATTAGAGAAGATGTGATATGAAAAATCAACCCTTACTTGGGAGACAGCTATATTGTACATTAATATCAATCAACTCCCAAAATTATTAAAACATGTCTTTACTACTATGCGTGCCCTTATTAAATTCTTTATTAAAAAAATTGGAATGTCCTGTCACCAATTACATGGGAAAATTTTAGCGATCTTGCTAACAAATATATCTCATCTCACAAATTAATTTATTCAAAAACAAAAAACAAATGCTATTACCAAAAATATTGGGGTTACTTGCTAGATATAATTCTTGACATATAAAATCTGCCTATAAATTGTCATGAAAAGCTAACCTTTAAATAAGAAATGAATGTAGTATAACCAGTCTTTCTTGCATCTTCTCCCTTTTCTTAGTACATGTGTAACTAGATATTTTTCCTAAACATACAAATAAATGGTCAAATTTCTATTTTTACTTTATATATAGACTATCCCCTTTCTAACTATCCCTTATGAGACCAAATGAACATAAGAATTCTCATACTTTACTTGACAATGTAGTGACTTCTTGTGTATATATTGTGTATATATATATATATATATATATATATAAATATATATATATATATATATATATATATATATATGTATATATATATATATAAAATTTTCTCGGAACGAGATTGTTGTCTGTTTTCTTTAGAAAGGTATTTGTATTGTTTATTTGTGTTTTTGAGTTACCGTATTGTTATTATTTGAAGAAAGAAAATTGAAATGGAGATTTTGGGGGGAAAAAAAAAAAAAAACACAACCCAAATGACACATAGCCCACAGACTCAGTGTGCCACTCAACAAAGACAAGACATGAAGACAAGATGATCAATTTCAACAATTGGCTTAAGTACTGGTGTCATTCAAAGGGGATCCAATGCCTGCCAGCTTGGGATGATATGCTCGACAAGCCACGATGCTTCGCTAGGGACGGCTTGCACCTGTCACCCCTGGGCTTTCGGATATTGGCAAAGGCTCTTGCTACCCCCATAGTGCCTTTTTTAGGCAAGGCTCAAAAGACAAACCCACCTCCATAGGTATCACAAGGGATAATAAACTAAGAGTAATGCTACTCAACGCCAGAAGTCTAAACCTCAAGATGCACGCACTCGAAACTCTCCTTAGCATGGAGAACATCGATATCTGTACAGTAACAGAAACCTGGTCCAGGGCTCCCGAGAGCACCCCAGCACTACCAGGTTATACCTCATACCATGCTTTTCAGCCCCAAAACTTGGACCGAACCACAAAGGAGGGGAGTATCAATATTCATCAAAGATACCCACACCTCCAGGTTGGTGGCAAAGCACGAAGCATCAGAGACTATCCATGTGCAACTAACAGTGGGTAAAACTGCCTTCCAGTTTATAGCCTGCTACAGACCACCCTCCCAAACCCAGGAACCCCACTCAGCCTTCCTGAGAACACTGGAAAATATGAAGGTCTCTCCCAAACACCATTATATTGGGCGACTTCAACTACCCAAACATAGACTGGGAGCATTACTCTAGCTCCAACATCCTAGCCCAAAGGTTCCTAGAATTTATAAACACACATGCTATGGAATAACTTGTTACCACTCCCACAAGAGGGGAAAACATACTGCACCTGATCATCACCAACATGGGGACTCTATGCTCCAGACCAGAAGTGTATCCCTCACTGCTAAGATCAGACCATAAACTAATCTCACTGGATATTCACATCCCGACCCCACACCCTGCCCAGAAAACCACAGTGAAAAACTTCTCTAAAGCAAATTTCACACTCCTCAAAACCGAGGTGGAATCCTTCAAAGCCCCCGGGCCTGTGGAAAATACGGCCCAGACCGCAGAATCCTTTATAAACGCATTCTATGAACACCTTCAGGAATGCATGGATCATGCGATCCCAAATAAAACCAAGACCCAATCCTCCAAAGGCAGACATCCTGTCTGGTGGACCCCAGCCATAAACAAACTATACAATAGAAGGAGGAAGCTACTAAATGATAGAGCAAAATCCCAAAAGGGAAGGCATCACTGATCAGTATTAGCAAAAAACTACGGGCACTCATAAAATTGTCTAAGGCCAGCTTCGAGAGAAAAATTGCACAGGACACTAAGGATAATCACAAGGCTTTCTTTAGTTATGTTAGGAACCTGGGTGGTAATTCCCAGATATGCTCAGAATTAGTCCAAAATGACAAAAAATACACCAAACCCATAGACATTGCCAACATCCTAGGTGACAGGTTCAGCGCAAACTTCTCCCCCCCCCCCCCACCAAAAGGGCAAATATCTATCCCAGCAGAGTGCTGTCCCCTGACATCTCAGATGCTCAGGTAAGAGCCGCCTCTCAAAGCAAAAACACAGCATCAATGGGACCAGACGGTGTCCCGGGCTGCGTCCTACATGAACTCCAAGAAGAGCTAAACCCAAACATAAAACTACTGTTCAATCTCAGCCTTACTACAGGATATGTGCCCTGCTTATGGCAACAGTGGTCCCTCTCCATAAAGGTGGTGCCTCAATGGATCCTGGAAACTATCGCCCCATAAGCCTGACTAGCTTGGTCTGCAAAGCTATGGAAAGGATCATCATGGACCCCATAAATAAAGATATTGGGGACCTACTGACACTGGATCCTAACCAGTTCGGCTTTGTTAAGGGCAGATCCTGCCTCTTAAACCTGGTTGATTTCTTTGAAACAGTCACCAAGGCCATTGACGAGGGGAAGGTGGTCCACACAGCCTACCTGGACCTCGCAAAAGCCTTCGATACAATACCCCACTCGGGCATTATAGATAAGCTCACCAGCTTAAATATAAACCCCTATGTCACTAGATGGATTGCAAACTGGCTCAAGGACAGAACCCACATAGTTAGAATTGCTGGAGCCATGTCAGACTCCAAACCAGTTACAAGTGGTGTCCCACAAGGCTCATTCCTGGGACCTCTCTTGTTCGGTATATATTTCTCGGAGGTACAGGCCAACACGGAAGGACTGTGGCTGACCAAGTATGCAGATGACTGCAAACTGGGCGCCATAATCGACTCTCCAGCCGACACAAGCATCCTCCAAAAGGGCCTCATAGAAACAGACAACTGGTGCCAGAGCCATGGCCTCAAGCTAAATGCCAAAAAGTGTATAGTCATCCCCTTTGGCAAAAACAAAGTGCCCACAAATTACCACATAGGTGGTAATCCATTAAGTACAGAAGAAGTAATTAGGGACCTGGGGACCCAAGTTGATAGCAATCTCGTGGCCAAAGTGGTTAGAAAAACATTTAGGTTTATATGGTGTATACCCTTGAAAATCCTTTAACCTACTGAATGATTTCCAATATTTTTCAACAATATCAATAATAATATCTGTATCCGCATTGAACGTAACCACAAATAATATATGTTCATCCCTTAAATCATACTTCAATTGATTGTTGACATTGTTGATACAAACTGGGTAGGAGCTTTTGAGTATAGACTGTATCTGTCCATTTCTCCTTTTTGCCTGTATTTCATTCTTTAAGTCCTCACATAGAGATATAGGATAACCCCTATTAGTAAATAATTCTGTCATAAAGTCAACTTCCCTTACAAACTCGACATCATCACTAACCATACGTGCTGCCCTAATAAATTGTCCCTTGACAATCGATTTTTTCTGATGCTCCGGGTGCCAGCTGTCGTAATGCAAGTACGAGTTTGAAAATGTGGATTTCCTAAAAATTTTTGATGATATATACTTGTTATTTTTATTGTAAGTTAAGCTTACATCTAAATAGTTAATTTCCTCCTTACTGACTTCATAAGTGAATTTTAGAAACCATACTGTTTGGTTAATATAAACAATAAATCTCTCAAGGATGTTTCTCTCTCCCTGCCATATAATAAAAATGTCATCCAAAAAACGAGTGTATAATTTAATATATGACTTGAATTCACTATTAAAGACAAAATTGTTCTCCCAATATGCCATGATATAATTGGCATATATGGGGGCACATGCTGCCCCCATCGCCACACCAGTTTTTTGACTAAACCTATAGCCCTCAAAAAATATAAAATTGTTTTTTAACACTATATCCATTAACCTTACATAGAGATTTATATGATCTTGCTCATACAATCCAGTGGCTATTAACTGCTCTTCCATCCATTCTAGACCAATGTCGTGTGGTATAACACTGAATAGGTTAACCACATCAATTGTCAAGAACATGATGTCACCATGTGCTTCTACATTCCTGATCTTTTCCAAAAAGTGCCAAGAATCTTTAGTTATATAAGGAAAACTGTTTAAACCGTTTTTTAGTTTTGAATCCAAATACTAACTTATAAACGACACTTTACTCCTCTTACCATCGACAATCGGTCTAAAACGGACATTGTTGATACCTTTGTGGATCTTTGGAATACCAAAGATCCCACTGACCACAGGGTGTTTATTTGTCATATAGAAAAATTCTTCTTCATTGATCTGCCCTTGATATAACATGTCCTCAAGAGATAAATCAATATCTTTGTAAGCTATGTTAACCTCGTTAATACTGACTTCCTCATAATTGTCATCCGACAACATAGTTAACATTTCATTATCATAATCCACTTTATCCATTATTACAGCTCCGTTACCCTTGTCAGGCTTCATTACACGTATATTTTTATTACCACATATATATTGAATACTATCTATATGTTCCTGTTTTAAATTACTCTGACATACTACATTTTTATCCTTATATAATTGTCTGATGTCTTGTTCACACAAGTTTTCAAAAATATGTACCATGTTGTTGTAAGGTGGGTTGAAATAGCTAGGTTTATGTAAATCAATAGTTTTAACTACATGCTCTTCATTCTTTTTGTATCCAAAATAGGCCAATAAATTTAATTTACGTGTAAATAGCTTCAAATCTCTAAGTGTATCAACAACATTGCCTCTTCTACAAGGTACAAAATTAAACCCTTTGGATAGAATGTCAGCATGATGTGTGTTAAATTCTGTACTAGAGTAGTTAAACAACTTGAAGTCTTTTGTAATATTAAACACTATTATAGGATTCGATATAGGGGTAGTACATTCATTCTTATGTTCCCTATGAGAAGGGTAGGGCTCCTCATTTTGTTGATTTATCTGTGTTAAATCATTGTCTTCATTAACACATGAGGTGGGGGTACCACCTTCCGTACTTACTATGTTTATATCATTATCTACATTCTGCCCCTCACTATTAATTGTATTTGTACTGACTGGGTCCAAATGTACTTCATTATACCCCCCCATAACATTGTGTGTGCTCATCTGCATTATAATATTGTCGTCATCATCAAAATGCACTTCTTCCAATATACCCTCATCTTCCAGGTTGCATACTACTTCCTGTTCATTACAGCAATTAATATTTGCATCAAGTGTAGCTGCATTGCTTGACATATCATGACACACTCCACTAAATGTGTTCACCACTTCTATTACGTTAGTGCTACCATGATCTTCCGTTAGGGAATCATAAATACATACACTTTCCATTGAAAAATTGTCGCAAATGGTTCCAGTATACAAACTAACTTCATTTAAATTGTTATTTTTAACATCCTTGAACACACTGAGTTCAATATTTGAAACAACTGAATCAAGTCTGATAGGCGTGATAGAGCAACTCGAAATTGCCTGCCCCATCTGCATTTTAAGACCACTGTTCAAACAAATGTAACAGTCTTCGTCGCACACAGCTGAATCGTGTATCCAAAAAATTCTTTTGTTTACCTTCTTCTGGTTTGCTGCCACTCTCCTTCCTGATATTTCCAGCGGTAGTCCCTCCTCGGTTGTAGACCCGAACGAAATCTGTCGTTTCCTTGAAAAGAACCTTGCTGCCTTATCCTCTCCGACCTCCTCAGAACTTCTACTAAAGGGTCTGCACCCCTTACGGCGGCACTATAAGAACCTGCTGCTGTTTCCGTCACCGCCCCATCGTCTACTTCTTCATCCTGATTGGTTGTTTCCTCTGTCATGTTGTTACGAGTGGTGCACTTGGTTGTTAATGGATACACATGGCCATTTCGGTATGCTACTATGTCACGCTGCAATTTCTCAGACTTTTTGTTATATAAAATATCACAGTTCCTATCTATGTCTTTCACCACATTGACATAGTTAGTAAAATATTGATCAAATAGTAAATCGATTTTCTCATGGATTTCATCAAGCAAGTTTATCAGTCCCTCTATACGGAGGTTATTGTATTTAACCATAACCTCCATAATTTGTACCCCCGTGGTATCGAAAATAGCATGAAGTTCTTTAATCATTTCTACATTGTTTTCACAGCCATTCGGGTACCGCCAGACCCGTAAACCTTTTGGAACAAGCCGTTGTTGGATGTTACGCTCTAAATAACCATTTTCTAATTGTAATCTCTTTAATTTAAATAGTTTCATCTCAAATTCTCTCATTAGCTCAGTCAATGGTTTATTTGGAGCTCGTGCCCCCACCTGCGGCAAACTATTAACATTACCAAAATTAAAACTACTTGTCATCCATCTCTTCCTGTTGTTAGCCACAATGGAACTGGTGGAATTAGAAAGTTCAATTGGTGCTCTAGGAACGAAATCATTATTGTCGGTATCTGACACTTCGGTATGTTCGGTCGTCACCAACACTGGTGTGGGTTGTGTTAGAGGTAACCCCAAACTGGAATTGGAACACGTACCGTTGATGGAATTGATTTTGTTGGAGAGTCCTTGGATTAGCACAGTGTGCTCGCGAAGCTGCTGGTGCACTTGCTGTAATAACACTTTGATGTTGGTGGGTGAATCTTCGTCCTCCATGGAAGTAATACACGAAACAAACCAGATAACCAATCCAACAAATTCAAAATGAACCACAAAGATACGAAGTTCCTCCAAAAGGTTTATTAACAACAAGGCACAGACAAATAAACCAACACTGACCTAGGTTTCATCCTGTGGACTTCCTCAGAGTGTTGGTAACCATAACATTTTATACTAATCATCAATGATTTAACTGATTGAATAATTGCATCAAGCTGTTACACTACTTGTTTTTAAAAAACAGCAAAAAGTGACGTGTTTATACTTTCTGCCTGTAACACTCATACATACAACATTTAGCACAAATACTTGCCTGTTTAAAATATATATATGTTGTGTTTGTATGTTTGTACATGTATATATGAGTAATATAAAATATTTAAAATACACATTACAACTGCATGATTATCTATATTACTGTTAAAAACTCGTTGAACTTGTTAATATATTAAAACTATCCACAAATTACATGTTTATTACTTAACCAACTATAATGCTGAGGTGAAACTAAACATTATATATTATATAACTAATTTACTGCAATTATTATCCCAATATATTTTGCAGCCTAAGATATGGTTTAATGGTTATAAATTCATTAAGCCCTGTATTTTAAATATTTTATATTACTCATATATATATGTACAAAAATACAAACACAACATATATATATTTTAAACAGGCAAGTATTTGTGCTAAATGTTGTATGTATGAGTATGTATGAGTGTTACAGGCAGAAAGTATAAACACGTCACTTTTTGCTGTTTTTTAAAAACAAGTAGTGTAACAGCTTGATGCAATTATTCAATCAATTAAATCATTGATGATTAGTATAAAATGTTATGGTTACCAACACTCTGAGGAAGTCCACAGGACGAAACCTAGGTCAGTGTTGGTTTATTTGTCTGTGCCTTGTTGTTAATAAACCTTTTGGAGGAACTTCGTATCTTCGTGGTTCATTTTGAATTTGTTGGATTGGTTATCTGGTTAAAAAAGGAGAAGGTTACTGTCAAGCTGCCTGTCTGGTGCCAGGATCCGCCACATAACCCACACACTCAGGTCACTCCACAACAAGTAAAATATGACACTGTCATTATCCATGTTGGTGTGAATGAACTGAGACGTACCTCCCTGGACTACAAAAAAAGAGACATGGAAGAGCTCTCAGATCTTGTAGCCTAGGCAGGTATGACCCTAGCCCTGAGTAGCATTCTGCCATCACCCAAGAATGATACCGCAGTACAAGGACAAAATAATTGACTTCAACAATTGGCTAAGCTTCTGGTGTCATTCTAAGGGGATCCAGTATCTTTCTGCTTGGGATGACATGGTCGACAGACCACGATGCTTTGCCACAGATGGCCTGCACCTGTCGCCCTTGGGATCCTGGATGTTGGCTAAGGCTCCTGCCGCCCCTATAGTGCCTTTTTTAGGCAAGGTTCAAATGACAAATTCACCACCGTAACAGAAACAGGTAAGCAAAAACTGAGGGTAATGCTACTCAATGCTAGAAGTCTAAATCTCAAAATGCACTCACTCGAGGCACTCCTTAAATAGACAACTTCGATATCTGTGCAGTGACTGAGACCTGGTTCAAGGCTCCAGAGAGCATCCCTGCACTACCAGGCTATAACTCATACCACACTTTTCAGCCATGTAACCTGAACCGAAACACCAAAGGCGGAGGTGTGTCCATATCCACACCTCCAGGCTAGTTGCTCAGCATAATGCAGCTGAGGTTATCCAAGTGCAACTAACTCAGGGCAAAACTGCAATCCAAACTGTAGCTTGCTACAGAACCCCCACCATGCCCCAGGATTCCCACTCCTCTTTTCTTGATGTACTGGAAAATATTAGGGTTCAAAAAAACACCCTAACAATGGGCGACTTCAACTACCCCACCATTAACTGGGAAAACTACTCGTGTACCA
This sequence comes from Protopterus annectens, assembly GCF_019279795.1. NCBI lineage: Eukaryota > Metazoa > Chordata > Ceratodontiformes > Protopteridae > Protopterus > Protopterus annectens. The sequence goes on along the minus strand of NC_056737.1, from coordinate 1,410,491,900 downwards.
ACTCCTTAGCTCAATGCTTTCGGGAATTCATAAACTCCAATGCCCTGGATCAACTTATCCACACCCCCACCAGGGGCAATAATATCCTAGACCTAGTCATTACCAACATGAGTGACCGGTGCTCCACACCTGAAGTCAAATCCTCGTTGGTCCGATCCGACCATAAGCTAATCAACCTTGATATCCACATCCCGCCCCCACCCCCCATTAAGGAAACCATGGTAAAAAATTTCTCCAAAGCCAACTTCATGCTTCTTCAGAAGAAGTGGTGAACTTCATGACACCCATGCAGATGGACAATACAGTTGCAACTGCTGAATCCTACACAAATGCACTCTATAAGCACTTACACGAGTGTATGGATCGTGCTTTCCCAAACAGAACCAAGACGCTATCCTCCAAAAAAAGGAAGCCAATCTGGTGGTCCCCTGCCATAAACAAACTCAACAGAAGGAAGAAACTGTTGCAAAATAGAATAAAATCTCATGAGTGGAGGAGCTCCCTGGTCAGCCTCAGTAAGAAGCTGAGATCCCTTATAAGATCCTGCAAAGCTAGCTATGAAAACAAAATCGCCACAAATTCTAAGGACAACCACAAAGCATTCTATAGCTATGTCAAAAATCTCAACGGCAAGACCCAGATCCGCTCTGAGTTATAGCACAACAGCACAAAAATTACAGAACCAACTGATATTGCCAACATCCTGGCAGATAGATTTAGTGCTAACTTTACCCCCCACCCCCACCCCCTAAAGGGCCCATATCAATACAGAAAGATGCAGAGTCCCTGTAATCACAAATACGCAATTAAAAGATGCACGTTCTAAAATCAAAAACACAGCATCCATGGGACGGGACAACATCCCAGGCTGCGTTTTACACGAACTTCTGAACGAACTGGCTCCCCACTTAAGCACCATGTTCAATAATAGCCTTGCATCAGGCTTTGTGCCCACTGAATGGCACACAGCACCAGTTATCCCACTCCACAAAGGGGGAGCCACCACTGATCCCGGGAACTATCGACCTATTAGCCTGATGAGCCTGGTCTGCAAGGCCATGGAACGTATCATCATGGAACTCATAAACAAAGACATCGGTAACCTCCAAACTCTGGATCCCACCCAGTTCAGGTTTGTGAAAGGCAGATCATGCCTCCTGAACCTGATCGACTTCTTTGAGGCAGTCACCAGAGCCGTAGATGAGGGTAAGGTGTTTTACACAGCCTATCTTGACCTCGCCAAGGCTTTTGACACCATCCCCCATTCTGGAATTATAGCTAAATTCACTAAACTAGGTATAAATCCCCTACGTCACAAGATGGGTTGCCAACTGGCTCACTGAGAAAACCCATACTGTAAAAGTTGCAGACTCCAAATCTGACCTCAAACCAGTGACAAGTGGAGTACCACAGGGTTCAGTCCTGGGACCTCTCCTGTTTGATATTTACTTCTCTGAAGTACAGGCTAACACAGAAGGCCTCTGGCTAACGAAGTTCGCAGATGACTGCAAACTAGGAGCCATAATCAAGTTCCCGAAATGATGTGGACATCCTACAGAAGGGCCTCGCTGAGACAGATGCCTGGTGTCAGAGCCATGGCCTCAAGCTCATGTCAAAAAGTGTGGTGTCATCCCCTTTGGTAAAAACTCTGTACCCATGAACTACCACATAGGCAGCAATCTACTTAACACCGAATGTGTGATAAGAGACCTTGGGACCCAGGAGGACAGTAGTCTCCTTTGATAGTAACTTCATCACAGTAGTCAGGAAGTCCTTCTACGTGGCATACCTCATCATAAAAGGGTTCTCATCCAGGAAAAAAGATGTCATTTTTCCCCTCTACTTGACACTCATTAGACCCATTATAGAGTAGAATGCCCCTTTTGGAATGCACCTCACAAAACATCTGTAGCAGCTGGAAAGGCCACAGAAGTACCTCACAAAGAGGATTACTGGCTTAAAACAAATGCCCTACACTGACCGTCTCAAAAAACTCCAGCTTTACTCCATAACATATCATCTACTCCGAGGTGATCTCTGCGTAACATATAAAGCTATGTCAAACCCAGAGCTGTTGGACATGCTTCACCTAAAGAAATTCCAATCCCTCTGAACTACACGCTCCAGAGACCTAAACCTTGTCACCACAATAAACAGGATACGCTGGAGGGATAGATTCCTGTCCCAGAGACTTCCCATACTCTGGAACAAGCTACCCATCTATGTCAAGCAAAGTTCTTCATTAGCACTCTTCAAGAAAAATCTTGATGAGTGGATGGGGAAATAGGAAATACACCCTGGGGATAATCTTCTGTGTCTCTGCTCAACAGTGGCACAAGAAAACAACTTTCTTGGCTGGCGTAGGCCAGGGAAACTTGTTGGCTAGGCTTACGTAGGCCCTTGGGCCAATAGCCTAGTACCTACCTATGAACCTATAAAGTGTTCATGTGTATAATGGCTAAAAGAATGGCAAAAGTAATGCCAAAATTGATAGATAAGGATCAATGCAGTTTTGTGTAAGGGAGGCAAACATTTGACAACATTAACAGAACACTGAAGATCCAGAGGGAAGGGAATATAAGGAAATACCATTGTTGTTGGTGGGTCTTGATGGAGAGAAAGCATTTAACAAAGTAAGCTGGGACTTTCTGAGCAGGGCAATGGAAGCATTTGCATTTCCTAAAAAAATAAGGTTGATTAGGAGGATATATGAGGGATCACAGGCAAAAATTAAAGAGGGTAGGGCCCTCTCTGATAACTTCTGCTTGAGCAGAGGAATGAAGGCAGGAGTGCCCTCTCTCCCCTTTATTATTTGTATTATATTTAGAACCATTTGCAAAGAAAATAATGGGCTTAGAAATTCAAGGATATAATTGGTATGGTAGTCAAGAAAAGCTGGCTCTATTTGCAGATATTATTTTATACCAAACAAAACCACAAAGAGACATTACAGTGTTGTGGAACATTTTGAGATGGCTTCAAATTAATGAAGTTAAAGCAAAGGCAATAGTAGTTATTTATGTACCTATATAACTGGTTCAGCAATATTCATATTTATGGGGCTATGATAAAATTAAGTATTTAGGAGTACATATTAAAATTATTCTGGTGTGGCAGTTAAGGATATGTGGGAAGAGACTAAACAAAAGGGAATATAAAAACCGAGGAAATGGAAGATTTGTTTTATGGATAGGAAGATACAAGCAGTTAAAATGTTTTTAGTGCCATTAGTCTTACACGCAGGTCAGGTATATCTTTATCAACCAGAGAAGAAGTTGTGGATACCAATTAATAAAGAGCTGAAAGACTTTATCTGGAAGGGGAAGATAGCATGAATGAAGAGAGATAAGCCGATTCTTGAGCAGGGCAGACTGGGATTACCCAACTGAAGGGGTATTTTAGAGCTACACAGTTAAGGCACAAGCATGAGCTACATATAGCACAAGCAGAAAACTGCAGTTCAAAGAATAAAGGGATGATCATGACGAAACAGGTGGCAAACTCAAGAAAAGTACAGTTGTGTACACTTACCATAAATGTAGATGTTAGAGTGTATTCATTGTTGCAGTCATTACACTTGGATTATCCTGCTGGCAGGCTACCCTCAGTCGGCCTGAATTCCAAAGTCTAGGTCCAGCGTTGGTTGCTGTCGCCTCTTCCCTGACATCAGTGCGCCAGGGGTATAAAAGATGCAGCAGACACCACTTTCTTCAGTTTTTCTTGCCCCAGATGTCAGGTGCACCCAAAAATGTAGGCTAAAATTATGCCAATAAAAAAATGCATGCACCAAAATATATAATACCTTCATCTACAAGCAAATACACCACATAGGTTGTGTAGAATAGAGAACCATAGATAAGTTGCATCAAAGATATGGGGGAAGGTGCGTGGGTAACCTGGACTGCAACAGTGAATACACTACTCGAACATCTACATTTATGGTAAGTGTACACAACTGTACTATGTTCTTCATGTTTCACTGTTGCAGTCATCACACTTGAGTTGAATCCCAAAGCTATGGTTGGGAGGCTGGAGCTAAATAGCATTAGGAGCAGCTATGAGGCCCTGCAGAACTGCAGTGGCAAAGCCTGCCCTGGATTTAGAGTAGAGTGGTAAATGATAGTGCTATGTAAAGGTGTGCACTGAACTCCAGGTAGCAGCCTCCAAAATGTCTTTGGTTGGTACTCCCCTAAGGAAGGCTGCTGAAGTGGCTGCTGCTCTGGTTGAATGTGGCCTAATGCCCTTAGGCACTGGTTTGCCATGTTGTGAATAGCAGAAACGAATGCAGTGGCCTATCCACTTTGAAATAATAGCCTTTCCTTGTGAACCTGCAGCATATGCCAATAGTAGTTTCTCTGTCTTTCTGAAAGCTTTGGTTCTGTTCGAGTAGAAGCGTAGCTGTCTCTGTATGTCCAAAGAATGCAGAATTCTCTCCCCCTTATTCTGTGGGTTTGGATAAAATGTAGGCAGATGAATAGTTTGGTTAAGGGCCACAATTGACACTACCTTAGGCATAAAAGTGGAGTTTGTCCTCAGAGAAACCCTGTCTGGATAAAAAATGATAAAAGGTTCCACAGCCATGAGTGCCTGTAGCTCTGAGACTCGTCTTGCAGAGGTTATTGCTAGGAGCAGAGCTGTTTTCCAAGATAAAAACTTTATATCAGCTGTAGCGGCTGGCTCAAAAGGAGGCAAGGTGAGTTTTTCCAAGACATAATTGAGGTCCCATGCAGGTATTGGTGATCTCCTTGGAGGCCTTACATTTTTGGCTCCTCTGAGGTACTGCATTAACAAGGCGTGAGAAAAGATTGGTGGCTCTGTATTGTAATGAGCCGAAATGGCAGAGGCATGAATTTTATTTGATGAAAAGGACAGGCCTTTGTCCAGCATCTCAGTTAAGTATTGCAGAATCTGAGGAATATTTGGAACAGCTGTGTCAATTCCTTGTGCCTGGTTGCAAGCACAGAATCTCTTCCATTTTCCAGCGTAAGATTTTCTGGTACTGGGCCTTCTGGCCTCCAAAATGACATCCATTACAGCTTTAGTGAGAGGCGCGTTTTGTACGACTACATCATCCGCCATGCTGCCAGATTTAAGGTCTTTAGTTGGCTGTGCAGGATCCGATTGTTTTGCTGGGATAGTAGATGAGGTATCTGAGGCAAGATCCAAGCCGGGCATTGAGACAAGTTCCTTAGGATTGGGTACCAGTACTGGCGGGGCCAGTCTGGGGCAATCAGTATCATCTTTGACTTCTCTTGTCTGACCTTTAGGAGTACCTTGGGGAGGAGAGGCAGTGGAGGAAAGGCATATACTGCTAAGCTTTTCCAGCTGAAAGATAGGGCGTCCACTTTCCATGCTTGTTTGTGATAAGTCAATGTGCAGAATCTTTTTAGTTGGTAGTTGTGAGGAGAGGCAAATAGATCTATATCCGGGCATCCCCACTTCCTTGTTATCATGATGAAGACATGTGAATCCAATTTCCATTCGTGGGGATACGTGAGGTTCCTGCTTAGTTCGTCTGCCAGAGTATTTATCTTTCCTGGCAGGAATTGTGCCTGCAGATGTACCTGGTAAGTCAATGCTGTGTCCCACAAAGTCATGGCTAGTCTGCAAAGGGGGTAAGAATGAGTGCCTCCCTGCTTGTTTATATACCATATGACCGTGGTGTTGTCTGTCTTTATCAGTAGTTGTCCCAGATGAAGTAGATCCTTGAAGGCTGTCAGGGCATTCTGAACAGCTAGCATCTCTTTTTGATTGACATGTAGCTGCATTTGGTTTGCGGACCATGTGCCTTTAATACATCTTCCTGCCATGTGGGCCCCCCAGGCATAATCTGATGCATCCGTTGTTGTCTGTCTGGCTGGGGGTAAAGTGAATGGCTGTCCCTTGTTCTGGTGACAAGCCTTCGCCCATCGAAACTCCTGTTGCAGGCAGGGAATGAGGGTAAATAGAAGTTATGTACTCACCATAACGTTCCATCTGAGTAGATACTTCATTTGTCTGCAACCTGTGGGATTCGGATCCGACCTCGGATCCGACCGGCAGCTTTCCAAGCTTCAAGATCCGAGCTCCTAGCTCCTCCCCCCTACCCATAATCCCTTGCTAACAACCACATTACCTCAGATCAGTTATTTTGCCCTATAAGCTAAAGACGGAGAGAATTCTCCACAGGACAATATTTTACCGAGGTTCGGGGGATGGCAGGGGGGGTCGGTTGCAGACAAATGAAGTATCTACTCAGATGGAACGTTATGGTGAGTACATAACTTCTATATCTGAAGTAGTTACTTCATTTGATCTGCAACCTGTGGGACAGAGTCTGCAGCTTACCTAAAGGCCCTGGGTGGACCCTACGGAAGGATATTCAAGCACAGGAGCCAAAGGAAGCCCTGCTTCTGGAGATCATGTCCAGTTTGTAATGAGAAATGAACGTATGGGAAGAGGACCAGGTAGCCGCTGAACAAATATCGTCAACTGGAACTCTAGACCAAAACGCTGTTGAGGTAGCCACAGACCTGGTAGAGTGTGCCCGGATGGCAACCGGAGCTGGTCTCCCAATTGAAATGTATGCCTGTCTGATGCATTGAGAAATCCAATTCGCTACTGTCACCTTAGAAATTGGTTTGCCCATGGCTGATTTAGCATAAGAAACAAACAACTGGTCTGACTTGCGGAAATCTTTAGTCCTGTGCAAGTAAAAACGCAGTGGCCTGTGTACATCCAATTTGTGCAATGTGTATTCACCTTTGTTTTGGAAGCTAGGGAAGAAAACAGGTAGGTTAATAGACTGATTAATGTTAGATTCTGTGGCTACCTTAGGAAGAAAAGAAAGATTAGTCCTGAGGGCCACCCTATCTTTGTGAAAAATAAGGTATGGATACTTAATGCACAAGGCTTGTAGCTCTGATACCTGCTTGGCGGAGGTAATTGCTACCAAGAAGGCCGTCTTCCAAGATAAGAACTTTAATGGCGCAGAGGCCGCAGGTTCGAAAGGTGGCCCCGTTAGTGCTTGCAATACCAGGGTAAGATCCCATGGAGGCATAGCCGGTTTAATGGGAGGCTGTAAGAGGAATACGCCTTTTAGAAAGGCTTTGCATATTTTAACTGAAGCCAAAGAACTTATGCCATCTCCTACATGATAATGGGAGATGGCAGCAAGTTGAACTTTAATGGTGGACGCGCTAGCTCCCTGCTCAAAAAGGAGGGATAGAAAGTCCAGAATGTTGGGAATAGGAACCGTAAAGGGGTCTAATCCCTTATCCTTTGCCCAGATGGAAAACGTCTCCATTTACTGTTGTAGAGTTTTCTGGTGGATGGCTTATGAGCTGCCACGAGAATAGCCTTGACTGGGGAAGAGACACCGGGAGTCCTTGCCATTAATGGAACTGGATCAGCCAGGCTGTGAGCCGGAGGCTGGCCAGGTTTGGAGTGTGGCATCTCGTCGGATGCGAGATTAGGTCTGGTTTGGGATCCAGAATCTAAGGAGGAGCCACACTGTGAGACTGCAGAAAGGGGAACCAGACTTGTCGAGGCCAGAAGGGAGCAATGAGAATCACTTTGCTTTCCAACCGACAGGCTTTCTGGATGAATTTCATCATCAGAGGAAGAGGAGGATATGCATAAAGAAGACCGGGCGGACAAGCATGAACCAGGGCGTCCCTGGGGGATTCCCCTTTGGGGGGAACTATCGCGAAGTACTCGTTGCATTTTGCATTTAGGGGAGAAGCAAAAAGGTCGCAGCGAGGTTGACCCCATTTGTGGAATATTTGTTTCGCGACCGAGGGATTCAGAGACCACTCGTAAGGGCTGAGAAACACCCGACTTAGGCTGTCTGCTAATATGTTGGTCCGTCCGAATGTGCTATCAGAAAGCGGTTGGTGGAAATCGCCCATTCCCACACTCTCATGGCTTCTCGACACAGGGGGTAAGACCTGGTCCCTTCCCTGTTTGTTGATGTACCATACCACGGACATGTTGTCCGTGTGGATTGCAATAGTCCCCAGAGGTAGAAGGTGATGGGAGAGCTTGCAACGCCAATAGCACTGCCCTCATCTCTAGGACATTGATATGCAATGCAGTCTCTAGAGGAGTCCACGTTCCTTGGACTGACTTCCCTGCATAATGCCCGCCCCACCCGAGGCAGGAAGCGTCCGTGGTCAACGTGGCTTCGACTGGGGGAATCACAAAGGGTCTCCCTTCTTTGTGATCTTCTGCCTGTAGCCACCAAAGTAGGGAGTCCCTGCATGCCCTGCTCAGGGGGATCGGCCTGTCCAAAGGGTGGGTCAACAGAGACCATTGGACCTGGAGAGTCCACTGTAATACACACATCCGCAGACGGGCATGGAGAGAAAGGCCGATTGCCACCGACATAGATCCTAACGCTCTCAGGACTAATTCTGCTGGGGGGGTTGGGATCTGAAGAATATCCCAGACTTGGCAGTACAAAAGTACAGTTTTGTACCTACCATAAATGTAGATGTTCGAAGATCCACATTGCTGCAGTCCTTACACTTGGGTGTAGTCCGCTGTCCACGGTCGGCCCGAATATCACTCTACAACCTTTTGAGCCTGCAGCTACTGCTGAGTGGAAATATTTATCGTGGAAGACTGCTTTTTTGTTGGCCATTACCTCTGCAAGAAGGGTTTCTGAATTACAGGCCCTTATGGCAGTTGAGCCTTTCTTGATTTTCCGTAAGGATAGGGTATCATTACGTACTAATCCTTCCTTTATGCCTAAGGTGGTTTCTAGTGTGGCTTTAAACCAGACTATTCATTTGCCTACTTTTTATGCAAATCCCCAAATTAAGGGGGAAAAGATTTTGCACACTTTGGATGTACACAGGCAGTAGCGTTATTATTTGGACAGAACTAAAGGGTTCAGGAAGTCTCAGCAGTTGTTTGTTTCTTTTGCTTTGAGTTCTCAGGGCAAGCCTGTGTCAAAACAAACTATTTCTAAGTGGATTGGGTTTTGCATTGCTTTCTGTTATTCCCATCATGGCAAGGAGGTTCCAGCTGGGATTAGGCCTCATTCCACTAGGGCTACTGCCACTTCAACGGCTTTTTTGAGGGGAGTGGCAACCAAGGATATTTTGGAGGCAGCTACTTGGAGTTCTGTGCATACTTTCTCTAGGCATTATCACCTTCCACTTTACTCTAAGTCCAGGGCTGGTTTTCCCACTGCGGTTTTGCAGGGCATTTTGGCAGCTCCTGCTTCCTTATAGTTAGCCATCCTCCCTTATCTCTGCTTTGGGATTCTACCCAAGTGTAAGGACTGCAGCAATGTGAGATGAAGAACATAGTACAGTTTTGTACCTGCCATAAATGTAGATGTTCGAAGATCCACATTGCTGCAGTCCAATTTACCCTCCCTCCTTCCCCTCTGTAGTTGGAGGTGGTTGTGTGGGTTGGGTTGTACATATTGTGTATATTGTATATATTGTACATATAGTTAGTGCAAAGGTGGTTGGTTATTTGTTTGCTGTCTTTTGGTTTTGACCTTTATTTTTAAGGTCTTCTGACATCTGGGGCAAGAAAAGACTGAGGATATGACGCCGGTCATGCGCATTTGTACCCTGACGTCCTGACGTCAATTAAATGCGCCCTGACCGACGTCAGCCTTATACTTTGATATTCGGGCCGACCGTGGACAGCGGACTACCCCCAAGTGTAAGGACTGCAGCAATGTGAGATGAAGAACATCTGTTTATTCTGGTTGGTGTGAGGACCACTCTGGAGATTCGAGTATACAACCTGGCCCCTATAAAATCTAGGGCTTGAGATGGGCACAGGCAGGACTTCTTCAAATTGACTGAAATGCCCAAATGAGCAAACAGAGATAGGGCATAGTCTCTCGCTGTAACCAGAAGATGCTTGTTGGGGGCGGTGAGGAGCCAATCGTCCAGGTAAGGGAACACCCGAATGCCCTGGAGTCTCAGGTGGGCTGCTACCACGGCCATGACTTTGGTAAACACTCTGGGGGCTGAGGTTAGGCCAAATGGAAGAACCCTGAACTGATAATGACTGGCTCCTAGCCGGAAGCGGAGAAATCTCCTGGACCATCTGTCCATTAGTATATGGTAGTCTGCCCTGAGATCCAACAAGCACATCCAGTCGTTCTCCTGCAGAAGGGGGAGAATAGATTGGAGAGTGACCATCCGGAATTTTTCCTTGGGTATGAACAGGTTCAGGGACAAAAGGTCTAGAATGGATCTGAGGTCCCCCGTTTTCTTTGGCACCAAGAAGAACCTGGAGTAATAACCCGATCCGGACTGATCTGGGGGGACGGGCTGGATGGCTCTTTTTCTTAGCAACTCTGAAATTTCTTGAGTTGCGGACTCCCTTTGATGGGGTGGAAAGTACAGTTTTGTACCTACCATAAATGTAGATGTCCGATAGGAATGCATCTGCAGTCCTTACAAATGGGTTGTCCTGTCGTCAGGCAGCCCTTCGGTCGGCCGGATTCCAAAGTCTGGGTCTGGCTTCGGCTGGTGTCGCACTTCACCCGACGTCATCGCTGCAGTTTTTCGGGTATAAAGGCATCAGCCGACGCCATTTTCCTCAGTGTTTCTTGCCCCAGATGCCAGGTGCCCTCTTGGATGGCTAAATTTGGATAAATGCCAATGTTTCCAAATAGTAGAGAGCAAACACATAAAATAAGCATGTATGTACATATATACAAAATACACCACAATAGATCCCCCCCAAGCTAGCTGAAGGATGGCAAATACCCTAGGAGTACCACAGAGGGGAAGGTGGGAGGGTAATCCTGACTGCAGATGCATTCCTATCGGACATCTACATTTATGGTAGGTACAAAACTGTACTATGTCCTTCAAGGATGCATCTGCAGTCCTTACAAATGGGTAGAATACCATAGCTAAACTAGGGAGGAGGAAAAAGGAGAGATTATGGTGTAGTTAGGATCCCTTGCAAAACAGCGGTGGCAAAACCTGCTCGGGATCTAGAGTATAAAGGTAAATTGTAATGCTTGGCAAATGTATGCACGGAGGTCCAAGTAACAGCCTCTATAATGTCCTTGGTAGCCACTCCTCGTAAGAAAGCTGTGGTAGTGGCTGTAGCCCTTGTGGAGTGAGGCCTGATGTTCTCTGGAGTTTTCTTTCCATGGTAGGAGTAACAAAATCTAATGCAATTTCCTATCCATTTGGAGATTGTCTGTTTTGAAATTGGTTTTCCTTCCTTTCCTGTTGCATATGCTACCAGAAGCTGGTCAGTTTTTCTATTGGACTTGGTCCTGTCCAGGTAGTAGCGTAATTGTCTATTTACATCCAAGGTATGCAAGAGTCTTTCTCCCCTTTTCTGTGGGTTGGGGAAGAATGTAGGTAGGTGGATAGCCTGATTTAAAGACACTCTGGATACCACCTTAGGCATAAATGTAGGGTTTGTTCTCATGGACACTCTATCTTGATGGAAGATCAGGAAGGGTTGCACTGCCATTAATGCCTGTAGTTCAGAGACCCTTCTTGCTGAAGTTATTGCCAGCAGGAAAGCAGTCTTCCAGGATAAGTATTGTAATTCTGCTGTTGCTGCTGGTTGAAAGGGGAAGTGTCAATTTTTCTAGCACAAAGTTCAAGTCCCATGCTGGCAATGGTGGTTTCCTGGGAGGTTTTACATTTTTAATTCCTCTCAGAAACTGTCTGAGCAGAAGATGAGAGAAGACAGGAGGATCCAAGCTGTATTCTGCTGAAATAGCTGATGCATGTATCTTGATGGAAGAATAGGACAGGCCTGTATGGAAGAGCTCTGCCAAGTACTCCAGGATGTTGGCTATGTTTACCAGTGCCACATCTTCTCCCTTTGCATTACTCCAAATGAGATATCTTTTCCATTTTGCTGCATAATTCTTTCTTGTTGAAGGTCTACGAGCCTCCAGGATTATGTCTTTAACCCTTTGTGATAAATTTGGGTTAATTGCTCTTATGTAATGTTCCAGGCAGTTAGCTGCAGAGTTTTCAGGTTTGGATACAGGATGTTGTAGTTGTTCTGTGTTAACAGTAATGGGATCAGGGGTAGTGTCCATATTTGTTCCCGAGACATGCTCCTCAGCAATGGGTACCAATGTTGTCTTGGCCAGTCTGGAGCTATCAGAATGATCCTTGGACGTTCCTCTTTGATCTTCAAAAGCACCTTGTGCATCAAAGGAAGTGGTGGGAATGCATATGCTGTCAGGTTTTTCCAACTGAAAGATAGGGAGTCCACCTTCCAAGCAAGTGGGTGGTACGTCCTTGTGCAGAATTTCTTTAGCTGGTGAATGAGTGGGGATGCAAATAAGTCTATTTGTGGTAATCCCCATTCTCTTGTGATGGCTTTGAAGATGTCCGGATGCAGCATCCATTCGTGGGCATCTGTGGTAGTTCTGCTTAATATGTCTGCTAGAATGTTTTCTTTTCCCGGTACAAAAATTGCTTGTAACTGAATGTTGTAGCTCAGAGCCACATCCCATAGGTCCAGTGCCAGCCGGCATAGAAGATATGAATGTGTGCCTCCCTGTTTGTTGATGTACCACATAACTGTGGTGTCTGTCCTTATCATCAACTGACCTTCTTGGAGAAATGGTCTGAATGACTGGATTGCCAATTTTACTGCCAGCATTTCCTTTAGATTTATGTGCAGGCGCAGCTGGTCTTGAGTCCATAAGCCTTGTATGCACTTGCCCAGCATGTGTGCCCCCCAACCGAGGTCTGAGGCATCTGTCGTGATGGTTTGGCTTGGTTGACTGTTGCAGAAGGGCAATCCTGTGTTTGATTGACAGGCCTGAGCCCACCATAGGAAATCTTGCTTCAGGCATGGGATTATTGGAATTTTGGTTTCTAGGCTGTGCTTGTGTTGGGACCACAAATTCTTTAGGTACCACTGTAGCTTTCTCATATGCAGTTTGGCATGAGGGACCAGAATTATGCAGGATGCCATGAAGCCTAGGGCTTGTAGTACTTTTCTTGCAGTTAGATGGTTCTGCTTTGTTAATGCCAAGAAGTAGAGAGGTAGTTGCTCTTTCTTTTCTGCAGTTAGGAATGCCATTTGTTTTGATGTGTCCAGCTCTGCACCCAGAAAGGTTATTCTTTGGGATGGAATCAGCCTTGACTTTTTAGATTGACTGTATATCCCAGGGCTTGCAGCAGGTAAATGACACTTTGTAAGTCTTCTGTTAGCATGCTTTTGTTGTCCGCTTGTATCAGGCAGTCGCCCAGGTAGGGATAAATTTGGATCCCTGAAGTCTGCAATGAGCAATTACTGATGCCAGGCATTTCGTGAACACTCTGGGCAGTAGATAAGCCAAAGGGCAATGCTGAGAATTGATAATGCTCTGATCCTGCAAGAAATCTGAGGTATCTTCTGCAAATTGGTCATATGGGGACGTGCAGGTATGCCTCCTTGAGATCTAGAGTTACCAGCCAAGACTCCTTGCCCAGCATGGGAAGAAGCTGCTGTAGGGTCAGCATTTTGAATTTTGGAACAATGAGAAATGTGTTTAAAGCGGACAGGTCGAGAATAGGCCTCCATTTGCTCTCTTTTCTTGGTACCAGGAAGAGTCTGGAGTAAAATCCCTTTCCTTGTTCCATAGATGGTACCTTTTCCACAACTCTCATTCTTAATAGTTGAGATATTTGCTTTAGAGCTTCTGCCCTTTGAGTAGGTGGTAGGTTTGGCATTCCTCTCTTTCCTGGTAGAGTATGGAAATGGAACCTGTAACCTTGGTCTATAGTTTGCAAAATCCATTTTTCCCTTGTGATGCAATGCCAGTTCTTTGAAAATAAGGTTAGCTTTCCGCCTAAGGGTGCTTCCAGTTGTTCCCTGGTAGGCGGTGCCACAGCCAAGTCACTGTGATTGTGTTGTTGTAGTGGTGGTGGCTGCGTCCGTGCCTCGCTGGTTGTTACCTTGCCACTGGAGTCCCCTGTAGGCACCCCTGGATTGGTGTCTGCCTCTTGAACGCCTATTCCTGCCTCTCTGTGTCTTAGAGGAGTCCGGAAAGGACCAATTCTTGGAGGGCCAGTTCCTGCTAAACCTTGGAGGTTGAACCTGTAAGAAATCTTTCACTGTTTGTACAGATTTCGCCTTCTCTTCCATCTTTTTTAGTACCTGCTGTGCAGAGGAACCAAATAAATTGACCTTGTCCATGGGTGCATCCAAAAGCTTTGATTTGACATGGCCTGGTAATGCCTGCTCTTTCAACCATGCATGTCTCCTGATAACTGTGCCAGTCATGGCTGATCTAAAGGAAGCCTCCAGTGCATCATAGCCACATTTTAAAGAATGGTTACTAACCTGCTGTATGTTATGTACCATTTCCTGAACATATTTTTTATCTAAAGATTCTTCAGAGGACAGCTTTTTAGTTAACTGGTCAAGCATAAACTCTTGATATTGAATCATATGAAATTGGCAGTTCAAAGACCTAGCTGGCAAAGTAGCAGAGGTGTAAACTTTTTTACCCCATCTCTCTAAGGACCTGGATTCCCTTTCAGAGGGGAGGGGGTTTTTAGTAGATGTAGTAGCTACAGCTTTAGGGCCCTGGGAGATAGTCTCTGGATCTGAAAAGGAGCCTTGTATAAATGGTAATGAGTGTTCGGGACCCTGTAGAACCTATCGGGCTTAGCAGGGGCCGGAGGTAATGAATCAGGAGCAGTGCAAGCATCATTAAATGCATCATCTACAACAGAAAGAACTGGAGGTATAGCTAAAGGCCTATGTTGTGGCAAATGTAGAAAGGTTCTAAGCCTTTTTCTGGAGTCTGAGAAATCTTGGCCCTGCCACTGAAATTGTTCCCTCATAGCATGTAAGGTTTCCCCAAAGGAAAATTCCTCAGGTGGAGAGGCTGAAGGAATGGACTCTTCAGCATCAGAGTCTTCGTAAGGGGAATAAGGAGCCTCAGGAGGGTCTGTATGTTCTGAGTCATCAGAGGAATCATCTGTGGATACTGGCTCAGGGGGCTCTGCTCTAGGCCTCTTTTCTGGAGGTGGGTGAGAGGTCCTGTCTGGATGAGGCTGGGATCCCTAATTAAAGAAATGAGATCCTCAGCCAAAGAAAGCATATGGGAACTGGTGCTGGGCCTGTGAGAGGGGGGTTTGGCAGGCACCGTTTTTGAAGCTTTGGCTGCTTTAGCTCTGGCAAAGGCCTTAATAGACATGGCTGCAGGAGGCCTAGCAGCTCCACGTGCAGGGGTTGAAATATCCAAGGGAATAGTGTCTGATAATTCCTGAGAAACCGCAACAGAAGGTTGGATTTCAGAAGCCGATTCTACCAGGTTAGAGGAGGCCTCGGTAGAAGGCATGGTTTCGGCTGAAGAAAGAACCGCTTGCTCGGTTTCGGCCGAAAAAGAGACACTCGTGATTTGCTTAACCGTGGTTTCGGCCGAAACCGTGGACCGCGAGTGTCGGTCCTTTTCTTTGCGTTTTTTGGTAATTTGCGTTGTCGGAGGATCCGACGGCATAATATAGGCAAAATCAGAGCCGAAAAACTGTTCAGCAAACTCCGACCGACGTCTAAGCGTCCGTCGGTTAAAAGAAGCACAGGCTAGACAAGCTGCTACGTCGTGGTCTGGGCCTAAACAATGTATGCAGTAGGAGTGGAAATCTTTATGAGGTATTTGTTTCCCACAAGATAAACAGTTATTCACTTTCTCTGACATCGGCTGAGGCAAGAGTCCCCAACGGGGTACTTAGCTTTTTAGAAGTCTTCGAAGTAGTATTCGGTAGTAGTAATCTCTGGATCTGACCGACCGGCACTTGCGAACAGCTTCTGCTTCGGGCACCACGCGGCAAGAAAGACGGAGGAAAATGGCGTCGGCTGATGCCTTTATACCCGAAAAACTGCAGCGATGACGTCGGGTGAAGTGCGACACCAGCCGAAGCCAGACCCAGACTTTGGAATCCAGCCGACCAAAGGGCTGCCTGACGACAGGACAACCCTTTGTAAGGACTGCAGATGCATCCTTGAAGGACATCATCGGGGAGATGTTTAGGCTTGGGGGGGATTGCAAGAATGGAATTGTGTAACCTCTGGATATTATCTGGAGCACCCATCGATCGTTTGTAATTGACTCCCAGCTTGATAGGTGCTCCGATAGTCGCCCCCCGACTGCCTCCAGAGGGACAGTCGGGCAAGCCCTCAGGGCTGTTGCGCGGGTCCCTCCGAGAAGGGTTCTCTAGACCCGAAGTTACGCTGGCCCCTCTGCCTCTGGGCCGGCGCCCACCTTGTCCACCTCTGCCTCTGGAGGACGAGTTGTCCGCAGCAGGACGGGATGGCTGAGATTTCCCGAACCACAGCTTCTTTTGCCCCCTCCGATTCCTGAAGAAGGATCTTTGGGGGTTCGAGAAGCGGACTCCGACGGCTGACAGCGTCTTCCCATCCTTCTCGCTTTGGACTAGCATGTCGCGAACCGATGAGCCAAATAAGGCCAAACCATCGTAAGGGGCATTCGCGAAGGACGCCTTGAAGGGATCCGTGAAATCGCAGAGGCGGAGCCAGGAGTGCAGTCGCAAAACTACTCCCGCTCCGCTAGCTCTAGCGGCTCCTTCCGTGGCATGAGAAAGAAGCCGCATAGATGTGTTTGATATGGACTTTAGAGTGGCCATTCGGGTCTCAAAAACCTTTTTGTCTGAGACAGAGATGAACTCCGGAGGGGCTGCAGCGTATTCCTTAAGTCACGCTGTAGCCTGATAGTGTGTGCCATGTAGTTCAGCGACCTTATAGCAAAGGTTGCTGAAGCAAACATCCGCTTCCCAATACGGTCCAAAGCCCGGGACTCCTTGTCCAGCGGATGGACAGAAGAACTTTCTTGGGCAAGTTCTTTCTTAGTGGCAGCCGCCACCAACATAGCATCCACTGGTGCGCCTTTGGACCACAAAGGTCTATCAGAGGGAGGGCTGAGGACCTTATCCGGGCGTGTAGGGATAGGCTCCATGGTGTCCGGCTCCTTCCAAGCCCTGGTGGTAATTAGGTCCACCAAGGGGTCGGCTGGGGGGGACACCCAGGAGGTAGATGGGCCTGCCTCAAAGGCCTCCAGAAATATGGACTCGTCCATGGAGGGCTTTTGGGCCGACCACCCCTCTTATAATGCTAACATCTCCATGATGTCTCCAAATGAGACATCTTCAGGGGTGACCTTGGGGAACCCTCCGTATCCTCCAAATCCATCCGTGGTAATGGACTCGGGAGTCCAGGTGCCTCCTTTGCACTGGTGCTTCCGAGGCACCTCTTGGCGGGCTGTCGAAGAGGGCTGCCCACCGTTGGTGTTCCTCCCTGGGAACTAACTGGAGGCTTTGGGCAGGCTGTCCCGATGGACGGATGAGCGAAGACAGACCCTGATACAGTGGGGGCACGGGCGGATCCGAAGGCCAGATCACGGACCTGGATGACCTCGACACTACCCTCTCCACTACCTCAAAGGCCGAGGGAGATTCACCATCACCAGCCTGAGAAAGTAACCTCCTTGGCTCCGAGGTAGGGGTCGGAGCCGAAGCCATCGGATCCGAGGCAGTGGTGCGCTCCGGCCCCATCAGCGCCGAAGACACAACCGCTCCCTCGGATCCGATGCTCAACCCTCGGCCCCGAGAGCTTGGATCCGACAAGCCTGAAGGCATAGTCGGCGAAGACACTATCCCTGTCGGCGCCGACGTATCCCCGGATCCGAAAGGGCCTGGATCCGAACTCGAGACCCGATACGGGTCGGAGAAGGAGCTATCGGGCAAACATGGGGCTGCACCTCCCAAGGGGGAGGCAAGAGCATCCCCATCTGCATCTGGGTCTGCAAAAATCTTCGCATCATCCGATCCATGTCTGCTTCGGAGATGCTTCTGGTAGACCTCGAAGAGGTAGTGAAGCAGGCCGGAAGGCCCAAGACCTCGAGGGAGACCTATCCTCCTCCTCCTCCGGGGAAAAGGAAGGAGAACGGAGCCGAAAGGACAAGGATCCGGAGACCCTCTCAGGAGATTTCAGAATCTTTTCAGGTGGAGCCGAGGGATGAGACTCGGCCCGCCTCTTAGAAATATGACCCTCTCTCTCTCTGTGTTTCTTCTTCTCCCTGTGGGAAGAAGAACCAGACTCCACAGAGCTAGTACCCGATAAGGGAGGTTGAGTCCCGGATACAGCTGAGGGAGTAGCCGGTGCTGAAGCTACCGGAGTAGCCTGGATCCGGCTAGGAGAGGAAGAAGAAGTTGATTCCTGAGGGAGTTTTCCCGCCAGGATAAGCTTGTTCTTCCTGTCCCTAAGTGCCCGAGGATTAAAGGCCGCACAAATCTGGCAGGCCTCTGACAAATGTGCTGCCCCCAGACACAAAACACACTGAGTGTGGCCATCAGCTGGGGAAAGCTTATGGCCACACTCAGTACACTTAGAAAATATAGCTTTTACTTCAGCCATAACTCTCTCACACACACACCCAAACACTAAGGGGGGGAGGGGAGAGACAAAATTTAAACTAGAGAGAAAGTTTTTTTTTTTTTTTTTTTTTTTTTTTTTAATCGTGGGTATGATTAGATAAACGCTAAAAACAACACACACAATTTAAACTAGAAACTAGCCTTTAGAAAAGGAACAATCTCACCAGGCCAGGAGCTCTTCACTAAGAAGCAACTGTCTTTAGCCGCGGCAAAAAACGATCTGAGGTAATGTGGTTGGTAGCAGGGGATTATGGGTAGGGGGAGGAGCTAGGAGCTCGGATGTTGAAGCTTGGAAAGCTGCCGGTCGGATCCGAATCCCACAGGTTGCAGATCAAATGAAGTAACTACTTCAGATTTATTGTTTCCAGGCTGTGGCAATGTTAAGTCCAAACACTTTTTAGGTACCACTGAAGTTTCCTCATATGCAGTCTCGCATATGGAATTAGTAAAATGCAGGATGCCATGAAACCCAAAGCCTGCAGAATTTTTCTTGCAGATAACTGGGCATTTGTTGCCAACAGGTTGAAACAGTCAGTTGCCTTTGTTTGTCTGGTGTGAGATAAGTCATCTGGGCAGTTGTATTTAAGCTTGCACCCAGGAATATTATCTCTTGAGAGGGTACTAGTTTTGATTTCTTTTCATTGACTGTGTACCCTAGGCCTGTTAGGAATCTCTTTACAAACGCCAGATGCTGTAGTAGAATGTCCTTGTTCTCTGCTTGAATGAGGCAGTCGTCCAAGTAAGGATATATTTGTATTCCTTTTTGTCTGCAGAATGCAATTACTGGTGCCAGGCACTTTGTGAAGACCCTCGGCGCAGTAGATAAGCCAAAGGGCAGTGCAGAGAATTGGTAGTGCATTGAGCCAGCTTTGAATCTGAGGAATCTTCTGCATGTTTGTCTGATTGGGACATGCAGGTATGCCTCTTTTAGGTCTAAAGTCACAAGCCAAGCCTTCTTGCCCAGCATGGGCAGAAGTTGCTGTAGTCTCAACATTTTGAATTTTGGTATATCCAGAAAAGTGTTTAGAATAGTTAGGTCCAGTATTGGTCTCCAGGTCTTGTCCTTTCTTGGTACCAAGAACAGTCTTGAATAAAATCCTTGTCCCTGCTTCTGCTCTGGTACTTGCTGAATGGCCCTCATGTCCATGATTGATGAGACTTGCTTTTGTGCCTCTGCCCATTGATGTTTTGGCATGTCTGGCCAACCGTTTGTCCTTGGCAGGGTATGGAAGTGAAACTTGTAGCCTTGTGACACTATGTCTAGGACCCATTTGTCCTGGGTTATTATGTGCCAATTTTGAGAAAAAAAGTGCTCGTTTTCAGCCTAAAGGTGCTGCCAGAAGATAAGTGCTTGGAGCAGGCAGGGGGAAGTCATTGGGACCGTTTCCTGTATGGCTGTGATTTGTCTTCTCCACTTTTGGAGGTAGAAGCACCCCACTGTTTAGACCTGTACGATCCTTGGGGCTGGGATCTGCCTCTTGGGCGTCTGTATCTGCCCCTTTGTGGCCTGACACTGGAAAGGGCCAATTCTTTGTAGGCCAGTGTCTGCTAAATCTTGGAGGCTGTACCTGTAAGAAATCCTTAACCATTTACATAGATTTAGCTTTGTCCTCCACTTTCTTTAACAACTCTTCTGCTTTAACACCAAACAAGGTATCATGCTGTAATGGGGTATCTAATAATTTTGCTTTGACATGATCAGGCAGGTTTTGTTCCTTTAACCAAGCATGCCGCCTGATGACAGAACCCGTAACAGCGGCTCTGCAGGAGGCTTCCAAAGAATCAAAACCACATTGCAAAGTATGCTTTCCAACTTGTTCAGCTGCATGCAATAAATACTGCATTTCTTTGTTTTCTGCACATTCAGAATTTATCAACATTTTCTGTTTAAGTAGTGACATAATATATTGCTGATATTTGAGCATATGAAAAGTACAGTTTTGTACCTACCATAAATGTAGATGTCCGATAGGTATGCATCTGCAGTCATAACATATGGGTTGTCCTGCCTCAGGCAGCCCTTCGGTCGGCCGGATTCCAAAGTCTGGGTCTGGCCTCGGCTGATGTCGCACTTCACCCGACGTCATAGCTCCTGGGGTATAAAGGCATCAGCCGACGCCATTCTCCTCAGTGTTTCTTGCCCCAGATGCCAGGTGCCCTCTAGGAAGGCTAAATTTGGATAAAAGTAGAAAATTCCAAACAGTAGCAAGCAAAAAAAAAAAATATATATATATATATATACATATATACATACAAACAAATACACCATAATAGATTCCCCCAGCTAGCTAAAAGAGGGGTAAGTACCCTAGGAATACCACAGAGGGAAGGAGGGTGTAATTTGACTGCACATGCTTACCTATCGGACATCTACATTTATGGTAGGTACAAAACTGTACTATGTCCTTCAAGGATGCATCTGCAGTCATAACATATGGGTAGAATACCATAGCCAAACTGGGGGAGGAGGTACTAAGATAATGATGGTGTAGTTAAGATCCCTTGCAAAACTGCAGTTGCAAAACCTGCTCGGGATCTGGAGTATAAAGGAAGATTGTAATGCTTGGCAAATGTATGCACGGAGCTCCAAGTAGCAGCTTCTAAAATGTCTTTGGTAGCCACTCCTCGTAGGAAAGCTGTAGTGGTGGCTGTGGCTCTTGTGGAGTGAGGCCTGATATTTTCAGGAGTTGTCTTTCCATGAAAAGAGTAGCAGAATGGAATGCAATTTCCTATCCATTTTGAAATTGTTTGTTTGGAAATTGCTTTTCCTTGCACTCTTGTTGCATATGCTACCAGAAGCTGGTCAGTTTTTCTGCAGGTTTTAGTTCTGTCCAGATAGTAGCGCAGTTGTCTGTGTACATCCAAGGTGTGCAGTAGTTTTTCCCCCCTGTTCTGTGGGTTAGGGAAGAACATAGGTAAATGAATAGCTTGGTTCAAGGATCCCCCGGATACCACCTTTGGCATGAAAGTAGGATTGGTTCTCAGAGACACTCTATCCTGGTGAAAGATAAGGAAAGGCTGCACTGCCATTAATGTCTGTAACTCGGATACCCTTCTTGCTGAAGTGATTGCTAGAAGGAAAGCAGTTTTCCAAGATAAGAACTGTAAGTCTGCTGATGCTGCTGGTTCAAAAGGGGGAAGTGTTAATTTTTCCAGCACAAAATTGAGATCCCATGCAGGCAGAGGTGGTTTCCTTGGAGGTTTTACATTTTTGATCCCTCTTAAAAATTGTCTGAGGAGAGGGTGAGAGAAGATAGGAGGATCCATGTTGTACTCTGCTGAAATTGCTGAAGCATGAATCTTAATGGAAGAATAGGACAGGCCATTGTGGAACACTTCTGCTAAGTATTCTAGGATGCGTGCTAGGTTTGCCAATGTGACATTTGTTTCCTTTGATGCACTCCAAATGAGGAATCTCTTCCATTTGGCTGAGTATGTTTTTCTTGTGGAGGGTTTGCGAGCCTCCAGGATAATGTCCTTGACCCTCTGAGATAAAACAGATTGGTTTTGTTTTATGCAATTTTCCAGGCAGTTAGCTGCAGTGTTTTCAAGTTTGGATGCAGGGTCTTGTAGTTGTTCTGCGTTAGAAGCAAAGGCCATAGAGGTAGAGGCCATGAGTTCATCCGAGACATGCTTCTCAGTAGCGGGTACCAATGCTGCCTTGGCCAGTCTGGAGCTATTAGAATCACCTTTGGCTGTTCCTCCCTGATCTTCAGTAGAACTTTGTACATCAATGGGAGAGGTGGAAAGGCATAAACTGTCAGGGTCTTCCAGCTGAAAGAAAGGGAGTCCACCCTCCAGGCTTGTGGGTGGTATTCTCTTGAGCAGAATTTCTTCAGTTGGTGGTTGAGTGGGGATGCGAACAGGTCTATCTCTGGCATTCCCCATTTCTTTGTTATGTTTTTGGAAGATGTCTGGATGC
This sequence comes from Protopterus annectens, assembly GCF_019279795.1. Lineage (NCBI taxonomy): Eukaryota > Metazoa > Chordata > Ceratodontiformes > Protopteridae > Protopterus > Protopterus annectens. The sequence continues at coordinate 1,410,469,586 of NC_056737.1, read as the reverse complement.
AGCATCCATTCGTGAGCATCCGTGGTAGTTCTGCTTAAGCTGTCTGCTAGTGAATTATCTTTTCCTGGTACGAATCTGGCCTGCAGTTGACTGTTGAGATTCAGGCCTAGGTTCCACAGGTCCATTGCCATCCGGCATAGAGGGTAGGAATGCGTGCCTCCCTGTTTGTTGATGTACCACATGACTGTGGTATTGTCTGTCCTTATCAGCAGGTGTCCTTGCTGGAGGAATGATTTGAATGCCTCGATTGCATGCTTCACTGCCAGCATCTCCTTTAGATTTATGTGTAGATTCAGTTGGTCTTGAGACCATAGGCCTTGGACACACTTGTCTTCCATGTGTGTCCCCCAGCCTAGGTCTGAGGCGTCCGTGGTGATGGTCTGCCTTGGTTGTGGTTTGTGGAAAGGCAATCCTCTGTTGGTCTGGCAGGCCTGAGCCCACCACAGGAATTCTTTTTTCAGGCATGGAATGATTGGTATCATGGTTTCTAGACTGTGTCTGTGTTGAGACCATACATTCCTTAGGTACCATTGTAATTTTCTCATATGCAGCCTGGCATGTGGGATCAAGATTATGCAAGATGCCATGTAACCCAGGGCCTGCAGGACTTTCCTTGCAGTAAGCTGAGCTTGTCTTGTCAATGCCATGAAGTAGACTGGTAGTTGTTTTTATTTTTCTTCTGTGAGAAAAGCCATCTGAGTCATTGTGTCCAGTTCTGCACCCAAAAATGTTATCCTTTGGGATGGCACTAGTCTTGATTTCTGTATGTTGACTGTGTATCCCAAGGCTTGTAACAGTTGTATGACATAGGCCAAATCCTTTATTATTTTTGTCTTGTTGTCCGCTTGTATTAGGCAGTCGTCCAGGTATGGGTAGATTTGAATTCCCTGAAGCCTGCAATGTGCAATTACTGATGCCAGGCATTTCGTGAACACTCTGGGCGCAGTAGATAAGCCAAAGGGCAATGCTGAGAATTGATAATGCTCTGATCCTGCAAGAAATCTGAGGTGTCTTCTGCAATCTGGTCGTATAGGGACGTGCAGGTATGCCTCCTTGAGATCTAGAGTCACCAGCCAAGACTCCTTGCCCAACATGGGAAGAAGTTGCTGTAGGGTCAGCATCTTGAATTTTGGTACAATGAGATATGTGTTCAGTGCGGACAAGTCGAGAATAGGCCTCCATTGAGTTTCTTTTCTTGGTACAAGGAATAGTCTGGAGTAAAATCCTTGGCCTTGTTCCATAGATGGTACCTTTCTATTGCTCTCATCCTTAGTAAGCTGATGATTTGTTTTAGAGCCTCTGGTTTCTGGCTTGGTGGAAGGTTTGGCATTCCTCTTTGTTGGTAAAGTGTGGAAGTGAAACCTGTAGCCTTTGTCTATTGTTTGCAATGTCCATTTGTCTCCTGTAATGCAATGCCAATTTTTTGAAAATAAAGCTAACTTTCCGCCCAAGGGTGCTTCCAGTTGTTCCCTGGTAGGCGGAATCAGAGCCAAGTCATTGTGTCTGTCCTGTGGAAGTGGTTGTAGTCGCAGCTGTGGCGGTACTCCTCTGGTTGGCAGGTTGCCACTGACGACCCCTGTAGGCACCCCTTGATTGACCTCTGCCTCTTGGGCGTCTATTTCTGCCTCTCTGTGCTCTGGAGGTGTCTGGAAAGGACCAATTCTTTGAAGGCCAGTTTCTGCTGGACCTGCAGGAAATCCTTGACTGTTTGCACAGATTTTGCTTTTTCTTCCACTTTCTTTAGAGCCTCCTGTGCAGGGAAGCCAAATAAACTTTGTTTCTCCATAGGGGTATCTAGGAGTTTAGACTTCACATGGTCTGGCAAGGATTGCTCTTTTAGCCAGGCATGCCTTCGAATCACTGCTCCAGTCATAGCTGATCTAAATGAAGCCTCCAGTGCATCATAGCCACATTTTAAGAAATGATTACTGACCTGCTGAGAGTTGTGTACCAAATCCTGAAGGGACTTACGGTCTAAAGGTTCAGGAGAGGAAAGCTTTTTATTCAGCTGATCTAACAAGAATTCCTGGTACTGTATCATGTGAAATTGACAGTTTAAAGCCCTGGCAGAAAGAGTAGCAGATGTATAAACCTTTTTACCCCATCTCTCTAATGCTCTTGATTCTCTTTCAGAGGGTAGGGGGTTTTTGGCAGTGGCAGCTGCAACACCCTTAGGGCCCTGAGAAATAGTTTCTGGGTCTGCAGCATGGGCCTTATATAAATGAAAGTGAGAATCCGGGACCCTGTAATACCTGTCAGGTTTGGCAGGGGCCGGGGGAAGAGAATCAGGGGCAGAACTGGCATCATTGTATGTATCATCAACAACTGATAGTACAGGTGGTATGGCTAAAGGTCTATGCTGTGGCAAGTGTAAAAAAGTCCTTAGCCTTTTCCTAGAATCAGAAAAATCCTGACCCTGCCATTGGAAGTGTTCCCTCATAGAATGTAGAGTCTTCCCAAATGAAAATTCTTCTGGGGGGAGGCAGAAGGAATAGAGTCTTCTGCATCCGAATCCTCATAAGGTGAGTATGGTCCTTCCTGATGGTCTGATAAATCTGATCCATCCGAGGAATAGTCAGAGGAGAGAGGTTCAGGGGGTTCAGTTCTAGGCCGTTTTTCAGGAGGAGGTTGTGAGGCCCTGTCTGGGTGAGGTTGGGATCCCCTAATCAGAGATATAAGGTCCTCAGCAAGGCTGAGAATCTGAGAACTTGAGGAAGGTCTGTGAGAGGAAGCTTTAGTTGGTAAGGCCTTGGAAAGTTTAGCTGCTTTAGCCCTGGAGAAGGCCTTAATAGACATAGAAGCAGGGGGTCTAGCTGCCCCACGTGCAGGAGTAGAGATGTCCAACGGAATGGTGTCGGACAATTCTTGTGCGCCTGCTTCTTCGGTAGGAATTTCTGTAGCCGACTCAGCCGGGGCCTCTGTGGCCTCGGTTGTCGGAGGCATGCATTCGGCAGAAGGAAGAACCGAGGACTCGGTTTCAGCCGAAACCGAGACACTCGCGGTAGGCCTAACCGTGGTTTCAGCCGAAACCGCAGGCAGCGAGTGTCGGTCCTTTTCCTTGCATTTTTTGGCTAAATGTGTAGTCAGAGTCTCCGACAGCATTTTATATGCAAAAGCGGGACCAAAAAACTCTTCTGCAAACTCCGACTGACGTCTAAGTGTCCATCGGTTGAAGGAAGCACAGGCTAAACAAGCTGATACGTCGTGGAAATCCTTATGAGGTATTTGTTTCCCACAAGTTAAACAATTATTTACTTTGTCTGACATCGGCTGAGGCAAGAAAGAGTCCCCAACGGGGTACTTAGCTTTTTTAGAAGTTTTCGGTAGCTGAAATCTCTGGATCTGACCGACCGGCACTTGCGAACAGCTTCTGCTTCGGGCACCGCGCGGCATGAAAGACTGAGGAAAATGGCGTCGGCTGATGCCTTTATACCCCAGGAGCTATGACGTCGGGTGAAGTGCGACATCAGCCGAGGCCAGACCCAGACTTTGGAATCCGGCCGACCGAAGGGCTGCCTGAGGCAGGACAACCCATATGTTATGACTGCAGATGCATCCTTGAAGGACATCTGACAATTTAAAGCCTTTATAGCCAAGGTAGCAGAAGTGTAAATCTTTTTCCCCCCATCTGTCCAATGCCCTAGAATCCCTGTCAGAGGGGGTAGGGTTTTTTGCAGCAGAAGCCTTGACCCCCCTTTGGGACCCTGAGAGATAGTTTCTGGGTCAGCGGCAGGGTTTTTGAAAAGGAATTTATGAGAGTCAGGGACCCTGTAGTACCTGTCCGGCTTAACAGGAGCTGGAGGTAAGGAGTCAGACTGGACTCTGAAAATACATCAACAATGTATAACACAGGTAGAATAGCTAGGGGCCTGTGTTGTGGTAGTAAAAGGAAGTCTCTAAGTCTTTTCTTAGATTCTGAAAAATCTTGGCTTTCCCAGTGGAAATGCTCCCTCATGGTATGCAACGTTTCCCCAAAAGAGTAATCCCCAGGAGGAGAGGCTGAAGGGATAGATTCTTCAGCATCAGAAACCTCATAGGGTGAAAGAGAGCATTCCTGATCAGAAGAGGAATCAGATGAAATGGAAACCTGATCTGAAGATTCATATTCTGTCCCTTGCCTAGGCCTTTTATCAGGTGGGGGATGGAAACCCCTGATCAAAGTAATTAAGTCTTCGGTCATTTTGAGCATCTGTTTTTTGGGCATGGAGGCCTGTCCATGAGGCTGTTGTACTTGTTTCTTTGTCTTTAAAGGTGCTTTAGTCTTTGCCTTTGAAGCTGAAGTCGTTTTAATGTACAACTGAGTAGGTCTGAAAACACCCTCAGAAGCCGATGCCTGCTCAGCGGCTCCGGACCCATAGTCTCCGAAGGTCCAATACCTTGAGCTTCCAGCGGCCTAGTCGACTCCACGCGGGAGTCGGTAGCGGCCTGCAAGTCTAAAGTAGCGGGCGTCAGGGGCTGCAAAGGCGCCTCACTGAGAACTGGCGAACCGACGACTGGCTTAGAAGAAGCCTCGTCATCGGTTTTGGACATCAGATGCCTGTCCTTTTCTTTTTCTTTGCGTTTCTTGTGAATTCTGGTAGTCGGATGTCTATCTGACGACACTGTATAATTAAATCTTCTGCCAAAATAGTGTAATGCAAAATCATATCGACGCTTAAACTAAATTAAATTAAGGTTGGTTAAATCTAGCACAAAACCGACAACTAGCAATGTCGTGGTCAGGGCCTAGGCAAGGAATACATTAAGAATGAAAGTCCTTATGAGGTATTTGTTCCCCACAAGAAATACAATTATTAACTTTTTCTGACATCGGTCTAGAGCAAGAAAAAAGCTTCCCCAATGAGGTACTTAGCTTTTAATGAAAACTTCGGATCTGAAATTTGAAAAGCAAAATCTCAGGAGTTGGCCGACCGGCACTTGCGAACTGCTTATGCTTCGGGCACCACGCGGCAAGAAAGACTGAAGAAAATGATGTCGGCTTCATCTTTTATACCCCTGGCGCACTGACATCAGGGAAGAGGTGACAGCAACCGACGCCGGACCTAGACTTTAGAATTCAGGCCGACTGAGGGTAGCCTGCGAGCAGGATAACCCAAGTGTAATGACTGCAACAGTGAAACACGAAGATCATCAAGCAGAGACTGTGATTCTGGATGCAGGCCTTTAAGGAGAATAGCAATAATTTGATTATTCTATCTATAAAGTAGTAGAAAGCATCCTAAAAAATAAGCTAAAGTGGGAAAGGAGAAAGGAGATTCAGTTGATAGGGATGACTGCATTTAGGGATATGGAGAAAACTGGCAAAGGACCCAAGGTGTTGGGAGAAAGTAATAAGAGAGGGAAAGGTGATAGAATAGGAAGACGCTAATAATTTACTGGGACTGCAAGTTAGAGAGTGCCTTCCCTATCAAGGGTTAATATCACAGTATAGGCAAAGAGAAAGAAATAGGAGAATCCTAAACAAAAGACCAGCACTGCTATTGTTTTTATTAGAATCTAGAACAGAAGTTGCCATTAAAAAAGGAATAATTAGTAGAGCACAGAGAATATTACGTTTACTATGAAAATCTCCCAACTAACTTGTACGAGTGTTTACTTACCCGACTCGGAATGGTGAAAAATCCAATGACCGAATGATCACATAACCAAAAGTGGGAATTAAAGAAAGATGACAACTCAGAAATGTCGACTTTACCAAAACTACCTATACTTCTGGTTATGTGCTACGAACGTTTTGCAGGGGGGGAGGCAAGCCTCCCTGCACCCCCTGCTACTGATTTATTCAAACTCAGAGATTGTACTACAGTGAAAGAAAGGGTAAACTTCTCAATCCCCACTATAGTACGAACTCCATTCAAAATGTTCAAAATAGCGAATTCACAAGAGCAAATGCACACTAACATTTGCTGTTGTGGATTCAATCATTCAAAAAACAAATGTTATGATACCTTGGAAGAGTGCCTTTCGACCTTTCAAGGTTGCGTAACTGTTTTACGACATTTTGATGGCAAACCAAAAAATACTGCATGATAAAGGAAAGTTTTGTAAAATCTTAACATAACCATAATGTCCTTCTCTTCCATGTTGCAGTATTCTACATGTGGGTTTACCCTTCTTCCTCTCCAGTTCTATCCAGCCAGGTTTCCAAAGATTTTCAGTCCCTTTGGGTACGTCGGACATCTGACGTGGCTGCTGGAATGTGGGCCATAAAAGTGACGCCTGGATGCACCAACCCTCAGAACCTAAAAGAGGCCCCATTCGGAGCCAGTCCTGTAAGGGCATAGCCTGTCCATTGTCACCCAGGCAGGCAAGTGCAGTTTGACAAGAAGGGAAGGAATACTGCAACATGGTAGAGAAGGACATCTATTGTTATGGTAAGATTTTACACACCTTTCCTATGTCCTTCTCTTCCAATGTTACAGTATTCTACATGTGGGTGAGTACCAAAGCTCACTGAGGATTGGTAGGATAGCCCTGGCAAACCCTGCCCTAGCCCTGGAGATATGGTCTAATTTGTAGTGTTTGGTAAAGGTGTGCACTGAGGACCAAGTGGCTGCCTCCAGAATGGCATTGGTGTCTAGCCCCTTGTAAAATGCTCCAGAAGAGGGCATTGCTCTGGTGGAGTGGGCTTTGACATTGCCCTGTAAGGACTTTCCATGGTGTAGGTAGCAGAAGGAAATGGTCCTGGAAATCCAGGTCAAGATGGTCTGTTTGCTCACAGCTCTTCCCAGAGTTCTAGGGTGGAAGGAGACCAACAGTTTGTCAGATTTCCAAAAGGGCTTGGTTTTATGAAGGTAAAACCTTAGTTGTCTGTGGACGTCTAGGGAATGAAGTACTCTCTCTCACTATCTCCCTGCGGATTAGGAAAGAAGGTAGGCAAGTGGATGGCCTGCTTCAAGGATAGGTCATTCACAACTTTAGGAGCGAATGACAGGTTAGTCCTGAGAGTCACCCTGTCCAGGTGGAAGATTAGAAAAGGTGGTACAGCCATCACAGCTTGCAATTCTGAGACCCTTCTGGCTGAGGCCAGGGCTACCAGTAAAACAGTTTTCCATGTGCAAAATGTTATGGGAGATTTGTCTGCTGGCTCAAAGGAGGCTAGTGTGAGCTTTTCTAATACGTAGTTAAGGTCCCAGGGGGTTGGGAGGGTTTCCCTGGGAGGTCTCAAATACAGTACACGTTTTAGGAACAGTTTAGCGGGGAGTCTGGATGCCAGGGGAGGCTCCAGAAGGCGGCAGGCAGAGATAGCAGACAAATGTGCTTTCACAGATGAGTATGACAGCCCTGTCTGCATAAGTTCACATAGGTTCACATAGGTAAGACAGGATTAAAGGGATATCGCTTTCCAGCGGGTCCAACTGTCTTTTGTGACACCAAATGGAAAACCTTTTCCATTTAGAGAGAGAGGATTTCCTTGTGTTAGGTTTCCTGGCCTCCTGCAGGACAGTGAGCACGCCCTCGCTGTATAGGTGCCTGAGTGGGATCTGAATCCTATCAGCCACAGTGTGAGGTGCAAGGATTTCCACTGTGGGTGTATATCTGAGTCCCCTTGTTCTGTGTGACCAGGTCCAATGAAGGGGGTAACTTGTGGTGACTGCCTTTGGACAAGTGAAGAAGAAGAGGAAACCAGTGCTGTCTTGGCCAGTAGGGGGTTACCAAAAAGATTTTGGGTGAGTCCTGCTGAATTTTCAGTGGGAAGGGGGGAAATGCATACAGGAATTTCCCCTTCCAGCTCATGGAGAAGGCATCCATTGTTAATGCCTTGGGATCTGCTGTCCTGGTGCAGAAGCCAGGAAGTTCCCTGTTTATAGAGGAGATGAACAGGTCTATCTCTGGAATACCCCTCTTGTGGACCACAGTCAGGAAAACATCCATTTGCAGCATCCATTCATGGTTGTTTGCGGTGGTTCTGCTTAGGTAATTGGCCTGGTAGTTGTGCAGGGATGGGATGTAAGCTGTCTGGAGGATGATCCCATGTATGGTAGCCAGTTCCCACACCTGCAGAGCTAGTCTGCAAAGAAGGTAGGATGTGGTCCCTCCCAGTTTGTTGAGATACCACAGGACTGTGGTGTTGTCTGTGACTATCTTTAGAGGGCTCTGCTCTAGATATGGCTGAAAGGCCTGTAGAGACAGAAGGATGGCCCACACTTATCTCATGTTTATGTGGTCTTATCTGAGTGTATTTCCCCACAAGCCTTGTACCTTCCTTCTCCCCAGAGTTGCTCCCCAGCAGAAGTCTGAGGCATCTGTGTACATGGTTTGGGATGGAAAGGGTGATTGTAGAGGCAGACCTGGGTTTTGGACTACTTGGGCTACCACCACCTCAGCTCCTGATGAAGGCAGGGGACAATGGGATCCTGAACTCCAGTGGGTGGGAGTGCTGGGTTCATACTACCCGGAGGTACCACTGAAGTTTCATTTGCATCCTTGTTAGGGGCAGCATGGGGATGGTAGTTGCCATATAGCCTAGAAGTCTGAGAAACTGCCTTTCAGTCAGTTCTGTTGATTGTATAGCAGAACTGAAGTGGTTCTGAAGAGATACCACCTTTTCTGTTGGAAGAAAGGCCTTCATGAGGTCTGTTCTGATTCTGCAACCTAGGAAAACAATATCCTGTGTAGGGTTGAAGTGGGACTTTGGGAAATTGATCAAGAACCCTAGAGACTGGAGGATAACCAGAAGGTTCTGGGAATGGCTTAGAAGAGTTTCCCTGTCTTTTGCTTGGGCAAAGATGTCGTCTAGGTAAGGGAACATCTGAATTCCCTTTTCCCTGCAGTAAGCAATGATGGGAGCAAAGCAATTTGTGAATATCCTGTGTGCAGTAGAAAGCCCAAAGGGTAAGGCACAGAACTGAAAATATGGGCCCGCCAAGAACCTTAGGCATTTCCTGAAGACCGGCTTTATGGGTATGTGCAGGTAAGCATCCTTTATGTCCAGGGTTACCATGAACCCTTGGGGAAGGATGTGTGGAAAGACAGTGGGTAGGGACAGCATCCTGAAAGTAGGGACCTTTAGGAAAGGGTTGAGTTGAGAGATGTCTAGAATTGGCCTCTGTGGACCTTCCATTCTGGGAACCAGAAAGATTCTGGAATAGAATCCTTTTCTTTTTTCCTTGTGCTGGAACTAGCTCTATGGTGCCCTGAAAGAGTAGGGTTTGTAGCACCTGATGGAGAGGTAGTTGAGTAGGTGGGGGCTGTGGGATGTCCATTCTTGATGGGGGCTGATCCAGGACATGAATTATCCATCCCGCAGGATGGACAGGACCCATTTGTCTGTGGTAATGAGGGACCAAGCAGGGAGACAGTGAGAGACAGCTATAAAGGGGGGGGGGTGGATGTGGGGGACTGACATTTTGGCAGGCAGTCAGACATGACCTGCCCTATCAGGAAAGGGAGGCCTCTGGCTTGAAGACCGAGATGGCCTAGACAGAAGAGGCTGTCCTCTAGGGGGTCTTCTAGACCAGGGGGGCAGCAGGCCTGGAGGATTTCCTGATAAACTGGGTCTTGGACAGGTAGTTCCTCTGTAACAGGCGAGACCAGGATGTGTTTCAAGTCCTGTAATTCTTTACGTTTTTGTTGTAAGGATTTGAAAAGATCAGCCACTTTTTCACCAAAAAGTGCTGAGTTATCCAAAGGTGCGTTTAGGAGTTTGGCCCTGAAATCCTCTGGAAAAGGCTGCAGTCGCCATGAGTATCTCCTTAATACAGAAGGTCATGCAGCTGACCTGGCTGAAGCTTCAGCTGCATCATAGCTACACCTCAAGGAGTGCCTGTTTACTTGAGAGATGAGAGCCATTAGGAAAGACAGGGAAGCTTTGGCAGCACAGTCAGGGATGTCTTCTAACTCTTTACAGGTTTTGTCCAAGAGAGCCAACGACTATTTGGTCATATGTGTTTGGTAGTTTGTGGCTCTAAATGAGAGGGTGGCCGAAGTATAAATTTTCTTTCACAACCTCTCCATGGTCTTGCTGTCTTTATCAGCTGGGAGGATAGTGGTGGTAGGCAGCAGTTTGGAGGCCCTGTCCGTAGAGATGGAAATAATGGCTGGGTCATCAGGGGAGTATTTACGGAGAAATTTCTCTGTCTCAGGCACCTTATACAACCTGTCTGCTCTCTGGGGATCCAGAGGTTGGGAGTCGGGCTAATGGAGGCTGAGGCAAAAGCATCCAGAAAAGCAGGTTGGATGGGAGGAATAGCAGAAGAACTGGAAGCGTCCATTTGGATAAGGTCATAAAACTTTTTCTGAACATCAGACATGTCAGAGGATTGCCACTTAAAGTGGTCTTTCATTTTATTAATAGCTTTCCCAAAAGTAAGATTCTCAACAGGGGAGTCAGGTTCATCTGAACCCACCTCAGGAGAACCCTATCTCAAGGGGGATGAGATCTGGGAGGAGTAGGAAAGAGAATCCTCAGGAGTCCGACAATCCCTCTTCCTCGAGCTGCTCTACCCTCCTTTTCTGGGTAGGGGGTCTGGGACTAAGGAGGGGAGGAGTAGTGGCAGAGGATTCTGATGATGGCCTAAGGGTCATAAAGGCATTGAATAAGCTCTGGCCGAAGGCCTGCCAATCTGGAATGCTTTCAGAAGTAGGGGTAATGTGTCTACTCCTCTATTTTTTTCTTCAAAGGCCTAGCCGGAATCTGGCTTGGCATAGGCCTAGGGTCACTGATAGAGCAGAGCCGGCGTCTGATAAACTCCAACCGAAAGCTGGTTCCCCCTGGCATCTAGAGAAGGTGCTGATAAATCCTCTGTGGACGGGTCATCCGCTCGAGATTTTGCAGCTTCCTTAGAGGTATCCCACTGTATCTGTATCGGCGGATGCCGGATCCTCAGTCAAGCTAACGTCGGCTACAGACTGAGGTACGGCAGACAGAGGCGCAGCAGCAGAAGTAGGCCGTGAGGACTTCGCCTTCTTCCTATGCAGTTCAGACAGGGCATTGGGCGTGGCCTCCATACCTAGCACTAAATGTTTCAAGCGTTGATTTTCTAAGTAGAGGTTTAGGGCTTGTAAACAGCGGCATAAGGTCTTCGGGACAAACGAATGGCAAATGGTGCAATTCTTGTGGTCGTGTTCCCTGCCTAGACAAAATAGACACTGGTCATGTGTGTCTTTGTGAGGAATCTGCCAACTGCACTTGCCCTTACTGGATGACATTAACAGACTATAAAAAAACAAGTAGGACTGAAAGATTCCCCAACGGGGTACTTAACAGAGTCTTTTTTTGATAAGAAGTCTGCAAGACGCAAGAGCACCTGGTGTACAACTGGCAGCTCAAAAGTTCTGAGGGCTGGTGGGTCCAGACGCACCTTTATGGCCCATGTTCCAGCAGCCATGTCAGACATCTGATGCACCCAGAGGGACTGAAAATCTTTGGAAACCTGGCCGGATATAACTGGAGAGGAAGAAAGGTAAACCCACATGTAGAATACTGCAAGACTGGAACAGAAAGACATCTACAGGAATCATTCAGAGGATGTTAGAAAGGATTGGGAAGAGAGATTGGATAAGCAATTCACAAAGAAACAATGGGAGGATATATGTATGTCTCCCAAACATGCAACAAAATCTAGATGATTTGTTTTTTTTGCCTGGAAATGTTTACACATAAATTTTTATACCCCAAGTAGACTCCAGAGATTTTTGCCTCAGGTAGACAGTAAATGTGACTGAAAAGAAAGAGGTACTTGGGAACATATTTTCTGGGAGTGTGGTGAGTTGGTGGACTTTAAGGATTCACTGCAGGATGCACTGTTGGAGATGCTGGGTGGGTAGATTGGTGTGACAAGGGAGAAGATTTTTCTGAGCTATGATACAAATCAGAATTGCCTAGATATGTAAGGCTTTGATGTGTCTAATTATGGTGGCTGAAGCAATTACAAGAAAATGGAAATTAAAATCTAAACTAACTATGCTACAAGTAGTGAATATAGTAACAGAGATAAAGCAACTAGAATTGAGATCTTTAGAAAAGGGTAGGATCAAACTACATAAGAAAAAATGGCAACTTTGGAATAATACATACAGGGGAGGAATGAGGTTTAAAAGGAGGCAGGACTTACATGAGCTATGTAATGTTTGACTGAAAATGACTGGGTAGATTATAAGTGATGTGAAGTGTGTCCGAATGGTTTGTGATGTATAATGCTTGCAGCTAGGATTGCGTCAGTGTGGACTGTTTTCATTTATATAAATGATTGACTGCCCATGTCATAAGTGATGGTTTAATAAGGATGCTTCTTGTTAAAAAAAAAAAAAATGCAGGAATTGAATAATGTGAAGTACAATGTTTGCAAACGTGAACTTGTTAATACAGTTCGATTGCTTTTATAAAATTTGCCTATGTTACAACTGATAATTCAATAAGAGTGTTTTAAAAAGCCCCCCTCCCCACCAAAAAAAAAAAACTCAGAGAACACCACTGCCTATGGGGAATCATTCACAGAATCCCTATATAATCAAATTAACAGATGCATTAAGCGACAGCTGTACCTACCTGGATTAACCACAGGATCAACTCAAAAAAACAAGCAGCCCTGCTAACAAAAGGAAGAATTTCATGATGAAAATTAGGAGGTACATTCCCCAGCAAGGTATAAAAAAAAAGAAAAAAAAATCCCTCATCAACCTAAGCAAGAAACACAGGGAACTTATAAAGATCACCAAAGCCAAATTTCAGGTAAAACTAGTCTCCCAGACAATGACAATCACAACTTCTTTGGCTATGTCCTTAACCTAAAATGCAACACACAGCAATGTACCAAATGGATTGTAAATGGTGCTACATAAACAGAGACAAAGTATAGTAAACCTCCTGGCTGACAAATGCAATTCCCAATTTTATCCCCCTTTCTCCGCTAGATGCCCCCCTCACGAAATACCCACATCCATAACTCCTCCAACTATCAATAGTTAGCAGGTGCTCGAGGCTCTATCTAAGGCTAAGATGACTGCATCAATGGGTCATGATAATATCCCAGGATGCCTCCTTAATAGCAGGTGCTCGAGGCTCTATCTAAGGCTAAGATGACTGCATCAATGGGTCATGATAATATCCCAGGATGCCTCCTTAATAGCATGAAGCATGAACTAATGGGTACATACCTCTCAACCTGGAGACATCAAAAATTTGGACACTAATCAACATAAAATTTGCATGCATAATAAAGTAACTCCGCCCACTCCAAATGAATTGTGTGATATCAACATTCAAATAATTGTGAAAATATTCCCCAATTTAACATTAACTCTGAAAATATACATTCCCACAGAAACACCAGTTAAAGTCCCTTTACAGCATTAGGATAAAAGTAGGTCAAAGAAGAAATAAACAGCTCGAGCAGAAATAGCGTAATCCTCTTTAATAAACGCTTTCGTCGAAAGACTTCATCAGAATACAACCTTAGGTTTCAAAAAACTCTATAAATACTAACCATTGTAGACAATTATCCAATCAACCAGTAAAACAATTAAAAACTAATACAATAAACCTTATTTAATCAAATAACTTTGTATCACTGTTTTTATCAATGCATAATTTACGATCCTTTAAAAAACATTTAATATTTATAGCATCATTTAGTCCAGGAAATTTATCCGATTTTAACTTAATTTGCCACAAGGTTTCCCTTTGTTCTATGTAGTTTTTAAAATCACCCCCTCTTAAATCTGTCTTGCATACTTCCAATACTGAGAATAAAAACTTTTTAAAATTGTGGCATTCTATGGAATGTTTGTATAAAGCATTAGTCTCATCATGCTTTCTAATACTATAAATATGTTCACGAATGCGAGTTTTTAAACTTGTAGTAGTCATTCCTACGTAGAAAACTGGACATGTGCTACAAACACTAATGTAGATAACTCCTTTAGTACTACAGTCAACATAACCTGGAACTTCCAGTGTCTTCCTTAGGGTATCAACTGCTATATATGGCCCTTCAGCAATATACCTACACATATTACAGTGGTGGCAGGCAAACATACCCTTTTTCTTAGTTTTAACTGGATCATCAGAATTTTTATTATTGTTATTTTCCAATGCCTTTTTTATGTTGAAATTGTTTCTAAAAACAAATTTTGGTCTAACCCCTAAAATCTTTAAAATGTCAGGATTTCCCTGTATAATTTTCCAATTTCCTTCAAGCAAGCGTTTAATTACACCACTGTCAATACTAAGATCTAAAGAACAAATCAATTCACCATCTCCCCTGGTGTTAGTTTTACTCTTGGATATAAGGATTTGGTTATTAGGATCTGCCTCATTCAATATTGCCTGATAATGTGAAGTCCTTTTATTCAGAATTTCTTCAATAATATTATCCAGTAGTGGTATGTCATAGCCTCTATTGACAAACATGGTCCTAATAAAGTTAATTTCCAAACTAAGATCTTGCTCTTTAGAAGTCATTCGACAAGCCCTAATGAGCTGTCCCTTAGGTATATTTCTGACTGTGTGTCTAGAATGCCCGCTACGATATTAATGCAATTTAGAACACAAAAAATATACCTCCAAATAAAAGCAAATACAACAAAAAGGCTTTTGAGCATAGTAACAGAAAGAAGAGATATAAAAAGAGAAAAGTAGGGGGCTGGTGGGTGGGTAAAGTACAGTTTTGTACCTACCATAAATGTAGATGTCCGAACAGGATAGCATCTGCAGTCCTTACAAATGGGTTGTCCTGTCATCAGGCAGCCCTTCGGTCGGCCGGATTCCAAAGTCTGGGTCTGGCCTCGGCTGGTGTCGCACTTCACCCGACGTCATAGCTGCAGTTCTTTGGGTATAAAGGCATCAGCCGACGCTATTTTCCTCAGTGTTTCTTGCCCCAGATGCCAGTTGCCCTCTTGGATAGCTAAATTTTTGGATAAATGCCAATGTTTCCAAATAGTAGAAGGCAAACACAAAAAATAATTATGTATGTACATATATACAAACAAATACACCATAAGAGATCCCCCCCAGCTAGCTATTAGGTGGGCAAATACCCTAGGAGTACCACAGAGGGGAAGGAGGGTGGGTAATCCTGACTGCAGATGCTATCCTGTTCGGACATCTACATTTATGGTAGGTACAAAACTGTACTATGTCCTTCAAGGATGCATCTGCAGTCCTTACAAATGGGTAGAATACCACAGCCAAACTAGGGGAGGAGGAAGAAGAAATTATGGTGTAGTTAGGATCCCTTGCAAAACAGCAGTGGCAAACCCTGCTCGGGATCTAGAGTATAATGGTAAGTTATAATGCTTGGCAAATGTATGCACGGAGGTCCAAGTAGCAGCCTCTATAATATCCTTGGTAGCCACTCCTCGTAAGAAAGCTGTGGTAGTGGCTGTAGCCCTTGTAGAATGAGGCCTTATGTTCTGTGGAATTTGCTTTCCATGGTAGGAGTAACAGAATCTAATGCAATTTCCTATCCACTTGGAGATTGTCTGTTTGGAAATTGCTTTTCCTTCCCTTCCTGTTGCATATGCTACCAGAAGCTGGTCAGATTTTCTATTAGCCTTGGTTCTGTCCAGGTAGTAGCGTAACTGTCTATGTACATCCAATGTATGCAGTAGTCTTTCCCCCCTGTTCTGTGGATTGGGAAAGAAGGTAGGTAGGTGGATTGCCTGGTTTAAAGACACTCTGGATACCACCTTAGGCATAAATGTAGGATTAGTTCTCATGGACACTCTATCTTGATGGAAGATTAGGAAGGGTTGTACTGCCATTAAAGCCTGTAGTTCCGAAACCCTTCTTGCTGAGGTAATTGCCAGCAGGAAAGCAGTTTTCCAAAATAGGTGTTGAAGATCTGCTGTTGCTGCTGGTTGAAAGGGAAGTGTCAATTTTTCTAGTACAAAGTTCAAGTCCCATGCTGGTAATGGTGGTTTCCTAGGAGGTTTTACATTCTTAATTCCTCTCAGAAACTGCCTGAGTAGAGGATGCGATAAGACAGGTGGATCAAGCTGTATTCTGCAGAAATAGCTGATGCATGTATTTTGATGGAGGAATAGGACAGGCCTGTATGGAGAAGCTCTGCCAAATACTCCAGGATGTTGGCAATGTCTACCTTTGACACATCTTTGCCCCTGTCGGTACTCCAAATGAGAAACCTTTTCCATTTTCCTGCATAGTTCCTTCTTGTTGAGGGTCTGCGGGCCTCAAGGATAATGTCTTTAACCCTTTGGGATAAATCTGGGTTAGTTGCTCTTATGAAATGTTCCAGGCAGTCAGTTGCAGAGTTTTCAGGTTTGGATGCAGGATGTTGTAGTTGCTCTGAGTTAACATCAAGGGAATCAGGGGTAGTGTCCACATTCTCCCCGAGACATGCTCCTTAGTAATGGGTACCAATGTTGTCTTGGCCAGTCTGGAGCTATAAGAATTATCCTTGGACGTTCCTCTTTGATTTTCAATAGCACCTTGTGCATCAAAGGAAGAGGTGGGAATGCATATGTTGTCAGGCCTTTCCAACTGAAGGATAGAGAGTCCACCTTCCAAGCAAGTGGGTGGTATGTCCTTGTGCAGAATTTCTTGAGCTGGTGATTGAGTGGGGATGCGAATAGGTCTATTTGTGGCAGTCCCCATTTCTTTGTGATGGCCTTGAAGATGTCCGGGTGTAGCATCCATTCATGAGGATCTGAGGTAGTTCTGCTTAATATGTCTGCTAGGATGTTTTCTTTTCCCGGTACAAAAATTGCTTGTAACTGAATGTTGTAACTCAGAGCCATATTCCATAGGTCCAGGGCCATTCGGCATAGAGGGTATGAATGAGTGCCTCCCTGTTTGTTGATGTACCACATGACTGTGGTGTTGTCTGTCCTTATCATCAACTGGCCTTCTTGGAGGAATGGTCTGAAATTCTGGATTGCTAGTTGTACTGCCAGCATTTCTTTTTGATTTATGTGCAGGTGCAGCTGCTCTGGAGTCCATAAGCCTTGTATGCACTTGTCCAGCATGTGGGCTCCCCAACCGAGGTCTGAGGCGTCCGTTGTGATGGTTTGGCTTGGTTGAATGCTGTGGAAGGGCAAACCTGGGTTTGACTGGCATGCCTGAGCCCACCATAGGAACTCTTGTTTCAGGCATGGAATTAGTGGTACTTCGGTTTCTAAGCTGTGCCTGTGTTGAGACCATAAATTCTTTAGGTACCACTGTAGCTTTCTCATATGCAGTCTGGCATGGGGGACCAGGATTATGCAGGATGCCATGAAGCCCAAGGCCTGCAGTACTTTCCTTGCTGTTAGTTTGTTCTGCTTTGCTAATGCCAAAAAGTAGAGAGGAAGTTGTTCTTGTTTTTCTGCAGTTAGGAATGCCATCTGTTTTACTGTGTCCAATTCTGCACCTAAGAAGGTTATTGTTTGGGATGGTATCAGTCTTGACTTTTTTATATTGACTGTGTATCCCAGGGCCTGTAGTAAGCAAATGACTCTTTGTAAGTCTTCTGTTAGCTTGTTTTTGTTGTCCGCTTGTATCAGGCAGTCGTCCAGGTATGGATAAATTTGGATTCCCTGAAGCCTGCAGTGAGCGATTACTGATGCCAGGCATTTCGTGAACACTCTGGGCGCAGTAGATAAGCCAAAGGGCAATGCTGAGAATTGATAATGCTCTGATCCTGCAAGAAATCGGAGGTATCTTCTGCAATGTGGTTGTATGGGGACGTGCAGGTATGCCTCCTTGAGATCTAGAGTTACCAGCCAATACTCCTTGCCCAGCATGGGAAGAAGTTGCTGTAGGGTCAGCATTTTGAATTTTGGAACGATGATGAATGTGTTTAAAGCGGACAGGTCGAGAATAGGTCTCCAATTTTTTTCTTTTCTTGGTACCAGGAAGAGTCTGGAGTAAAATCCCTTGCCTTGTTCCATAGGTGGTACCCTTTCCACAGCTCTCATCCTTGCTAATTGAGCTATTTGTTTTAGAGCTTCTGTCTTTTGATTTGGTGGTAGGTTTGGCATTCCTCTTTTTCCGGGTAAAGTGTGGAAATGAAACCTGTAGCCTTGGTCTATAGTTTGCAAAATCCACTTGTCTCTTGTGATATAGTGCCAGTTTTTTGAAAATAGTGCTAACTTTCCGCCTAAGGGTGCTGCTATTTGTTCCCTGGTAGGCGGTGTCAAAGCCAAGTCACTGTGATTGTCCTGTTGCAGTGGTAGTGGTTGTGTCCGTGCCTCGTTGTTTGTTACCTTGCCACTGGCGTCCCCTGTAGGCACCTCCTCTGGATTGATTTCTGCCTCTTGAACGCCTATTCCTGCCTCTCTGAGTTTTAGAGGAGTCTGGAAAGGACCAATTTTTGGAAGGCCAGTTCCTGCTAAACCTTGGAGGCTGAACCTGTAAGAAATCTTTTACTGTTTGTACAGATTTTGCCTTCTCTTCCATTTTCTTCAGTACCTGTTGGGCAGGAGAACCAAATAAACTGACCTTATCCATAGGAGCATCTAATAGCTTTGCTTTAACATGATCCGGCAAGACCTGCTCTTTCAACCATGCATGCCTTCTTATAACTGTGCCAGTCATGGCTGATCTAAATGAAGCCTCCAGTGCATCATAGCCACATTTTAAGGAATGGTTACTAACCTGCTGAATGTTATTCACCATTTCTAGAACATATTTCTTATCTAAAGAATCATCCGAGGACAGTTTCTTAGTTAACTGATCAAGCATAAACTCTTGGTATTGGATCATATGAAACTGACAGTTCAATGCTCTAGCTGAGAGAGTAGCAGAGGTGTATACTTTTTTACCCCATCTCTCTAAGGACCTGGATTCCCTTTCAGAAGGGAGAGGGTTTTTAGCTGAGGTCGAAGCTACTGCCTTAGGCCCCTGGGAGTCTCAGGATCTGCGAAAGGAGCCTTGTATAAATGGTGATGAGTGTCCCGGACCCTGTAGAACCTATCGGGCTTAGCAGGGGCTGGAGGTAAAGTATCAGGAGCAGTGCAAGCATCATTGAATGCATCATCCTCAACAGGAAGAACTGGAGGTATAGCTAAAGGCCTATGTTGCGGTAAGTGTAAAAAGGTCCTAAGCCTTTTCCTTGAATCTGAGAAATCTTGCCCCTGCCATTGGAATTGCTCTCTCATGGCATGTAAAGTTTCCCCAAAAGAAAATTCCTCTGGTGGAGAAGCAGAAGGAATCGATTCTTCAGCATCTGAATCTTCATAAGTAGAAAAAGGAGCCTCTGGATGGTCTGTATTGTCTGTATCATCAGAAGAGTCATCTGAGGACACTGGCTCAGGGGGCTCTGCTCTAGGTCTCTTTTCTGGAGGTTGAGAGGCCCTGTCTGGGTGAGATTGGGATCCTCTTATTAAAAAGATGAGATCCTCTGCCAGAGTAAGCATCTGGTAACTGGAACTGGGCCTGTGAGAGGGGGGCTTAACAGGCACAGACTTAGAAGTTTTGGCTGCTTTAGCCCTGGCAAAGGCCTTTATAGACATGGCTGCAGGAGGCCTAGCAGCACCACGTGCTGGGGTAGAAACATCCAAAGGGATGGTGTCCGATAAGTCTTGTGAAACCACAGAAGTAGGTAAAACTTCAGAGGCCGATTCAACTAGGGTAGAGGGGGCCTCGGTAGTAGTCATGGATTCGGCTGTAGATTGAACCTTTTGCTCGGTTTCGCCGAAGCGAGACACTCAGCGGTTTGCTTAACGGGGGTTTCGGCCAAACCGCGGACCGCGAGTGTCGGTCCTTTTCTTTGCGTTTCTTAACAATTTGAGTAGTCGGAGGATCCGACGGCATTATGTACGCAAAATCTGAGCCGAAAAACTGTTCAGCAAACTCCGACTGACGCCTAAGCGTTCATCGGTTGAAAGAAGCACAGGCTAAACAAGCTGCTACGCCGTGGTCTCGGCCTAAACAAGGTAAGCAGTAAGAGTGGAAATCTTTATGAGGTATTTGTTTCCCACAAGTTAAACAGTTATTCACTTTTTCTGACATCGGCTGAGGCAAGAAAGAGTCCCCAACGGGTACTTAGCTTTTAGAAGTCTTCAAAGTAGTATTCGGTAGTAGTAATCTCTGGATCTGACCGACCGGCACTTGCGAACAGCTTCTGCTTCGGGCGCCACGCGGCAAGAAAGACTGAGGAAAATGGCGTCGGCTGATGCCTTTATACCCGAAGAACTGCAGCTATGACGTCGGGTGAAGTGCGACACCAGCCGAGGCCAGACCCAGACTTTGGAATCCGGCCGACCGAAGGGCTGCCTGACGACAGGACAACCCATTTGTAAGGACTGCAGATGCATCCTTGAAGGACATCCTGGACTGCAACAGTGAATACACTCGAACATCTACATTTATGGTAAGTGTACACAACTGTACTATGTTCTTCGTGTTTCACTGCTGCAGTCATTACATTTGGGTAGAATCCCAAAGCTAAGGTTAGGAGGTTGGAATTATACAGCAGTAGGAGCAGCTACAAGGTCCTGCAGGACAGTTGTGGCAAAGCCTGCTCTGAATTTTGAGAAGAGAGGTAAATGGTAATGCTTAGTGAACGTATGAACTGAGCTCCAGGTAGCAGCTTCTAGAATGTCTCTGGTAGAAACCCCTCTGAGAAAAGCTGCAGAAGTAGATGCAGCCCTGGTGGAATGGGATCTGATCCCCTTGGGGACAGGTTTACCATGATGC
This sequence comes from Protopterus annectens, assembly GCF_019279795.1. NCBI lineage: Eukaryota > Metazoa > Chordata > Ceratodontiformes > Protopteridae > Protopterus > Protopterus annectens. The sequence goes on along the minus strand of NC_056737.1, from coordinate 1,410,449,005 downwards.
ATGTAGCAGAAACGAATACAATGGCTTATCCATTTTTAAATTGTCTGCTTTGAGATAGCCTTTCCCTCTGCCCCTGCAGCAAATACCACCAGTAGTTGCTCAGATTTTCTTAGAGATTTTGTCCTGTTCAAGTAGAATCTTAGTTGTCTATGTACATCCAATGAATGTAGAATCCGCTCCCCCTTATTCTGTGCATTTGGGAAAAAAGTTGGCAGATGAATGGTCTGATTAAGAGCCACACTGGATACCACTTTAGGCATAAAGGATGGATTGGTCCTGAGTGCTACCCTGTCCGTGTACAAAATAATAAAAGGCTCCACTACCATGAGAGCCTGTAGTTCTGAGATCCTTCTAGCTGAAGGGACTGCTAAAAGAAAAGCTGTCTTCCAAGAGAGCAATTTTATGTCCGCAGTAGCAGCTGGCTCAAAAGGAGGCAGGGTGACTTTTTCCAACACAAAATTGAGGTCTTATGCAGGAGTTTGTGATCTCCTGGGATGTCTTAAATTTTTGGCCCCTCTGAGATACTGCTTTAGCAGGGGATGAGAAAAGAGGGGAGGCTTTGTGTTGTAATGAGCTGAAATGGCAGAAGCATGGATTTTTAAGGAAGAGAAAACTAGGCCCTTGTGAAGCATCTCAGTTAAATATTGCAGAATCTGAGGAATATCGGGCATTTCTGTGCTTATTTCTTGTGCCTGATTCCAGGCACAGAATCTTTTCCACTTATCAGCATAAGATTTTCTAGTACTAGGCCTTCTAGCCTCCAAAATGACATCCATCACAGGTTTGCCGAGAGATGTAACTGGTGAAATTAGTAGATTAGCCATGCTGCAAGATTCAGAGTTTGGAGCAGAGTGTGTAAAATTTGAAAGTTCTGCTGAGACCGTAGATAAGGTGTCTGAGGCAAGTACCACGGAGGAAGATATGACATATTGCATAGGAGCGGGTACCAGTGTTGGTAAGGACAGTTTGGAGCAATCAGAATCATTTTTGTTTTTTCCTGTCTGACATTTAGTAATACCTTGGAGAGCAAAGGCAGAGGGGGAAAAGCATAGACTGTTTTTTCCAGCTGAAGGATAGAGCACCCACTTTCCAAGATTTTTTGTGATGGATTCTTGTGCAGAATTTGTCCAACTGATAATTTTGGGGTGAGGCAAAAAGATCTATGTCTGGGCTCTCCCATTTGTGTGTCAACATGCTGAACATTTGCGGATCCAGTTTCCATTTGTGTGGGTCCATGCGATTTTTGCTTAGTTCGTCTGCCAGAGTATTTTGCTTTCCTGGCAGGAATTGAGCTTGTAAGATGTATTTGGTAAGAAAGGGCTGTGTTCCACAAGGCCATGGTTAGTCTGCAAAGGGGGTAACCCCCTGCTTGTATTATGTACCACATGACTGTGGTGTTATACGTCTATCAGTAGTTGTCCTGCATGAAGGAAGTCCTTGAAAGCTGTCAGAACATTGTGTACAGCTAGCATCTCTTTCTGGTTGATATGCAGGTGCATTTGATTTGGGCTCCATTCGCCCTGAATGCATCTCCCTGCCAGATGCGCCTCCCCCCCAAGCATAGTCTGATGTGTCTGTAAGTCAGGGTTTGGGTGGCAGGGGGTGGAATGAATGACAGTCCCTTGTTTTGGTGACAGGCCTTTGCACACCATAGGAACTCTTGCTGCAGGCAAGGAATGATAGGAATCATTGTTTCCAGGCTGTGACAATGCTGACTCCATAAGCTTTTGATGTACCACTGAAGTTTCCTCATATGCAGTCTTGCATATGGAATTAAAAGAATGCAGGAAGCCATGAACCCCAAGGCCTGCAGAATTTGTCTTGCAGGTAACTGGGTTTTTGTGGCCACTTGTTTGAAGTAAGTCATCAATTGGACTTGTTTGTCTGGCATGAGGTAAGTCATCTGGGCAGTTGTATTCAAGCTTGCACCCAGGAATGCAATTTTTTGAGAGGGTACCAGTTGTGATTTCTTTTCGTTTATGGTGTACCCTAGGCAAGTTAGAAGCCTTTTTACAAATGCCAGATGCTGTAGAAGAGTGTCCTTGTTTTCTACCTGAATTAGACAATCGTCCAGATAAGGATACACTTAAATGTTTCTTTGTCTGCAAAATGCAATTACTGGTGCCAGGCACTTTGTGAAGACCCTGGGCACAGTAGATAGGCCAAAGGGCAGTGCAGAGAACTGGTAATGCAAATAGCCTGCTTTAAAGTGGAGGTATCTTCTACAAGATTCCCTGATTGGGATATGCAGGTATGCCTCAAGTCTAGAGTTACCAACCAGGCATCCTTGCCTAGCATAGGCAGTAACTGTTGTAGAGTCAGCATCTTGAATTTTGGAATGTCCAGGAAAGTATTTAGAATGGATAAGTCCAGAATTGGACGCCATGATTTGTCTTTTCTGGGTACCAGGAAAAGTCTTGAATAAAAACCTTGTCCTTTTTCCTTTTCTGGTACTGGTTGAATAACCCCCATATCCATGAGGGACATAACTTGTTTCTGGGCCTCTGGCCATCCGTTTGGAATTGGCAACGTGTGGAAATGAATCTGTATCCCTGGGATACTATATTTAAAACCCACTTGTCCTGGGTAATTAGATGCCAAATTTTGTGCATGAAGTGCTAATTTCCCCCCCAAAGGGGATGCCAAAAGATAAGTGCTTGGAAATGGCAGAGGAAAGTCAATGAGACTGTTTACCGTAGGGGGGTGCCTTGTGACTTCCAGATTTGGAGGTGGAGGTACCCCATTGTTTTGTTCTGCAAGTTCCTTGTGACTGAAACTTAAGAGCCTTTGGAGTGTCTGGGTTTGACCTGAGTGGCTTTGGTGGGTACTGGAAAGGACCAATTCTTAGTAGGCCAGTGCCTACTGAACCTGGGTGGCTGCACTTGTAGGAAATCTTTTACGGTTTGCATAGATTTAGCTTTGCCTTCCATCTTTTTCAAAACTTCTTCTGCCTTATTACCAAATAGACTGTCCTGTTCTAAAGGAGCATCCAACAATTTTGCTTTAACATGATCAGGCAGATTTTGCTCCTTGAGCCAAGCATGCCTTCTTATCACAGATCCAGTTATGGCGGCCCTGCAAGAGGCCTCCAAGGAATCAAAATCACATTGCAAAGTATGCTTTCCAACTTGTTCAGCTGAATGCAATAAATCCAGTAACTCTATTTTCCACACAGTCAGAAATCAACATCATTTTCTGTTTCAGTAAGCCCATGACATGCTGCTGATATTTAAGCATATGAAATTGACAGTTTAAAGCCCTGACTGCCAGGGTTGCAGACGTGTAAACCTTCTTACCCCATCTATCCAGCGCCCTGAAGTCTATATCAAAAGGGGTAGGATTTTTAGCAGTAGAAGCCTCAACACCCTTGGGACCCTGAGAAACTGTTTCAGGGTCAACAGTAGGGTTTTTAAAAAGAAACTTGTGGGAGTCAAGAACCCTGTAATATCTGTCTAGCTTACTAGGAGCCAGAGGCAGGGAATCAGGAGCCATGCTGGATTCTGAGAAAACATCAACAATGTCTAAAACAGGAGGTATAGCCAAAGGCCTATGCTGAGGAAGAAGGAAATCCCTAAGCCTCTTTTTGGATTCTGAACAATCCTGACTCTCCCAATGAAAATGTTCCCTTAAGGTATGCAAAGTTTCTCCAAAAGAAAAATCCTCAGGAGGAGAAGCAGAAGAGAGGGATTCCTCTGCTTCAGAGTCCTCACAAGGTGAAATAGAGAATTCCTGATCAGAAGAGGAATCAGAAGAAATGGAAACCTGATCTGAAGATTCATAATCAGTGCCTTGCCTAGGCCTCTTAGCAGGAGGGGGTTGGGAACCCCTGATCAAGGTAATTAAATCCTCAGCCATTTTGATCATTTGTTTTTTAGGCATAGGGGCCTGAACACGTGGCCCATGCATCATTTTTGTAGACATAGAAGTTGGTTTTGGCCTTGTTTTTAAGGATGGCGTTGGTTTAATATACAAATCTTTAGGCCTGAAAACACCCTCAGAAGCCGATGCCTGCTCAGCGGCTCCGGACCCATCTAAGGGAGAGACATCCGCAGGTTCAATACTTGAAGTGTCTCGCGGCATACCGGACTCCGAATGGGTCTCAGTAGAGGCCTGCAAATCAAAAGTAGCGAATATCAGGGGCTGCAAAAGCGCCTCACTGAGGACCGGCAAACTGGTGACTGGCTTAGGAGAAGCTTCGTCGTCGGTTTTGGACATCGACGGTCTATCTCTGTCTTTCTCTTTGCGTTTTTTGTGAATTCCGGTAGCCGGATTGCTAACCGACGACATTTCTGAATAGGTAAATCTTGAGCCAAAATATTTAGAAGCAAAAATATAGCGACGCTTAATAGTGAGTTGGTTAAAATTAGCACAAAACCGACAGCAAGGCATGTTGTGTTCAGGGCCTAGGCAAGGAATACAGTACAAATGAAAATCCTTATGAGGTATTTGCTTCCCACAAGTAATACAATTATTAACTTTTACTGACATCGATAAGGAGCAAGAAAAAGTTTCCCCAACGGGATACTTAGCTTTAGGTTGAAGACTTTGGTTCTGAAACTCGAAAACGAAAATTTCAGGAGTCGGCTGACAGGCACTTGCGAACTGCTTCTGCTTCGGGCACTGCGCGGCAAGAAAGACTGATAAAAATGTCGTCGGCTGCATGTTTTATACCCCTGACGACCTGATGTCATGGGAGAAGGGACAGCAACCGACGTACGACCCAAGACTTTGTTATTCAGGCCGACTGAGGGCAACCTGCCAGCAGATTACCCAAATGTAATGACTGCAACAGTGAAACAGGAAGAACATCGTATATAAAATAACTATGCACCCTATTAATAATTAATGTGAAACTAAAGTCTGTCAAACAATCACTGGTATAACAAGCCACTGTTATTTGCCAATATGTGGGCATCAGGTCATTCTGCTCAATGGATGAAATAAATCTGAATTTGGAAATCTTTGGCACTTGTAGTTATGTAAATATCAATGTGCATTACTAGGTTTTGTAAACAAATAGTACAGTTTTGTACCTACCATAAATGTAGATGTTCGAAGATCCACATTGCTGCAGTCCTTACACTTGGGTAGTCCGCTGTCCTCGGTCGGCCCGAATATCAAAGTATAAGGCTGACGTCGGTCAAGGCGCATTTGACTGACATCAGGACGTCAGGGTACAAATGCGCATGACCGACGTCATATCCTCAGTCTTTTCTTGCCCCAGATGTCAGAAGACCCTAAAAATAAAGGTCAAAACCAAAAGACAGCAAACAACCAACCAACCACCCTTGCACTAACTATATGTACAAAATATACAATATACACAATATGTACAACCCAACCCACACAACCACCTCTAACTGCAGAGGGAAGGAGGGAGTGGACTGCAGCAATGTGGATCTTGAACATCTACATTTATGGTAGGTACAAAACTGTACTATGTTCTTCATCTCACATTGCTGCAGTCCTTACACTTGGGTAGAATCCCAAAGCAGAGGTATGGGAGGATGGCCAAACTACAAGGAAGCAGGAGCTGCCAAAATGCCCTGCAAAACAGCAGTGGCAAAACCAGCCCTGGATTTAGAGTAAAGTGGCAGGTGATAATGCCTAGAGAAAGTATGCACTGAACTCCAAGTAGCTGCCTCCAAAATATCCTTGGTTGCCACCCCCCTCAAAAAGCTGTGAAGTGGCAGTAGCTCTAGTGGAATGAGGCCTAATCCCAGCTGGAATCTCCTTGCCATGATGGGAATAACAGATAGCAATGCAAAACCCAATCCACTTAGAAATAGTTTGTTTTGACACAGGCTTGCCCTGAGAACTCAAAGCAAAAGAAACAAATAACTGCTGAGACTGCCTGAACCCTTTAGTTCTGTCCAAATAATATCGCAACTGCCTGTGTACATCTAAAGTGTGCAAAATCTTTTCCCCTTTATTTTGGGGATTTGCATAAAAGTAGCCAAATGAATAGTTTGGTTTAAAGCCACACTAGAAACCACTTTAGGCATAAAGGAAGGATTAGTACGTAAAGATACCCTATCCTTATGGAAAATTAAGAAAGGCTCAACCGCCATAAGGGCCTGCAATTCAGAAACCCTTCTTGCAGAGGTAATGGCCAACAAAATAGCAGTCTTCCATGATAAATATTTCAACTCAGAAGTAGCTGCAGGCTCAAAAGGTTGTAGAGTGAGTTTCTCCAACACAAAATTGAGATCCCAAGCAGGAGTAGGAGCTCTTCGTGGGGGTCTTATATTCTTTGCCCCTCTAAGAAATTGCTTGAACAAAGGATGAGAAAACAATGGTGGGTCACAATCATAGTGAGCGAAATTGCTGCAGCATGAACCTTAATAGAAGAAAGACAAACCTTTGTCCAGTAACTCAGTAAGATATTGAAGAGCCACACTCAAATTAGGCTCAGAAACATCAAAATCTTTTGCTGCACTCCAAAATAAAAATCTCTTCCATTTATCTGCGTACACTTTCCTTGTACTAGGCCTTCTAGCTTCCAAAATAACATTCAAAACTTGCTGAGGAAGTGGAGGCCCACAATGGTTCAAAACAGAATATGCCAGGCTGTTAGGTGCAGAGAGTGAAGCTTGACATTGAGCAAATGGTTGTCCTCCTGTGACAACAGGTGTGGAATCGAAGGCAAAGGCCATGGAGGCTTCCGTACCAGACTTCTCAGTAATGGGTACCAGTGCTGTCGAGGCCAATCTGGAGCTATTAAAATCATCCTTGGCTTGTCCTGTCTGACCTTTAGAAGTACCTTTGGGAGGAGAGGCAGAGGTGGAAAGGCATACACATGAAGATTGCTCCAATTGAAAGAAAGAGCATCCACTTTCCAAGCTGTGGGATGAAACCTTTTTGTGCAAAACTTTGTCAGCTGATGGTTTAGTGGAGAAGCGAACAGATCTATGTCTGGAGTTCCCCATGACACTGTCAATTTCTGAAATACATGAGGATCCAATTTCCACTCGTGGGGATCCATAATTCGTCTGCTCAACAGATCTGCTAAGGAGTTCTGTGCTCCTGGCAGAAACCTTGCCTGAAGATTGAGCTGTAAACTGAGAGCAGTCTCCCACAAAATCATTGCTTGCCTGCATAGAGGATAAGAATCGTTCCCCTTGCTTGTTGATGTACCACATGACAGTTGTGTTGTCTGTTAGAATCAACACCTGCCCTGGAAGAAGTAAATCCTTGAAAGCTATTAATGCAAACTGGACTGCTAACATCTCTTTCAGGTTGATATGTAGATGTTGTAGTCTGGCAGGCCACTTGTCTTGTATCCACTTTCCATTTAGATGAGCTCCCCAAGCTTTGTCTGAGGCATCTGTCGTTAAAATCTGACTCGCCTCTGGCCGGGTCACAGAGAGTCCCTTGTTTAGGTGACATTCCTGAGCCCACCACAAAAATTCCTTTTGAATGCAAGGTATTATTTGAATGACAGTGTCCAGATCCTGGCAGTGCTGTGTCCATACATTTTTGAGATACCATTGCAGCTTCCTCATATGCAGTTTGGCATTGGGAAGCACCAGAATACAAGATGCCATGAACCCTGAGGCTTGAAGGACTGTCCTTGCAGTCAGCCCGGACTGATGAGATAGATGATGGAAGTAAAGGGAAAGACTCTTTTGTTTGTCCGGGGTTAAAAAGGCCATCTGGGATGCTGTATTCAGTCTTACACCCAGAAAGCACATGTCCTGAGAGGGTACTAGACTGGACTTTATTTCGTTCACAGAATACCCCAGGCATCTTAGCACTGCTATCACATATTCCAAATGATGAAGAAGCTCTTCCCTTCCTTGAGCCAGAATCAGGCAGTCGTCCAAATAAGGATAGATCTGTATTCCTTTTAGCCTGAAGAAAGCTATCACTGGAGCCAGAACTTTCGTGAACACTCTGGGCAGTAGATAAGCCAAAGGGCAATGCAGAGAACTGATAGTGAGAAGTCCCAGCACGAAACGCAGATACTTCCTGCAACTTAGTCTGATAGGAACATGAAGGTAAGCCTCCTTGAGATCCAAAGTTACCATCCAATGATCTTTGCCCAGCAGAGGTAAAAGCTGCTGTAACGTCAACATTTTGAACTTGGGAATGTCCAGATAAGTGTTGAGGATAGATAAATCCAAAATTGGTCTCCACGTGTTCCCCTTCTTTGGTACTAGGAACAGGCGAGAATAAAATCCTAGGCCCACTTCTGGCATAGGGACCGGCTGTATGGCCCCTATTTGGAATAACAGAGAAACTTGCTTGTGAGCCTCTATTCTTTGTTGAGGAGGAACGTCTGGCATGCCTTTGAAAGGAGGCAAGGTATGGAAATAAAACCTGTAACCGTGGTGTATGATATCCAATACCCATCTGTCTTGGGTAATTAAACTCCAATTTTCTTTGAAAAGTGCCAACCTTCCTCCCAAAGGTGCTGCCAGACGAGAAGGCTCTGGCAGCTGAAAAGGTAGGACATTGGGTCTGTTTACGAAAGGACTGACCCCTGCCCTCACCCGAAGACTGTGCAGGAGAACTCCCTGTTCTAGGCCTGAAAGAGCCCTGAGCTCTGCCCCTACCACATCTAGATCTACCCCTAGACTGGGAATCATAAGAAGGATACGTCCACCCCTTAGTAGGCCAATTTCTACTAAACTTTGGAGGCTGGACCTGCAAAAAATCTTTAACAGTCTGCATAGACTTAGCCTTGTCTTCCATTTTCTTTAAAACTGCCTCAACAGGAGAACCAAACAACACGTCAGATTGTAAAGGAGCATCTAAAATCCTTGTTTTAACATGGTCAGATAAATTTTGATCCCTCAGCCAGGCGTGCCTGCGAAGAACTGACCCAGTGGCAGCCACCCTAGACGAGGCCTGTACAGCATCAAAACCACATTGCAAAGAATGCTTACCCACCTGTTCAGAAACATGTACTAAATCTTGCAACTCTTTACAATCAATACCTTCTGCCAGAGCATCAACCTTAGACTTCAATTGTGAAAGGAGATAGTTTTGGTATTTCAACATGTGAAACTGGCAATTCAAAGCCCGCATAGCAAGAGTGGAAGAAGTATAAACTTTCTTTCCCCATCTATCCAAGGCCCTGGCCTCTTTATCTGCAGGAACCGGATTCTTTACAACAGAAGCCTTAACACCTTTAGGCCCCTGGCTAACAGTTTCTGGGTCTGCCCTAGGACTCTTAAAAGATACTTATGAGCTTCAGGCACCCTGTAATACCTATCCGGTTTAACAGGAGCAGGAGGCAAAGAATCAGGATTAAGAGAAGCCTCTGTAAAACATCTTCCACTACATCCAAAACAGGAGGTATAGCCAAAGGCCTATGCTGGGGTAAAACAAAATTCCCTAAGCCTTTTCCTGGAATCAGAGAAGTCCTGACCTTCCCACTTAAAATGCTCCCTCATGGAATGAAGAGTTTCTGAAGAAAAATCCTCAGGAGGAGAAGCAGAAGGAGTAGAATCATCCACATCAGAATCAGAATAAGGAGAGTACTCCTGCAAGTCTTCAGCCGAAGACTCTGAAACATCCGAAGCCTGCTCAAAACTCCCTAGCTCAGGCTCCACCCTAGGTCTCTTATCAGGAGGGGGCAAAGAACCCCTAATCAAAGTAATCAAATCTTCTGCCATTTTAAGCATATGCTTCTTGGGCACAGATCCTGAAGAACTAGGGGTGACACCAACTGAAGCTAAACCTGGCCTGCCCCTGGGAGAAGCCTTGGAAACTCCAGGAGAGGGCCTAACCACCCTAGGCAGGGAGGGGAGTATAGTAACCTGAGAAGCCCCATCAGCCTGGCCTGCCTCCTGAGAGGCCACATCCTGCAATAACAAAGTCTCTCCCTGGGATCCCAAAGAAACCTCCGGTGGAACCACCGGCTCCACCGACACCTCTAAAGAACCGCGTCCGTACTGACGGTTCCTCTAGCCTAGGTTTAACTGCTTTGTCCTTGCGCTTCTTGAAGAAGCGCCGGAGCATCCGACGGCATTTTATAATTGCACCGCTTCAAGACTAACCTGGCACAATCTAATCTTCTCTTTATAGTGCGCTTATTGAATCTAGCACAAGAGCGACACCCAACAACGCCGTGCTCAGGCCCTAAACAAGGAATACACAAAGTATGGTAGTCTCTATGCGGTATCTGTTTCCCACAAGAAATACAATTATTCACTTTTTCTGACATCCGGTAAACCACTGAGGCAATAAAAAACTAAAATATTCCCCAACGGGGTACTTAGCCAACTTTGACTCGGTCTGAAACTCCGAAATCGAACAATTTCAGAATGCCAACCGGCACTTGCAACGCTGCTTCTGCATCGGACCATGCGGCAAAAAAGACTGAGGATATGACGTCGGTCATGCGCATTTGTACCCTGACGTCCTGATGTCAGTCAAATGCGCCTTGACCGACGTCAGCCTTATACTTTGATATTCGGGCCGACCGAGGACAGCGGACTACCCAAGTGTAAGGACTGCAGCAATGTGAGATGAAGAACATCTGGTAACTGCTGATGCTGGGCACTGACTCATACCTCTAACTATCCCCAAATTAAACTCATATTTCAGCTCTTTCCAAGTCTCTCTTCTTAGTAACAATTCCCTACAAAAAATGGTGACTTTTGGAGAAAAGGTGGTGAATCACACAACACACAATGACAATAATTATACACTTCTTTTACTCAGAAAATGTATATTAATTCATAGGATCTTATTCTGCCCATGTCTCAAATTAATATAACTACACATATACATATATGGTTTACTATCAATATGTTGAACGGCAAAATAATTTCCATTCAACACATCGAAAACAAAACTCGAAAATCAAAATAAAGAAAAAAAGTCACAATGTCGAATCAGCTGAATGAATTCAACAGATTCGACATTGTCGCCAAACACATCTCTTGATGTCCGTATAAGAGCTTACGTAAAGTAAATTCCTATATCTAACATAAAATTTTTGCTGCACCCCCCCCCCCCACATCCCCTGCTAACTATATATTCCACCTCAGAGATCGCACTAAAGTGAGGAAAGGGATGCATTTCCCAAAACCGCAGTATACTGCGATCTCTGTACAGTTCTTCTAATTCATATTAGTGAATTCACAGTGCATTTGCTAATATAAACTTTCAATCATTGAGATGTTCAGCCAGATGAAAATTCGAACATCTGTTTCAAAGTTTCCATCTGCGTGCATCTCATATAAAACCTATATATGTGTGTGTGTATGTATATATATATATATATATATATATATATGATGAATAATGAAACATGATAACGCAGATACCAAGTTATGGTATGTACATAACAATCGATCTGATGTTATCCAGTTCATTATTCATCACGACTGGGTCAGAATCCCCAGCTACAAAGAACCCTGGGTGGCTCTAAGGAAGGCTGTCCCTGAGCACTGTGGAACTAAAAGAAACCCTACCTTTGGAGACCATATCCAGTTTATAATGAGCAACAAAAGTGTGAGCGGTGGACCAAGTGGCCGCAGCACAAATCTCATATAAGGACATCCTGGCAGCGAAAGCCAAAGAAGCAGCCACTGACTGAACAGAATGTGCCTTAGCAGGACGATGCAGTTCCATCTTCCACATAGAGTAAACAAAGGAGATACAACTAGAGATCCATTTGCAAATTGTTAGCTTTGAGACCACTTGGCCACGTCTATTGAGGGAAAAGGCCACAAATAAGTGATCAGATTTCCTAAAGGATTTAGTACGATGTCAACAGAATCTCAGCTGATGATGTACATCCAAGGTATGGAGGAGATATTTGCCCTTATTAGGGTGATTAGGAAAGAAAATAGGCAAATGGAAGACCTGGAGACTTCTTTCAGTAGCAACTTTAGGCATAAAGGAGGGGTTAGTTCGTAAAGTCAACCTGTCCTTATAAAAAACAATATATGGCAGTTTAGAAGATAAAGCCTGCAATTCAGAAACCCTCTTAGCCGAGATAATAGCAACCAGAAAAGCAGTTTTCCATGAAAGATATCTGAGATCACAAGAATGAGCAGACTCAAGAGACTGTAGCATCAATGTCAGAGCCCAAGGAGGAGAGGGATCTTAGACTGGAGCCCTGAGAAGAAAGATGCCCTTCAAGAAGGCCTTACATAACCTTGAGGAAAAGGTGGGCCCAGTATTAGTAAGAAAATGAGAAATGGCCGCCAACTGCAATTTGATAGTGGAGAAGCTGGCCCCCTCCTGAAATACGGATGTCATGAGGAGGAGGAGGATATCCGGAACAGGAGCTGGAAAGGATCCAAATTTCATTCCGCTGCCCAAAAGGAAAAGCGTTTCCACTTACTACAGTAGACCTTGTGAGTAGAAGGCTTCTGCAAGGCCAGAACAATTCTGCTGACAGGAGAAGCTAGCCTGGACTGCTTTACTAGGACTGGAAGTGAAACCACATGGTCCGGCCAAGTGACCGAAGATTAGGCGGTTGTTCTGACGGATGAGAGATGAGATCCAAAATGGGATCCAGTATTCAGGGAGGATGCCTGAGATGAGACTGGAGGAGGGGGAAACACACCTGATGAGGCCAGAAGGGGCAATGAGCAACATGAAACTCCTCAGTCTGAAGGCTTTCTGAAGTACTTTGGGGATTAAAGGAAAGGGGGGTAAGCATACAGGAGACCCAGGGAACAATCCTGTACAACAGTGTCCCTCAGGGACTGCCCTTCTGGGGGAATCAATGCAAAGTACCCACAGCATTTGTTGTTCAACAGGGATGCAAAAAGATCCCAGCAGGGTTGGCCGCAATGGGTGAAAATCTGAGATACCACTGATGGATTGAGGGCTCCCTTTTGCGGAGTCAGATGGATCAGCTGAGCTTGCCTGCCAAGAAAGACACTGGGCTCCCCAAGTATGTGCACTGGAAGGAGAAAGCAACTAGAAGAGATTGCCCATTCAAACACTCTCATAGCCTCTCTGCACAATCATGTTCCCCCTTGTTTGTTTATATACCAAACCAACGATATGTTGTCTGTATGAATCACCACCGTTCCTAGAGGAAGGCAATCCTGAAAGGCTTGCAATGAGAGGAGGACTGCCCTCATCTCTAGGACATTTATGTGCAATTTGGCCTCCGAGGGGGAATTTGTGCCACAGATGATTCTGCCCTGAAAATGACCCCTCACCCCAACAGGGAAGTGTCCGTGGTCACTATGGCCATGGGCAGTGGAACAGAAAATGGCATGTCCTGAAGAGATCCCCCGATTGAAGTCACCACTGCAGGTACCGTCTGCAAACAGAAGTCAACCGAATAGGCATGGATACTGGATAAGACCGAACCGACCACTGCACCACCAGAGTCCACTGAAGCACCCACACACAGAATTTCTCTAGAGGAAGGAGGAGAACAGCCGCCTACATGGACCCCAGCACACGCAGAATGAGGTGTGCCTGCAGCGAAGAAACATCCAAGATGGCCCTGACCTGCTGCCTGATCAAGTCCACCCTTTGGGGAGGCAATGCTGCAAGCTCTGACTGTGTTGTGATGAGTCCCAATAAACTCCAAGATTTGTTCTGGAGACTGTTTCGACTTCACCAAGTTGCCAGTAATCCCTAGCCTTTCAAAGGTGTGTAAGAGATACTGCATGACAGAAACCAGTCAAAGCCTCATGGGAGCTGTGAGGAGCCAATCGCCCAGGTACACGAAGACCTGAAATCCCTGAAGCCTCAGGTGAGCCGCTACAACTGCCAAGTAATACCCTGGGGGCTATGGTGAGTCCAAATGGTACAGCTCTGAACTGAAAATGATCGGCTCCAATCTGGAATCGCAGGTACCTCCTGCAGCACCTGTCTATGTTGATATGAGAATAGACATCCTGGAGGTCTATGGAGCAAATCCATTCATCCATCTGCGGTAGGGGCAGGATGGACTGAACAGTGACCATCCGGAACTTTGACTTCTTAACCGATACACTGAGTTCATTAAGGTCCAACATTGGATGTAGGTCCCCTGTCTTTTTTGGCAGCAAAAAGAAGGGGAAATAAGTTCTGGATACTCTTTTCCTGTCGGGACCTCCTGGCTGGCTTTTTTTTCTAGAAATGCCAGAACGTCTCATTGGGCTAGTTCTCTCTGGTGCCACATCAGGGAGAACCTTCTGGGTAATTGGGGGTGGCTGGGAAAAAGGGAATGCAATAAACCCTGGATATAATCTTGAGCACCCACTGACCATTTGTTATGGATGCTGAGGCATCTGGGTGCAACGAAAAATTACTCCCGACTGCTTATTGGGCAGGGCAGTCAGGCAACACCTCAAGGGCACTAAAAATGCTTTTTAGAGAAATGTTCCCTCAAGCCCTGATTTTGAGGACCCTCTCTGCCCCCTACTGTGGCATATACCATTGAATCTCCTTCCCCTGCCTCTGGACAAGGAATCTTCCAGACCATCTTGGAAGGAACCCTGTGACTTGCAGAACCACAGTTTGTTACTACCCCACTGGTTTTTGGAAAAGGATCTTTCAGAAGTACAAAACATGATCCCAACTGCTGACAAAGTCTTGCCATCCTGCTCACTGCGAGTTAAAGTTTCTTTGACAGAAGGTCCAAATAGTGAGGACCCATCAAATGGGGCATTAGTAAAAGATGCCTTGAAGGGCTCTGCCAACCCGCATTGCTGCATCCAGGCATGATACCTGACGGCAATGTCTGCACCGGCTGCTCGAAAGGTACCTTCTTCCCCAATGGAAATTAAGTTCAGTGAGGAATTGGTAAGAGGGGAGAGTGGTGAGCTTGGGAGATACCATAATGAGGTCCTTCACCGGCATCAACTCTGAAAGAGACTTGGTGAGCTTGGAAACCAGATCTGTCTGGAGGTGGGTAAAATGCTATACTACCCAAAAGGCCAATGGACCTGAGGAAGCACCTTCCCTGTCCTCTTTAGCTGAACCACGTGGGAAGGGGAAGAGGAGTTCACCCCGGGCCTAGGACCCTCCGACAATAATGGCCCCCAGCTATCGAAGGCCGATGCCCCCAAGTGAAGGGACCGATCCAAAAACCCCAGACCAGAACCCCTCCTCAGGGACCCGGTGTCGACTTCTCGGAGATGGGACCTGCATTGGTCGAAAGCCACAAGAACCGAGCTAGTCAGGAACCTTGGAAGAATAGAGAAAACAGACATTCCCTAGACCCCCATTGTGAGGGGAAACTGGGACCTAGGATTCAGAAACTGCCAGAATTGGAAGAGGAGAAGCCAATCTAGGAGCTGGGGATGCTAACAAACCCATCTCTATCTGGGCCCTAAAGACATTCCTTATCATCCTGTCTATGTCTGCAGATAAAATGCTCCTGGAGGACCTGGAAGAGGCAGAGGAATGGGTGGATATAGAAGCGGAAGCCAGCTGGGATCCCATCACCACTTTATGGCATTCCTGATCCGCGGAACGGCTCATGTCTAGGATCCGAAAACTTCGGATTCCTAGAAGATGCAACCGGGAGCCCAGAAAGTACAGTTGTGTACACTTACCATAAATGTAGATGTTCGAGTGCATTCACTGTTGCAGTCATCACGCTTGGGTTATCTGCCTACAGAGAGCCCTCAATCAGCCCGAATACCAGAGTCTTGGGATTTCTGTGTCAGATGCTGTCGACGACCTGACCATCAGGTCGTCAGGGGTATAAAACATGCGGCCGATGCCACTGCATCAGGTTTTCATGCCCCATATGTCAGGAGCCCCCAAAATAGGAAGTAATTACATGGTGCGGAACACCCCCAGTAAAAAAAAGTAAATACCACTGCCATAAGATATGGCCAAAAAAGAGAATAGGTAGAAAGTGTAGATAAGTCAGGGGGCTGGAGGGAGGGGCTGGAGGGAGGGTAACCAGGACTGCAACAGTGAATACACTCGAACATCTACATTTATGGTAAGTGTACACAACTGTACTATGTTCTTCGTGTTTCACTGTTGCAGTTATCACACTTGGGTTGATTCCCAAAGCTGAGGAAAGGTGGAGGCAGTCAAGAGGTATTAGGGCTGGCTAGCAGGCCTTGTAAGACTGCTGTAGCAAATCCAGTTCTGGATTTAGAAAAGATAGTAAGTGGTAATGCTTGGTGTAGGTGTGTACAGAACTCCAGGTTGCAGCTTCCAGGATGCCCCTGGTAGGGACTCCCCTAAGAAATGCTGTAGAGGTTGCAGTAGCCCTACTGGAATGGGTTCTGATCCCCAGTGGGGTAGGTTTTCCTTGGTGTTTGTAATAGAAATGGATGCAGTGTGCTATCCATTTGGGGATGGTTTGCTTTGAAATGGCCTTGCCCTCTGCCCCTATAGCAAAGCTGACTAGCAGCTAATCAGACTTTCTGAAAGGTTTAGTCCTGTCAAGGTAGAACCTAAGCTGTCTGTGCACGTCCAAGGAGTGCAGGATCCTTTCCCCTTTATTCTGAGGATTAGGAAAAAAGGTGGGTAAATGGATGGACTGGTTTAAAGCCACACTGGATACCACCTTGGGCATCAATGATGGGTTAATCCTGTAGGAAACCCTGTCCGCATGGAAGATAAGGAAGGGTCCCACAGCCATAAGGGCCTGTAACTCGGATACTCTTCCTGCTGAGGTGATGGCTAGAAGTAAGGCTGTTTTCCAAGAGAGGAATTTTAACTCTGCTGTAGCAGCAGGGTCAAAAGGGGGGAGCATGAGCTTCTCCAGTACAAATGTAAGGTCCCAGGCAGGAGTGGGAGCTCTCCTCAGGGGTCTTAAATTGTTAGGTCCTCTCAGGAACTGTTTGACCAGAGGGTGAGAAAAGAGGGGTGGCTCAAAATTGTAAAGGGCTGACATGGCAGAGGCATGAATCTTGATTGAAGAGAATGATAGGCCTTTGTGTAGCAGCTCTGCTAGGTAATCTACAATTTGAGGTAAGGTGGGCACTGTTGTGTCATTACCCTGAGACTGGCACCAAGAGCAGTATCTTTTCCACTTTTCTTAATAGAATTTTCTAGTACTAGGCCTCCTGGCCTCAAGGATGATATCCAGCACCTGGTGGCTGAGGACTGGTGGTGATGCACTCGGGGAATAAGCCAGGCTGCTAGGTTCAGGGTATGCAGTTGAGGATGTGAAAACTGCCCCCTCCTGCTGGGACAGCAGGGGGGAGGGTCTGATGTAGGTGCCAGGGTGGCACTGCTGTCAAGACTGCGTAAAAGTGGGTACCAGTGCTGGAGTGGCCAGTCTGGTGTAATCAGGACTGTCCTTGGCCTGTCCCATTTGATCTTGAGTAGTACTTTCTAGAGGACGGGCAGAGGGGGAAAGGCATAGATT
This sequence comes from Protopterus annectens, assembly GCF_019279795.1. NCBI lineage: Eukaryota > Metazoa > Chordata > Ceratodontiformes > Protopteridae > Protopterus > Protopterus annectens. The sequence goes on along the minus strand of NC_056737.1, from coordinate 1,410,431,751 downwards.
GAGAGGTTTTCCCATGTAAAGGAAAGGGCATCCACTTTCCATGCTCGGCTGTGGGGACTTCTGGTGCACAATTTGCATAATTGATGTTTCTGGGAAGCAAAGAGGTCCACCTCTGGTGTTCCCCACCTGTAGATTAGAAGCTTGAATGTGCTGGGTTCCAGTTTCCACTCGTGTGGGTCCATTAGATTTCTGCTTAAGTCTTCTGCCAGTGAATTTTCTTTGCCTGGCAGGAATTGAGCTTGCAGGTGCTCTTGATTGCTCAAGGCTGTGTTGTTCCACAGAGCCGTGGCTAACCTGCAGAGGGGGTAGGAATGAGCTCCCCCCCCTGCTTGTTTATGTACCACATAACTGTGGTGTTGTCCTGGAAGGCTAAGGTATTTGAAGGTTGTCAGTGCATTCTGTACAGCTAACATTTCTTTTTGATTGATATGCAGGTGCATTTGTCCTGGGCTCCATTTGCCTTGAATGCATCTGCCTGCCATGTGAGCCCCCCATGCATAGTCTGATGCGTCTGTTGTCAGGGTTTGGGTGGCAGGGGATTGAGTGAAAGTGAGTCACTTGTTGTGGTGGCGGGCCTCTGCCCACCAAAGGATCTCTGTCCTTAGGCAAGGAATGATAGGAATCACTGTTTCCAGGTCCTGAGAATGTTGACACCAGAGACATTTTAAGTACCACTGATGTTTCCTCATATGCAGTCTTGCATATGGAATTAGGAGAATGCATGACGTCATGAACCTAGGACTTGCAGTATTTTTCTTGCACATAGCTGGGTTTGGGTGGTCAGTAGTTTGAAGTAATTTGTCAAATAAACCTGCTTTTCTGAAGTGAAGAATGCCATCTGGGAAGTTGTGTATAAGCTTGCTCCCAGGAATACAATTTTTTGGCTGGCTACCAAGATGTGATTTCTTTTCGTTGATGGTATACCCCAGAGAAGTTAGGAGTCTTTTTACAAATGTCAGGTGCTGTAGTAGCAGCTCTTGACTGTCCGCTTGAATCAGGCAGTCGCCCAAGTATGGGTAAATTTGAATTTTTCTCTGTCTGCAGTATGCAATGGCTGGAGCCAGGCACTTTGTGAATACCCTAGGCGTAGTAGATAAGCCAAAGGGAAGTACAGAGAACTGACAGTGCATAGAGCCTGCCCTGAAACGTACATATTTCTGGCAAGATTCCCTTATAGGGACGTGCAGATAAGATTCCTTTAAGTCTAGGGTGATCAGGCAGGAGTCCTTGGCTAGCACAGGAAGCAGCTGTTGAGTGTAAGCATTCTGAATTTTGGTACCACAAGAAGGTGTTGAGAACTGACAGATCCAGGATAGGGTGCCAACAGCTTTCTTTTCTGGCCAACAAACAGTCTGGAGTAGAAATCCTGTCCCCTTTGCTATATTGGGACAGGCTGAATAGCCCTGATACTCAGAAGAGAAAGTACTTGCTTTTGGGCCTCTGCCCACTGGTTTGGAGGAAGGTCTGGCAATCTGCTTGGGGTTGGCAGAGAGTGAGAGTAGAATCTGTATCCCTGGGATACAATGTTTAAGACCTATCTGTCCTGGGAAATGTACTCCCAGTTTTTTGCATGCAGGGCAAGTTTTCCTCCTAGGGGTGCAAGTACTTGGGCATGGCTGGGAAGGATGAAGGACAAGTCATTATGAACTTTTTCCATAAGAAGGTGGCTTACCACTTCCTGTTTTTAAGGTGGGAGCAACTCCATTGTTTAGATCTGTGCATACCCTGAGACTGTAGTTTTGGTGGTCTACTGCCCCTGGGTTTGGACTGAGAAGGTCTGGTAGGGATTGGAAAGGACCAGTTCTTTGAAGGCCAATGCCTGCTGAATCTAGGTGGCTGTACCTGCAGGAAATCTTTAACAGCTTGCACAGATATAGCTTTTTCCTCCTTCTTTTTAAGAAATTCTTCTGCTTTGTGGCAAACAAACGTTCTTGGTTTAATGGAGCATCTAGTAATTTTGCTTTGACATGGTCTGGCAAGATTTGTTCCTTTAGCCAAGCATGCCTTCTCAGAACAGACCCAGTGACAGCAGCAATGCAAGATGCTTCTAAGGCATCAAAACCACACTGCAAAGTATATTTTCCAACTTAGTTTGCAGAATGCATTAACTCTTGTAAATCAACATTTTTTGTTTAATTAGTTCCACAATATGCTGCTAGTACTTTAACATGTGAGACTGGCAATTTAAAGCTCTGATGGCCAGAGTTGCAGAGGTATATAACTTCTTCCCCCATCTGTCTAAAGCCCTTGAATCCCTGTCCGAAGGGGTACGTTTTTTGTCTGTAGCAGCCTTAATACCTTTCGGTCACTGGGAAATGGTCTCTGGATCTGCAATGGGATTTTTGAAAAGAAATTTGTGAGAGTCTGGTGCTCTGTTGTACCCGTCAGGCCTTCTAGGAGCTGGTGGCAAAGTATCAGGGGTAAGACTGGATTCCATGAAGACATCATCTACAATTTCCAGAAAGTACAGTTGTGTATACATACCATAAATGTAGATATTCGAGTGTATTCACTGTTGCAGTCATTACATTTGGGTTATCTGCTTGCAGGTAGCCCTTAGTTGGCCTGATTATCAAAGTCTTGGGTCCTAGGTCTGTTGCGGTCTCATCTTCCATGACGTCAGGTAGTCAGGGGTATAAAGCATGTGGCCGATGCCATTACATCAATTTTTCTTGCCCCAGATGTCAGGTGCCCCCATAATGGGAAGCAATTAAATATACAGTTACACCTCCAACAAAAGCAAATACACCAGAAAGCTTAAGTACAGTAAACAAGAATAAAGGCATAGCCAATAGAAGTCAGGGGGCTGGAGGGAGGGTAACCAGGACTGCAACAGTGAATACACTCGAACATCTACATTTATGGTAAGTGTATACTACTGTACTATGTTCTTCGTGTTTCACTGTTACAGTCATTACATTTGGATAGATTCCCAAAGCTAATGGAGGGAGGAGGCAGTTATTGAGCATTAGGAGTAGTTATTAGGCCCTGCAAGACTTCTTCTTTCGGCTTTTCCCAGTTGGGGGTTACCACAGCGGATCACCTGTCCGCTCATGATTGGCAGTGAAGTTTTACGGTGTCGAGTTGCCAGCCTGGCGCCAAACCTTCCACAGAAGGTGCACAAACTCACACCTAGGGCCAATTTGGAGTGTCCAATCCACCTACAGCATTGTCTTTGGGATGTGGGAGGAAACCGGAGCACCCGGAGGAAACCCACACGACCAAAGGGAGGACATGCAGACTCCGCACAGAAAGTACCCCAGCCGAGGATCAAACCGGAGAACCTCTTGCTGTGAGGCGACAATGATAACCACTGCACCACCATGGCCGCCTAGGCCCTGCAAGACTGCAGTGGCAAAACCAGCTCTGGATTTAGAGAAAACTGGCAAATGGTAATGCTTGGTGAAGGTATGTACAGAACTCCAGGTAGCAGCTTCTAGGATGTCCCTGGTAGGAACACCTCTGAGAAAAGCTGTAGAAGTAGATGCAGCCCTGGTAGAATGGGGTCTTATCCCCAGTGAGGTAGGTTTTCCATGGTGCTTATAGCAGAAAAGAATGCAATGACCTATCCACTTAGAAATGGTTTGCTTTGAAATGACCTTCCCCTCTGCCCCTGCAGCAAAGGCAACTAGCAGCTGTTCAGATTTCATGAGAGAATTGGTGCTGAGCAAGTAAAATCTAAGTTGTCTATGCACGTCCAAGGAGTGCAGTATTCGTTCCCCTTTGTTCTGTGGATTAGAAAAGAAGGTTGGCAAATGAATGGCCTGATTAAGGGCCACACTGGATACCACCTTGGACATAAATGAAAGATTGGTCCAGAGGGACACCCTGTCTGCATGAAAGATGATGAAAGGCTCCACTGCCATGAGGGCCTGTAATTCTGACACCCTTCTGGCTGAAGTGATGGCTAGGAGGAAGGCTGTTTTCCAAGAAAGGAATTTCAACTCGGCAGTTGCAGCTGGCTCAAAAGGAGGTAGAGTGAGCTTTTCCAATACAAAGTTAAGGTCCCAGGCAGGAGTGGGAGCTCTCTTGGGTGGTCTTACATTTTGGCCCCTCTGAGGAATTACTTCAGTAGGGGGTGAGAGAAGAGGGGTGGTTCAGTATTATAATGTGCTGAAATGGCTGAGGCATGAATTTTAATGGAAGAGAAGGAAAGGCCCTTGTGAAGCATCTCTGTTAGGTATTGAAGAATATGGGGTAAATTGGGCACTGTAGTGCCCATCCCCCGAGTATGACTCCAGGAACAGAATCTTTTCCACTTTTCAGCATAGGATTTTCTAGTACTAGGCCTCCTTGCTTCCAGGATGACATCCAGCACTTGTTTGCTGAGGGATGGTATAGGAGAAGTCAGGTAATTAGCCAGGCTGCCAGGTTCAGGGTTTGAAGCTAAGGGTAAGGAATCTGGCCCTCCTGCTGGGACAGTAGGGAAGGAGTCTGAGACAGGTGCCATGGTACCAGTAGTGACATACTGCGCAAGAGGGGGTACCAGTGTTGGCATGGCCAGTCTGGTGCAAAGAGTATTGTCCTTGGTTTGTCCTGTTTGATCTTTAGCAAAACTTTCGAGAGGAGAGGAAAAGGGGGAAAAGCATAAACTGAGAGGCTTTCCCAGGTAAAGGGCAGGGAATCCACTTTCCAAGCTTGTCTGTGGGGAGTCCTTGTGCAGAATTTGTCCAACTGGTAGTTCTGAGAGGAGGCAAACAGGTCTATCTCTGGGCTCCCCCATTTGTTTCCCAGAATGTTGAATATCTTTGGCTCCAGTTTCCACTCGTGTGGGCCCATGAGGTTTCTGCTTAGGTCATCTGCCAGTGTATTTAGCTTGCCTGGCAGGAATTGAGCTTGTAGGTGCCCTTGGTAGCTCAAGGCTGTGTTCCACAGAGCCATGGCTAGTCTGCAGAAGGGGTATGAGTGAGTTCCTCCCTTCTTGTTTATGTACCACAAAACAGTAGTGTTGTCAGTCTTTACCAATAATTGTCCTGGAAAAATGTGGTCCTTGAAGGCTGTCGGAGAATTCTGTACAGCTAACATTTCTTTTTGAGTGATATGCAGGTGCATTTGACTCTGGCTCCATTTGCCCTGAATGCACTTGCCCTGCCAAGTGGGCCCCTCATGCATAGTCTGATGCGTCTGTTGTTAGGATTTGGGTGGCAGGGGGTAGAGTGAATGGCAGTCCCTTCTTGTGGTGGCAGGCCTCTGCCCACCAAAGGAACTCTGCCTTTATATAAGGGATGATGGGAATTACTGATTCCAGGTCCTGAGAATGTTGATACATTGCAGTTTCCTCATATGCAGTCTTGCATATGGAATTAGTAGAATGCAAGAGGCCAAGAACCTCAGGGCTTGCAGTATTTTCCTTGCAGACAGCTGGGTCTTTGTGCCCAGTAGTTTGGAGTAGGCTGTCAAATAAACTCGTTTCTCTGGCGTGAGGTAGGACATCTGGGAAGTTGTATTCAAGCTTGCTCCCAGGAATACAATTTGTTGGCAGGGTACTACATGAGATTTCTTTTCGTTTATGGGGTACCCCAGTGAGGTTAGCAGTTTCTTTACAAATGCCAGATGATTTAATAGGATGTCCTGGCTTTCTGCCTGAATTAGAAAATCGTCCAGGTATAGGTATATTTGAATATTTCTTTGACTTCAGAATGAAATGATTGGAGCTAGACACTTTCTGAATACCCTGGGTGCAGCAGATAAGCCAAAGGGCAATGCTGAGAACTGATGGTGCATGTAGCCTGCCCAGAAGTGTAGGTATTTTCTGCAAAATTCCCTTATTGGGATGTGCAGGTAAGCTTCCTTTAAATCCAATGTTGCCAACCAGGCATTTTTGCCTAGCATGGGAAGCAGCTGATGAAGAGTTAGCATTTTGAATTTTGGGATTACCAAAAAGGTGTTTAGGATAGACAAGTCCAGGATAGGATGCCCGGTATTGTCTTTTCAGGGTACCAGGAAAAGTCTGGAGTAAAACCCTTGTCCTCATTCCTCTTCTGGGACAGGTTGAATAGCCCTGATACTTAGAAGATTGAGAACCTGCAGATGAGCCTCTGCTCACTGATTTGGAGGTAGGTCTGGCCAACTGCTTGGGGTTGGTAAGGAGTGGAAGTGGATTCTGTATCCTTGGAAAACTATATTTAGAACCCATTTGTCTTGGGTAATGAGTTCCCAGTTTTTTGCATGCAGGGCAATCTTTCCCCCTAAAGGAATGGTCAGTTGAGCAGGGCTTGGAAGGTTTAAGGTTAAGTCATTGTGACAGTTTACTATAGGGGGTGCCTTACCACTTCCAGCTTTGGAAGAGGCAGCCCCACACTGCTTAGGCCTGTGAGTACCTTGAGACTGAAGCCTGGGTGGTCTGCTGGTCCTGGGTATGGACTGAGAAGGCCTGGAAGAGGCAGGTAAGGACCAATTCTTAGAAGCCTAGTGCCTACTAAATCTGGGAGGCTGTACTTGCAGGAAAGCTTTAACAGTTGGCATAGATTTAGCTTTTTCCTCCATCTTTTTAAGTGCTTCTTCTGCTTTGTTACCAAATAGGTTGTCTTGGTTTAAGGGAGCATCTAGTAATTTAGCTTTAACATGATCTGGTAAAGTTTGCTCCTTAAGCCAAGCATGCCTTCTAAGTACAGACCCAGTGACAGCAGCCCTGCAAGATCCCTCTAAGGAATCAAAACCACATTGCAAATTATGTTTACCAACTTGTTCAGCAGAATGCATTAAATCCTGTAATTCTTCACTTTCAGCACAGTCAGAAATCAACATAATTTTCTGTTTAACTAATCCAATAATATGCTGCTAATACTTTAACATATGAAACTGGCAGTTTAAGGCCCTAATGGCCAAAGTAGCAGAAGTGTATACCTTCTTACCCCATCTATCCAGGGCCCTGGAATCTCTATCAGAGGGGGTAGGATTTTTGGCAGTAGTAGCCTTAATGCCCTTGGGTCCCTGTGAAATGGCCTCTGGATCCGCAGTAGGATTCTTAAAGAGGAACTTGTGAGAGTCAGGTACTCTAATACCTGTCAGGTTTCCTGGGAGCCGGAGGTAAAGTGTCTGGGGCCAGGCTAGATTCCATGAAGGCATCATCTACAATGTCCAGTACAGGAGGGATAGCTAAAGGCCTGTGTTGAGGTAGGAGTAAGAATTCCCTAAGCCTCTTTTTAGAGTCAGAGTAATCCTGGCTTTCCCAGTGGAAATGCTCCCTAAGAGTATGCAAAGTTTCACCAAAAGAGAAATCTTCTGGAGAGGAAGCAGAGGGAATGGAGTCCTCTGCATCAGAATCCTCATAGGTAGATAAGGGCAAATCCTGGTCATCAGAAGAAACAGAAATATCAGAATCCTGATCCGAAGAATCAGAAGGAAAATCAGTTCTAGGTCTCTTAAAGGAAGAAGGGTGGCTTCCACTGATTAGAGTAATAAGGTCTTCAGCCATTCTTATCATTTGTTTTTTAAGCATGGGGGCCTGACCATGTGGTCTGGGTGTCTGTTTTCTAGGCGTGGATCGAGTTTTAGGCCTTGAAGAAGAAGATGGCGTCGGTTTGATATGCAAGTCAGCAGGCCTGAATACACCCTCAGAAGCCGGTGCCTGCACAGCGGCTCTGGACCCATCAAAGGTAGAGACATCCACAGGTTCCACAGTCGAAGAAGCATCTCGCTGCATACCGGACTCTGCATGGGTCTCAGTAGAGGCCTGTGAATCTGAAGTAGCGGGTATCAGGGGCTGCGAAAGCACCTCGAGTACAGGCGAACTAGTGCCTAGCTTAATGGAAGCATCGTCAGCAGCTTTGGACCTATGTGGTCTGTCTCTGTCTTTTTCTTTACGTTTTTTCGGAATGTCGGTAGTCAGATGGCTTACCGAAGCTATTTCTGGATAATTGAACAGAGTACCAAAATAGTTAGATGCAAAAATGAACCGTCGACGAATAGTTTGAGGATTGAATAAGGCAAAAAACTGACAGAGGGGGGACATCGTTTTCTGGGTCTAGGCAAGGAATGAAAATCTTTATGAGGTATTTGCTTTCCACACGAAATACAATTGTTAACTTTTACTGACATCGGTTTAAAGCAAGAAAAAGGATCCCCAACAGGGTCCTTAACTTTTTCGAAGACTTCGGATCTGAAACTCGAAAAAGAAAATTTCAGGAGTCGGCCGACCGGCACTTACAAACTGCTTCTGCTTCGGGCACCGCATGGCTGATGTAATGGCGTCGGCTGCATGCTTTATACCCCTGACTACCTGACGTCATGGAAGATGAAACAGCAACCGATGCAGGACCCAAGACTTTGATAATCAGGCTGACTGAGGGCTACCTGCAAGCAGATAACCCAAATGTAATGACTTGCAACAGTGAAACACGAAGAACATCAGGGGGGTAGCTAGGGGCCTATGCTGAGGCAAGTTTAAAAATTCCCCGAGTCTCTTTTTGGACTGTGGGTAGTCCTGGCACTCCCAGCGGAAATGTTCTCTGAGGGTATGCTGGGTTTCACCAAAAGAAAAGCCCTCTGGGAGGGAGGCAGATGGAATGGAATCTTCTGCATCTGAATCCACATAGATAGACAAGGGTATGCCCTGGTAATCAGAGGGGTCAGAGTCATCAGACTCATGATCTGTAGAATCACAATGAAAATCAATTCTTCGTCTTTTAGAGGGGGAAGGCTGGCTTCCCTTGATTAAAGTAATAAAGTCTTCAGCCATTCTAAGCATTTGTTTCTGAGGCATGGGAGCTTGAAAATGCACTTTGGTTGTCGGTTTCCTAGGCATAGTGCGAACTCTGGGCCTGAGAAATTCTGTAGTTTTAGTCAGAAACTAAGGAGTCTGTTTAATACGAACATAGGCTGGTACTAGGCTATGGCCCTAGGGCCTATACAAGTCTAGCCATAACAATTCCCTGGATATTTCTTCCCACAATATTTACTTCTCTGGACCCCTGTCTAGCAGGGCGACTGACATGATCCCCGGGTGAATTTCCTATCTCCCATCCAATCATCACGGTTCCTTTTGAAGAGGGCCAAGGAGGCACTCTGCTTGACATATATGGGCAGTCTATTCCAGAGTATGGGGAGTCTCTGGGTCAGGAAACTATCTCTCCAGTATGTTTTATTCATTGTGATGACAAGGTTTAGATCCCTGGAGTGTGTGGCTCTGAGGGATTGGGACTTCTTTAAGTGGAGCATGTCCAAAAGCTCAGGGTATGACATGGCCTTGTATGTTAAGCAGAGATCGCCTCTGAGTAGACGATATGCCACAGAGTACAGCTGGAGTTTTTTTTAGACGGTCAGCATAAGGCATCTGCTTTAGGCCTGTGATTCTTTTAGTGAGGTATTTCTGTGGCCTTTCCAGCTGTTGCAGATGTCTTGTGAAGTACATACCAAACGGGGCATTATACTCTATAATGGGTCTAATGAGGGATGAGTACAGTGGGACAATGACCTCCTTTTTTCTGGATGAAAAGCCCTTAGTGATGAGGTGTGCCACATAGAAGGATTTCCTGACTGTTGTGGCGATGTGGTTATCGAAAGTGAGACCACTGTCCACCTGTGTCCCTAAGTCTCTCATCACAATTTCGATAATTAGTGTACTGCCACCTATGTGGTAATTCATGAGTACATGTTTTTTTTTCCAAAGGGGATAACTTCTTGGCATTAAGCTTGAGCCCATGGCTCCGACACCAGGCATCTGTTTCTGTAAGGCCCTTTTGTAGAATATCCACATCATTTGGGGATTCAATAATGGCTCCCAGTTTGCAGTCATCTGTGAACTTTGTTAGCCAGAGTCCCTTAGTGTTGACCTGTACTTCAGAGACGTAGATGCCAAACAAGAGTGGTCCCAGGACTGAACCCTGAGGTACTCCACTTGTCACTTGTCTGGAGCTGGATTTGGAGTCTGCTACTTTTACAGTCTGGGTTTTGTCAGTAAGCCAGTTGGCAACCCATCGAGTGACGTAGGGATTTATGCCTAGCTTAGTAAGTTTATCTATGATTCCAGAGTGGGGGATGGTGTCGAAGGCCTTGATGAGGTCCAGATAGGCTGTGTGGACCACCTTACCCTCGTCCACAGCTCTGGAGACTGACTCTAAGAAGTCAATCAGGTTCAGAAGACAAGATTGGCCCTTTACAAACCCAAACTGGGTGGAGTCCAGTGTTTGAAGGTTGCCAATGTCTTTGTTTATAAGTTCCATGACAATGCGTTCCATGCCCTTGCAGATCAGGCTCGTCAGACTGATGGGACGGTAGTTCCCAGGATCCAAGGTGGATCCCCCCTTGTGGAGTGGGATAACTGTAGCTGTGCGCCACTCAGTGGACACGAAGCCTGAGGTGATGCTATGATTAAACATGACACTTAGGTGAGGTGCCAGTTCATTTTGTAGTTCATGTAGTACACAGCCTGGGATGTCATCTGGTCCCATGGATGCTGTATTCTTAGCTTTGGAGAGTGCGGTTTCTACCTCGGTGGCCGTGATTACCGGAATTTGGCAATCCTTTGGTATTGAGATGGGCCCTTTAGGGGGTGAGAGGGGGGTGAAGTTGGCACTAAATCGATCTGCCAGGATATTGGCAATATCCTTGGGATGAGTACATTTAATGCCATTCTGTTGAAGCTCAGAGCAGATCTGAGCATTGCCATTTAGATTCTTGACATAACTATAGAATGCCTTGTGGTTGTCTTTGGAATCTTTGGCAATTTTATATTCGTAACTAGCTTTTGAGGATTTTATGAGGGATCTCAGCTTCTTACTGAGGCTGGTAAGGGAGCTTTTTGCATCCTGAGATTTTTCTCTTTTCTATAAGTTTCTTCCACCTGTTGTATAGTTTGTTTATAGCAGGGGACCACCAGATTGGCTTCCTTTTTTTGGAGGAGAGCATCTTGGTTCTATTTGGGATGGCACGATTCATGCACGAGTGGATGTGCTTGTACAGTGCCTTAGTGTAGGATTCTGCAGTCGAACTTTCAGATCCCGTCTCCATGGCTGTCATGAAGTTTGTCACTTCTGACTTGAGTAGCATGAAGTTGGCTTTGGAGAAATTTTTTAAGGAGGTTTCCTTACTGGGGGTGGGGTGGGGGTGGGATGTGGATGTCAAGGGTGATTTGCTTATGGTCAGACCTGACCAATGAGGGGGTGACCACTGGTGTGGAGCATCTATCTCCCATGTTGGTAATGACCAGGTCTAGGATATTGGAGCCCCTGGTGGGACAATGGATTAGTTGATCCAGGACGTTGGAATTTATGAATTCCAAGAGCCGTTGGGAAAAGTAGTTGGTACCCGAGTAGCTTTCCCAGTTAATGGCAGGGTAGCTGAAATCACCCAGTATTAGGGTGTTTGGTTGTATCTTAATATTTTCCAGTATGTTTAGAAAGGTGAAGTGAGAATCTTGGGGCATGGTGGGGGATCTGTAGCAAGCTACAATCTGGACTGCAGTCTTACCTAGTGTTAGTTGCACCTGGAGAATTTCAGATGCACTGTGTTGGGCAACTAGCCTAGAGGTGTGAATATCCTTGGTGAATATGGACACTCCTGCACCTTTAGTGTTTCGGTCTTGGTTTTGTGGCCGAAAAGTGTGGTAAGAGTTGTAGCCTGATATTGCAGGGGTGCTCTCTGGAGCCTTCAACCAAGTCTCAGTTACTGCACAGATATCGATGTTCTCCATTTTTAGGAGTGCCTCGAGAGAGTGCATTTTGAGGTTTAGACTTCTAGCATCGAGTAGCATTACTTTCAGATTTTGCATGCTTTATCTGTTACGGTGGTGGTTTTGTCCTTTGAACCTTGCCTAAAAAAAGCACTATAGGGGTGGCAAGAGCTTTAGCCAGTAACGTGAATCCCAGGGGTGACATGTGCAGACCACCTCTGGCAAAGTATCGTGGTTGGTCGATCATGTCTTGCCAGGCAGACAGAAACTGGCTTACATCGGGAGGTGTGAATACACCCTCAGAAGCCGGTGCCTGCACAACGGCTCTAGACCCATACAAGGTAGAGACATCTGCAGGTTCCATAGTCGAAGAAGCATCTCACAGCAAAACAGACTCCGAATGGGTCTCAGCAGAGGCCTGCGAATCTGTAGAAACAGGTATCAGGGGCTGCGAAAGCGCCTGAGTACCGGCGGACTGGCGACTAGCTTAACGGAAGTGTCGGTGGCAGTTTTGGACCTATGCAGTCTGTCTCTGTCTTTATCCTTACGTTTTTTCGGAAGATCGGTAGTCGGATAGCTTATCGAAGCCATTTCAGAATACAGTTAACAACAGCGAAAGAATTTAGTGACAAAGATAGCCCGACGATGAATAGTTTGGGCATTGAACTGGGCACAAAACTGACAGCGAGGAATGTCGCAGTCTGGGCCTAAATAGGTGACGCAGTAAGAATGAAAATCTCTGGGAGGTATTTGCTTTCCACGGGCAAGACAACTGTTAATTTTTTCTGATATCGGTTAAAGCAAGAAAAAAGGATCCCCAACGGGATTCTTAGCTTTAGAAGACTTCAGGTTTGAAACTCGAATAATGAAAATTTCAGGTAGCGGCCGACTAGCACTTGCAAACTGCTTCTGCTTTGGGCTCCACTCGGCAAGAAAAGTTGGTGTAATGGCATCGGCTGCATGTTTTATACCCCTGATGATCTGACGTCATGGAAGAGGTGACAGTATCAGACGCAGAAATCCCAAGACTCTGGTATTCGGGCCGACTGAGGGCTACCTGCAGGCAGATAGCCCAAGTGTGATGACTACAACAGTGAAACACAAAGAAAATCAACTAGCTCCGGATCCAACTAATGCGTTGGATCTGAACCCTGAGAATCAGCGTGCCTCGATGACGAGAGGGCTAATGCAGCCTACGGAATGGTGGCAGCATCCAATTGTTTCTGATCCGATGAGGCCTTGGGTTCGGGGGACGGATCCTGAGCCTTCAGATCCAGCCCTGTTGAGGACTGCTTTAGATTCACAGGACTGCGATTCGAGAATCTTGCCATTTCTGAGAACGTAGAAGAGAAGCCCCAGGGGAGGCAGAGGAGGCTTTCCTCTTGGACTCATTATGGCCACTGGAAGAGGGGAATCCAAAGATAAAAGGACACCCTTGGGCCATGCCCTTGAGCAGAAGCTTGTTGGTGTGATCCATCAATGCTCGAGGATTGAATGTGGCCCAAATTGCAAATTCAGCCTTGAATTGTCTGATCCTGACAATAAAAATATTTTTTGTGGGTGTCAGAGTTGGGCCATCGTACGCACACAAGAAGAGCATCTTTTAAACCTGGAAGGGTTGCCAGACATGGTTCTATCAAAACACACACACAAGCTAATCTACCAAGCCCCCAAACTGCCCAAAGAGCTCCAAAACAAAATTTGGGACTAGAATCACACTCAAACAGGGAGGCTAACTAACCAAACTCAAAAAATGCCAAAACAAAACTTAACTAAAGGGGAGGGACCTGGAAAAAGGTGCCAAGCACTGAAAGACAAGAAAAACCAGACCTAACACTGAACAAGAGCTAAGAAAAATGGGGGGAGGAAGTAAAAGTACTAACTACACACAGCAAAACCCCTAAAGAGAAAAATTTGAGCACTTAACTGACAATACTTCAAGAAATCCTCTAAATGATTGCTGCAAGCCTGAATCATGTCTGTAGCAAAACATGGCAAACGAGATCTGAGGGTTTGAAGGTAGAAAGGGATTATGGGAGTGGGAGGAGCTCGAGCCTTGAATCTGCTCTGTAAAGTTGCCAGATTGGATCAGACATCCGATCCAAGACCCAGTCATGATGAATAATTAAATGGAGAACATCAGAACATAATTACTTAAAACTATATACAGCCTCTGCAGTTCAACCACAGGAATCCAGTAGTTCAACCTAATGGTACGTACTTGAATAGAGATGTAGTCTAAACATTACATAAATGACTAGATTTGTAAACATGCAGTTCTCATGAATGCAAGGGATATAGTCTGCAGATATTTCCTACTAGCAATCTGTATTGTACTCAGTTGAAGAAACTAATTTGCTTTCCTGTAAAATAAAATAAATAACCAAAATACATAAATAACTGATGCTGGCCACGTGTGTACTGTGCAACATAATGCAGTTTTTCATCTCATGCTGATCCCTGAACTCGCATGGTAAAAGGCAGTGGGACTTTAGCTGAAGAATGTATCATCCTCTTTTGTTACACACACAGCACTATCAACTACCCTTCAACATGCCTTTAGGATGCCAAGAGAAACTGGAGCACAAAGTAAAACACTACGATAAGCAAGCATTCTTTTGACAAACACTAAAATGATTTACAACCAACTAAAACTACATACCTATGGGCAAAAAAACACACACGGAATGTTTAATTTTCAGTTATAGCACGTCTTGCTTATCCAGTAAGATAGCTGTACACCAAATATTCAATTTGTACGGACCACACAACATTTAACAATAGCTCACAAAAGAGAGCATTTGCATGAGCATAAAAATGAAAATAAAAATGAATTTAGATTTAAAGGGACAGGGAATTTGTGGCATCCTATTATTTTGAGCTCAAAACCAGGAAAAAACAAGGAATTCGGTACGGTTGAGAGGTATGATTGGGACCACTAAAAACACTACTTAACCACAGCCTCCAAACAGACTTTGTGCTCAACAACTGCAGAACTGTAACAGTTATCCTGCTGCACAAGGGCAGGCCATCCACAGACCTGAAGAATTATCAATGCATAAGCCTGACTAGACTTGTATGCAAAGCTATGGAGACAATATTCAAGGATATCCTACAGGATGACAAAGGTAACCTACAAATACTGGACCCAAACCAGTTTGGATTTGTCAAGGGCAGGTCCTGCCTACTCACCCTGGTAAACTTCTTCGAGAAAATCAGCAAAGCAATGGACAAGGGCAAAATGGTGCATACGGCCTACCTTGACCTGGCCACGGCGTCTGACAATACCCTACTTAGGAACTTGTAAAAAAGCTCACAAAACTAGGTGTACAACTCGTACATCTCCCACTGGATAGCCAACTTACAAACAGGACCCAAGAAATAAGAAAAGAGGAGTTTTCCTCCACAACAATGCTGGTTACTACTGGCGTGCCGCAGGACTCCTTGGTGGGGCTGCTTCTATTTAGCATCTATTTGTCAGAGGTCATGACTAATGTCAACAGCCTCTAGGTGATCAAGTTTGCAGACAATTGCAAACTGGGGGTAGTCATTATATCCCCCCTCCCAATACACAAATATCCTCCAAAAAGGCTTGACATAAACCAATAACTGGAGCCACAGTCATGGTCTAAAACTCAGTGCCAAAAAGTGCATAATAGTAACTTTCAGAAAGACAGCTACCCCAGCAAACTAGTGTAGTGAGGAAATCATTATGCGCTACACAGCTTATAAGCAGGAGTATGTCATCTAGAATCACACATGTCATCTCTCAGCTGTACACTGCTCTCATAAGACCAATCATTAAGTACAATGCCCCCTTCAGTATGTACCTCACCAGGCACATGCAACAACTGAACATCCTCAAAGATACCTCAAAAAACTAATATATGGCGTAGAAAAGTTGTCCTACGCGGACTGCAGCAAACCCTTACCCTTTTATTCGGTCTCCTACAGGCTGCTGTGAGGAGAAACATGCCTGGACTACAAAGTATCCTCCTTTCCATACCTAATTGACCTGTTGCAAATCCATAAAACAAACAGCATCGGTAGCAACTGATCCAGGGACCTAAACCTTGGTTGCAATATAAAACATGCTGGAAGGACCGGTATTATCTCAGGAGCTCCCCCTTATCTGAAACAAGCTTCTTATCCAAGTGAAGAAGAGTTCATTCCTGCACCTAATCAAAAAAACAAAAACTTAGATCAGTGGAAGGGGAACCATAAATATACTCCTGGTCTAACATCTATGTCTCTATTAGATAAAGAAAGCTCGCAAATACTGATCCACCCATGAACAAGTATATATAGCCTCACAAATCTTTTGTGAACCAATACCTATCAAATTTTAGAGGGAAACATGGCTAGGCTTAAAAAGGCTCCTTGGATTGACAATCTAGTATTCTACTATGATAAATGTTTCTCTTTATGCACTATTCAATTTTTTTCTGAATGTTAAATGTGGACGAAGACACTGCATAAGGTATTTGAAACTTTACACTGCATGGAACGTGGTCCAAACAAATGCACACATTTCCAAGCAGAAGCTGAATATTCCCATTAGAAAATAAAGAGTGTGTGTGTGTGTGTGTGTGTGTGTGTGTGTGTGTGTGTGTGTGTGTGTGTGTGTGTGTGTGTGTGTACATTTTTTTCATTTCTAGATGCTTTTGGATCCTTGTGCCTTCTGACCAACCAAGCTTTTCTAATCAGACTTAGCTCATGCAGCTCCCACACTTGGGTCGTAGTCAGTACAGTACCAAACCAAGGAGAAATGTCCAGGGGAGTCATTACCCAAGTAACCACAAGTGCTGTTTGTGCTGCTGTTCATATTTATGCCTTCAGCTCAGCTTTCTGACTGAATGTATCCTTATCACTGACCCAAATTAAGTCTTGCTTTCCCCCACACTGGAGAGTTATGACTTCCCTTCCAGTTTGTTCCTGGACCATTACCTACATTTTACATGCCCCCTTGATGATTTATTTCAATTAGGATGTAAGCTATGGAAGGTGTTTAAAGTATGACCATAATTCCACCTCTCCTCAGTGGCTAATGCAGGCACCTACATTACTCTGGTGACATCCTAAACTCTCCTATAATGTGCACATACCCCCCCACACACACACCCTCCATGACAATAACTGATAGAGGTTTGGCACTAGCTAGCCCTGCTCACCCTCAAGTCTATGTCCATTTTTTGCACTAATGCCACCATCTGCATTGCTGCAGATGGCTGACTGTGACTAACATCACCCTCTCACAAGGATGGGTGAAGCTCATGATCTGCTTACTTCCCACCCAATCCTGCCAGCTCTTCCAGTAGACAAGCCACTACACAAACTACCATTGTATGGGTCATACTCAGGGTGTCATCCCTCTATGCCAGAGACAGGTTACAACTAAAGTAATACTACAGTATCAAAACAATAGCATTTATAAATTAACTTACCAATGCTATCTGTTGCTTGACCCTTTCTCTTGCTGCTTTTTCTTCAGCTTTTTCTCGATTCCTTTCTTCCAACATTCTTTTTGTTTTTTCTTCTTCTTGCTTTTTCTTAAATTCCAACATTCCCTTTCCTTGCTGTCGTCTTTCAACTTCCTTTTTAAGTTCATTCTAATTAAAAAAGAAACATTTAACAGAATCCACAATTAATCTGTTAACACTTGATCATAACTTAACAGCTCATTGTGGATTTTGAATATCAACTCTTTTCAAGCCAAAAATGTACTCTTAATTCAACATAACCATGATGGGATGTTGTTCTCATCAATAAGGGTTTCAAACTCATGTTATACACAAAGTCATGGCTATGGCTAGTTTAAAGGATACACTACTGTATATAGGCAGAGCCTCAGAGTCAACACCAGTCACAACCTAGGATCATGTAGTTTACAGAAAGCCATACAAAACAAAACACAGAGGGGGAAGCGGAAACAAACTTAATTTCTGTGTAAGGTGCTTATGATAACAGGAGATCTTCCAGATGAGGTCAATGTAAAAAAAAAAAAAAAAAAAATGTAGTACTTAGGTTAACCCAATTCATCTGTCATTCAGCATTGAGGACCTATTTATAGAAAACAAAATTGATTTGAAGACGCATGAATTTTTGATTACACCCTATCCTAAATTTTCAAGCATCTTGTTGATTCCATCCTGCAGAAATATGTACGCAAGGAAAGTCAGATATGTAAGGACTCGTGGTCATATTTGGAGACAATTAGTAAGGTCACGTTCAATAAAGAAACTAATTTTATTACAATAAATGTAAAGGATCTGTATAGTAGCATACCCCAGGATATAGCTTTGGAATGGGTTAATTTTACGTTGAGGAAACACAATGCACCAGATAGTGAACTGGATTTGGTAACAACATTAGGAGACTTGGTGCTGACTTATAATTTTTTTACATTTAGAGATGACTTCTACAAACAAAAAGTAGGCGTCGCTATGGGATCCCCATGTGGAGGTAGCATAGCCAATTTGGTCATGGCCTACTGGGAGTCGCATTATGTTTTCTCAAATAATAACCTTTACTATGAACGATTCTTATTATACACACGATTCCTTGATGACATTTTTATACTTGCCTACATAAATGAAAGTGAAGTTGCCATGATGTTACAATACTTTAATCAAAGTACAGATTTCTTAGAATTTACATTCACATTTTCTACTGAAAATATTGCATACTTAGATGTATGGTTGAACAAAGATTTAACCCTTAATTGTTATACTGCGAAAATTCATCGCAAGAAAACATATTCCAATACCTTCTTGCACTTTACCAGCTGTCACCCATTCTCACAAAAAAGATCAGTGGTTAAGGGCCAGCTGGTACGGGCTGCGAGAATGATTTCATTGGATTGTGACTTCAATGATGAATGTTCAAATCTAAGGAATATGTTCATGGCAAGAGGATACCCTGTTGAATTACTTGATCAATTGATTCAGGAAGTTGTCGAAAAGTATATGTACCATAGAATTCTCTTTGTATTCTTTTTAATGAGAATTGCGATTTGGGTACTAATGTTGATGTATCTGGAGATGTAAACACACCTTCAGTACAACAAACATCTTTCGAGGCTCTGGATGAGGAGCTATCAAAATCTACATTTATTACCACTTTTAATCAAAATAGATCATTTTAAGAACTGGGAATTGTTTAAAGTATTTACAAGAAAGTGGGATC